>NC_135787.1:105229166-105558611 GCF_051106095.1 Pogona vitticeps | reverse complement strand
AAAGACCGCAGCAAGAAAGAAACAATTTACCCCCAAATAACGAGATGTCAATAATCAAAATGACAAAATAATCCAGGGTAAGGCTGTGGAAGGCCTGTGTGAAAAGCCACATTTTCACTTGTTTTCTAAACCCAAGGAGGGAAGGGGTTCCACAATGAAGTGGCCACGGCAGAGAAGGCCCTGTTCTGAGTTGTTGGTTTCCAGACCTCCTTCAGTGTTCCCACCCATAACATCCTAGATTGTGAAGTGTGGGATGGGAAGTTATTCTGAGGGAGAGGCACGTAGCAAGGTCATAAATATTTCAGGGCTTTGAATGTCAACATAAACACCTTGAACTTGGTCCAGAAGCAAATCATCAGCCAAAGCTTAGATAATAATCTGGCAGTGATGTTCTTCTACAAACCAGTTGAAAGGAAGACACTCTGGGTGCTTGTTCAATTGAGGAAAAGGTTGAATTGTGAGTAACAACAAAGAGGAGGAAGGCATCAGCTGCTTTCCTTCAGTAAAAAGTTTGTAGAGCTACTGAAACTACTGTTTGTTTTTTTAATAAAAATTCTAGGAGTTCAAAAGGAATTACTCCCAGCAAAGGTATGTACCATTTGTTCAAAAATAGTCACACCCATAGACAGACACTTCCTTCACTAGCAAATTCCTTAAAAGGGTGCCTTTTTAGTAACTACTGGAAATTTTTCTTCCTAACATTTTGAGACCACAAAATGCAGCATCCACACCAGAATCAAAGAACATGAGAGACACTGCAAACTAAAACAACCAGGAAAATCAGCAGTAGCTGAACATGCCCTGAAACAAGCTGGACATGAAATTCTATTTCAAAATACAGAAATACTGGACAACACCAGCAGTCATTATGTTAGACTATACAGGGAAGCCATTGAAATCCACAAACACGAGCTTGAACAAAAAAGAAGAAAGTCTAAAACTCAACAAAGCCTAGCTCCCAGCAATGAAAAATACAGCCTGGAAAAGGTCAACGAACTCTACCCAGCCACATGACTAGCTAATGGCACTCATCAATCACAGTGACAGATCATCTCCCCACTTTGTCACAACAATACACCCATAACAAAAAACACCCTGATCACCATAATCATCCAATCTCCTGAAAAGGACAAAAAAACTGACCACACAGCTACAAATACTCAACTATCCCACACCAGAACACAAATAGAGTTCTAACTCCTGTCCTCTGAGGATGCCAGCCACAGAAACTGGCAAAACATTGGGAAAGAAATACCTCCAGAACACGGCCAAACAGCCCAAAAAACCTACAATAACTATTGGATCCTGGCCATGAAAGCCTTCGAGAATAGAATAGAATAAAACTTTATTACGGTCTAAGACCAGCCACAAATAAAATATCAAAATATATAAATATGCAGAGATATACAAAAATATTGGGATAAAATGCAAATACTTGGTTCTGAGGTGAACAACAACTACTGAAAAGTCCAGACCAATTAACATTTAGCTTATATTGTTTGCAGTCTGGTTTATGTGTTTATAAGATTGCCATCTAAATGTAATTGAAGTTATTGCTCTATACTATTGTCTACTACTCGTTATATAAGATTTCCCAGATAATGTTTTGCTTTTTGACATATGTCTGAGAAAGTGGGCAATGTTCCACAAAAGCTCTCATTAAAATATAGTAGTTAGCCTTTAAAGTGCCACAAGTTTTTTCTTCTTTTTTTCTTTTTCTTTTGTTTTTGCCTAAGTTTCCAGAAAGAGTGTGTGTTGTGGATATGGGTGTTTTTAAGGTAGGTGGCCCGCAAGAACAATGTGACTTTGTTTTCTGGAGCGTGTAGAGAAAATGAGATCCCAGTCTGTGATAACTGTACTGTGTTGTGGAGATTGTTGAGGAATTTCCTGGTCTCAGTAACAATACTCCCCATTTTTTTAAAAAAAAATCATAGTGATATAGGTGGCTTTTCTTATTTTCTGTGTATCTTTACACAGGAACTCAGATATTCTGCTTCCAAGTTACCCAGGTCAACACCAGCACTGGAAATAGACTGGAAGCCAGTGGAGGTGAGAGATTACCAAGGAATGATTTGGAATGACTCCAATTCATGAAATTAGTATTGGGAGGGGGATGACCTTACCTTCCTTCTACGTTTCTTAATTCTTTGCTTTAATGTTTGGTGCATTGCAGTTTTTGAACTTCCTGCACTTTTGAGATTGCTTTTTGATGGAAGTCCAACTTCTATAATGTATGGTTTTCTTTGTTGCTTATCCAAAAGTATAACATCCAACTAATTAAAAATCAACTGTTTTATCCATGATAACTTGCATATCCGAGTATAGTATTACTCCTTTATTGTTTCCTACTGTCATCTGATGAAATGGAACCATCCTCCCATGGAAGTAGTTTTAATGTTTGATTATTTGACTTATACGGAGATTTGTTAGGATAGCAAGGCTGTGCTCACCTATGCTCACTGACAAAGGCACTCTGTATGCTAATTATTAGTAACATAAGTATAAGTATTATTCCACTACTAATTCCAGACACCCAAGTAAACATAGGAAAAGGTCATGTTTTCTTTGCAGTGTATGCTGAGAATATCTGGGATCCCAAGCTGGGAAACTGCTGTATTATGCTGACCCAAATATTTGTTGAAATTTTGCATAGATTTCTTTAGTTTAGTGATATAGAAACTACCGCAGAAAGCATAGTAAATATTGAGAAAAACCTCAATTTCTTCTCTTGCACAGCTTTCCAAGTTGTATCGGACAATGTACTATCATACCCAGACGGAAACAGGACAGTCACACATTTGAAAGCTGATGGCTTCCAGACTTCCAGGAATGATCTGGTTTGTAAAACTTTTTGGAAGTTTGAATTTGAAGCAAAAGAAGATTTTCGAAGATTTTTAGAAAGTAGAAGATTAACCTTAGATTATTTAATGGTCCAGCTCCTCTATGGACAGTTATCATTGTACAACGGCACTGAATAATTTGTCTGACACAAAATTCTCATCTGCAACAGAATTAAAAGGTGACATCTGAAGAGAGCTAACTGTATTTAAGATGTTTTACTATGCCAGCAGTCCAAAACACTCTGATTCAGCTTTGCTGCAATTAGATTTTAAGCCTGAATTACAGCTGAATTCACAGCCAATGATCACACAGGGACTGCGGATTGATTCAGAAGTTGTGTCCACACTCAATGTGATGCACTTCACATTTCAGCCCCCAGTCCCCACTTTTTTCATTCCTTCCTCTGGTCCCATCTCTGATGATCCTTTCATGGTTTGCTGTGAAGCCGCTTGGCTTTGAAAGAGTTTTACATTGTTCCAGAAAAGGTGGAAGTGTTCTAAAAATCATCCTAACATGTAAAGAAATACTATATATCACAGGAACATTTTTTATTTCATGTGTGTTTTTCTATTTTGTTTGCATTTTTTTAAAAAAATTCTCATCCAGAGATTATCTAGTACTAAATTAGTATATCAACACTAATAATAAGGCAATAAGGCAATCACACACTAATCTCATATACGTAAAATAAAAATGTAGGGGAGAAAGAACGCAAGGTTGGGTCCTAAACACAGTCCTAAACATCATACCCCAACTGCCTATGTCACCAAACCACTACCAGCAGATATAGCTCCCATCATTGCAAGAACAAATCAACTGATTATATGATCTGCTTGAGTTATTCCAGTTTAAACAAAGTAGAAGCCCCCTCAGCGACATTGGGGGGAAAGCCACACTGGGAACAAAAGGACTGGGCTGATTCAAATCAGCCATTGTGTCATGTGATTTTCAAAAATACATTGAATCAATCCTCACTATAACCACAGTAAATCTCCTGGTATTTGATCATAAAGTCATAGCCTTTGGAATCCAGGGGTTTGGTGGCATGTGGTCATCAGTAAATTGTTGATACCCAGCTCTATTTCTCTTTATCACTGGATTCACTTAAAGTGATGCAGATGGTGAACCAGTGTCTGGACACTGTAATGGCATGGATGAGATTTAATAGACTGAAACTGCTTCCCCCAAAGATGGAGGTTTTCTGGTACAGCTTTTTTTAAAAGTATTTGCATATTTAATGTTTTTAGCTTTAAATATTGTCTTTTAATGATGTAAGCTACCTTGGTCCTTTTTAGGGAGAAAGACGGGATAAAAATATTTAAAATAAAATAATAACTTTTAAAAGCCCGTATCAGAAATTGGATAGAAAATCTATTCCAGATGGGGTTGCAGTTGCCCTGAAAAAGCCAATACATAGCTTGGGAGAAACTTTATTCCTGGATGCCTCTCTCTCACTCTAGGCCTAGGTGGCTCAGAGTGCCTGGGGAAAGTTTTGGTTATCCTGCCGGCTACCATCATCCCAAAGCAGAAACATTCATACAATTGAACAACTCTATGTGTTTTTATTCTAATGCCAAATGATTGGCCTCTTTTCTGTATTATCTTAGCTGTCCTAGCCCCTTTCTGCATCTTGGAGGGTGCTGCCCAAAATAAGTAAATACTAAATGGGAAAATCAATCTAGGGATACAGTGGGGTCTCTACTTAAGAACGTCCCTACTTAAGAACAATCCAACTTAAGAATAGCTCCATTTGCTAAATTTTGTTTCTACTTGAGTACAGAAATCCAAGATAAGAACAGGAAAAAAAACCTTTCCTGCTCTTTTTTTAACCTTAGGTCATCTTAGGTTAAAAAAATTTCTCCCCCTAGTGGTAGAGTACGTATCAACCAGCTTTGCATTAGTTCCTATGGGAACTAATGCTTCAATGTACGAACGCACCTCTACATAACAAAAAAACAGCCAGAACGGATTAATTGGTTTTCAGTCCATTCCTATGGGAAATTTTGCTTCAACTTAAGAATGTTTCAACTTAAGAACACCATTCCAAAACCGATTAAGTTCTTAAGTAGAGGTTCCACTGTAGTTTCTACGGACGGAAAAGAGCAGATACGGATAAAATGGTTTTCAATGCATTCCTATGGGAAATGCAGATTCAACATAAGAACTTTTCAACTTGAGAACCACCTTCCAATACGGATTAAGTTTTTAAGTAGAGACCCCACTGTACTGAGCTACTTCAAAGGAGCTCAGACCTTCTAAGCCACATGAACTGCATCCAACGGTATTAAAGGAACTGGCAGAGGTAATCTCATAGCCTCTGTCTATCACCTTTGAAAATTCTGGAGGAACAGATGGAGTCCCTGATGACTAGAAACAGGCATATGTTTTTCCCATCTTCAAAAAGGAGGAAAAAGAGGGTCCTGGCAACTACAGAAGTTGCAGATGGAACCAAACTGAGAGGGGTGACTAATGGTTCAGAAGACAAAATCAAAATTCCAGATGACCTCAACTGATTGGAGAACTGGCCAAAACCACTAAAGTGAGCCTTTACAGAAGAAAATGTAAAGTTGCACATTTAGGCAGGAAAAATCAAATGCACAAATATAGGTGGGTGATGTTGGTGTGGCAGTAGTACATGTGACAATAGTCAAAGACCACAAGCTAAACATGAATCAATAATGTGATGCTGCAACAACAACAACCAAACATGGTAATACTAGGCTGCATCAATGGAAGTGAAGTAACCAGATCAGGGGAGCAATAGTAAAAATCTGTCCTGCATTGGTCAGACCTCACCAGGAATACCATGTGCAGTTCTGGGCACTGCCATTTAAGATAGATGTCAGGAAGCTGGAGCTTGTCTAGAGAATGTGTCCAAGATGGGGAAAGGTCTGCAGACCAAACCCTACGATGAATATTTGCAGGGTTCAGCATGTTTAGCCTGGCAAAACGGATAGCTGTGAAGTTATATGACAACAATCTTGAAATATTTGAAGAGCTATCATATGAAAGTTGGAGCAAGCTTGTTTTCTGTGGTTCCAGAAAGTAGGGCCCAAGGCGATGTATTCAAATTACAAGAAAAGAGATTTTGACTAGGCATTGGGAAGAATATCCTCACAGTAATGGACTGCTTCAAAAGGTTGTGGGCTCTCTTTCATTGGAGATTTTTAAACAGATTGGTTGGCCATCTGTTACGGCTGCTTCAGCAGTGGGTATCTTGCACAATCAGGCAGTTCTATGTATTCTACTAAACATTTGTGCTAGTCAGAAGCTTTACATTCTTCTTAAAAATGTTTCCCTTAATTGTGTCAAAGTTAGGTAATTATAATCCATTTCTATCTGTTTGCTATTTTGCCCCCATGTATCATATTTATCCAATTAAACCTTTTCTTAAATGTTCTTTCTTTTACATCTCTAGGGTGCAATGCACTCTACATAGTACTGCCCTTGAAGACAACATGGATACTGCAGTATTAATATTTAGACCACTGGTATGAATTCCTTTCCGAACCCATAACTGGTTGGCAGCATATTTCTCATCTGAGTTTAAGATGTTGATACCCCTAAGCAGCGTGGGATCTGCCTGTGGACCACCTCTTCCCATATACAGTGGTGCCTCGCTAGACAATGATAATCCATTCCACTGAAATTGCTGTTTAGCGAAATCATTGTCTAGGGAAAAGCATTTCCCCATTGGAATGTGTTGAAACCTGTTTAATGCATTCCAATGGGGAAGAATCGTTGTTGTCTAGCGAAGATCAGCCATAGGAAAGCCGCTTTACAAACCGCCAATCAGCTGTTTAAATCACTGTCTTGCGAAGCTTAGGTCCTGAAAACATCCGTTTTGCGAGCGCGGAGGGAGCTGTCAAAATCATCGTCTAGCGAAAATTGGTTTGCGAAGCAGGGACCAAACGAAATTCCCCCATAGGAATCACTGTTTTGCAAATCGCTATAGTGATCGCAAAAAGTCAATGTCTAGCGAAAAAACTGTCATTAGGGATAACTGTCTAGCGAGGCACCACTGTATACCTAGCCAATCATTATGATTTTTTGGGGAGGGGCTGTTCCATGTTGCATCACTGAGAAACATGTTTTCAGAGCCATAATTAGAGTGGGGTGACTCTGACTTTTACTCAAGAGTGCCAAAATATAGAAGACACGACCACTTAATATTCAAAGTGCAAAGCTGCCTACTCCAAACACATGTATTGCCTGGTGAGCCTTTCCTGTCAGAGCAGTAGAAAACAGAAGACAGAGAGGCTCCAAGCCATCATGTACTCACATCCAAATATTCTTCTCTGTTCTTCTCTCCTCTTCTTGCATATGTGACACTCATGTGACCAAGCAAAGGGCAGCAAAGCCCTGGGCACTAAAGTTGCTAGTTACAGCTCTGGGTACACTGTGTGGAGATATGGGAGAGGGTTTTCTCACCAGTGCCACCCTAATTGTGGGATGTCTTCCCTTTGGAGGCCCAACTGGCATGAACATTGCCAGGTTAAAAACATCCCAGCATTGAGAGCATGGCTTGCTGTTATATAAAATGAATGTTTGGGACCAATAAAAATCAACGTAACTCTCTCCTCCCCAAAGTTAGCATAGAAAATAGGACTAAAAAGGGCAACAGACAAAGTGGTCAATACAGAATCCACCACATTTTCAAGTGAAATCCCAATCATTACAAGCAGCCCACCCTCTCTGTGAAGAAACAAACAAAATGGAGCCTGCTACAATTCATAACACTAAAGGAAGTAAGTTTAAAGAGGAAGCCTGGGCTGATGTAAGCAGAAAAGAGGTCTTATAACAATCAAGAATGGAGCTGTAAAGTGATCTGGCTAGAGCTTTGGCCCCAATAAATAGTAAGCTAACGATGCTTAGATAAATGCTTGCTAGGTAAAGGTTCCCCTTGACAATTTTTGTCTAGTCGTGTTCGACTCTAGGGGGCGGTGCTCATCCCTGTTTCCAAGCCATAGAGCCAGTGTTTTGTCCGAAGACAATCTTCCGTGGTCACATGGCCAGTGCGGGTTAGACACAGAATGCTGTTACCTTCCCACCGAGGTGGTCCCTATTTATCTACTTGCATTTGCATGCTTTTGAAAAGCTAGGTTGGCGGGAGCTGGGACAAGCGATGGAAGCTCACTCCATTGCGTGGATTCAGTCTTATGACTGCTGGTCTTCTGACCCTGCAGCACAGGCTTCTGCGGTTTAGCCCACAGCGCCACCATATCCCTTGTTAAAGGCTTGCTAGGACTGAAAAAAATGTAGATAAGGACCTAGAAATGAGCATGCAGAAGAAGAAAAAATAATGTTTCTTCAGGATATAAGCCTACAACACAGACATGAAAATTTAGAAAACAGAGGGAGATGCCAAAACTTACACTTTGGGGTTTTTTGGAGCAGGGAAGTGAAACTGGCATGGCAGGGGGGGGACTTTATTGCCTTAACAGTAATTGCCAAGATGTGAATCTAACTGAGAATTATATTGAGAATTAAATTCCGGTTCTGGTCTGAGGGAGGAACAGCGTTTGTATCAAGCTCTGCTCCCTTTTTAATCTTTATTTTTAATACCTACAAAGTATTCAACTGCTCAAGTTGATTCATTAAAAGAACTTTGCTTCCTGGCGGTGGCTGGAACCAAAGAGAGCAAGAAGCACTGACTCTCCCAAGGCAGTTTATCAGCAACACAATGTTTGGAAAGGACTGAGATTGTTTCGAGGAAAATTCAAGGCTGTACAAGAACTACACTGCAATACTGTGAGTTATTTAGAAGATACTTAGAAGTCAAATGTCGGGAGTTGCCTGATCTATCTGATAAGGAGACATCACAGAAGGCAAGGTAATAAAGAAATAAAGAAACCACACTAGGATCTGCACTAGGTTTTGAAGAGGGCTCTAATTCTTCTGGTTGCAGCTATGATTCAACAGCACGTACAATCACTATCAATGGTCATTATTATAGCCCAGAAAGCTAGTGCTGGAAGTAAGAATGCTCCCAGAAGTAAAAGTCAAAGGGCTATAGTAGACTTCTGCGTGCCTTTAACCTCCATTAGTCAACAGGACCTTTCCAGTTCCACTGGGCAAAGGTTTTCAAGGGAATATGTCTCAAGTACTCCATCTATCTCAAACAATCAAGATTTGAACGTGACCATCAGAGATTCCTGAAGAAATGATGTGGCTGAAGACCTTTCTGGCTACTTGATTGGCAATTGGTCAGTGGACCCAGGATTACAGGAAAGGTCATCAGTTTTATTAACGGACCTGCCTGAGAAAAATCCAAATTTGTCAAACACCGATCCAAAGAATATATCCATAGAAGAACAAATAGACAAATCTTATGGACTTTATAATGAAGACATCAGAATTATCTACAATCAATTGCGTGACCAGTGCTTCCTATCTGCAAAATCAACTCAAAGCATCTTCGATAAACTACATGCACTGCATCAAGAAATATTTGACCTGAAAGCAACTCTCCAACTCATAGCCACCCTGATAAAAACGGGAATTTTGACAGCAGCAACCCCCCCCCCGGACATTTCCTAACCCAGATTCAAACTTCCACCACTCAGGAAGTCAGACTCATATACTAGAAACAAACAAGAATAATCCCTGCCTAACTCGAAAAGAACAGCATCTTATACAGCGGTTGGTGTACATAGAGTTGGCCGCAAACTTTGAAAATGTTCCAGAAACTCAGGCTGAGAATTGCAATGCAAGTAAAGCTGCTGAGGACCTGAACTTAACCCTTTCAAATGCAGACTTCATAGTAATTGATGAATGGTAAGATGCTACCCCAGGCGTAAATGGCCCACAGCCCTCATTTATAGCCCCTACAGATAGGGACAACATACAGCCGGACAATACCTACCTACGACTTCTTACGAAAGTAGACTCCGGAACAGAGGAGCCACAGACTACAGTCTCACCAACTAACACTGTGAGTCGTATTACTATATACAACTGCCCTCTAAAAAGGTCCAATAATACATGGAAAACTAACACCGATGTAACACGGGACATCTTGGACATTCTGGGTAAAGATTGGGATTCTTTAATGTATATGCATTGCTCATGTATATATCCTATAAAGCCTGAGATGTGGAGGGGGAGGGTGCATCTGTCATTTAAAGAAAATGGACATGCATATTATTTTTGGAGCTTAATATATAAGTTTGAAGACATACCAATATCATTCAAATGGGGAGGCATATAATACACCATAGGCCTAATTTTAAGTCAACTGCAAAACAAAACTTGCAAAGACCATTCAAAACAAACAGACAGCTGTATGATGAGAATCACAGGGGTACTTTTGATTGGAGGGTAATAGTTGATGAATTTGGACACAATGTAAATTTTAAAAGGATTCCAACACTTCATGGAAAATCAGAAAGAACTGTTGAGCCCTCTTCTAATTATGAGTACTCCAGGCACAGGGGAAATGCCCCCACCCATGCCGGTGTTACACCCCCTGAGCCTAACTTAAACTACAGAGGGAAAGAACTGGAGTCAAATACTTTCCCCAGCTCCTTCCCCAACAAGACTGATCTCAGATGATTCCCCATCTCAGTGAAATGCATAAAACTTTACCTTTGAAAAGCTAGGGAGGAAAAGCAGTATCCACAGAATAAAAATCTGTTTCCCTTAACAAAAGAGCAATTAATTGTCAAACTAGCAGATAAGAGACCCAATTGGATGCAACCAAATATACTCAGCAACAGAGACGTTAATAACTACTCCAGTCCTCTGAAGATGCCGGCCACAGAAACTGGCGAAACGTCAGGAAGAACAACCTTCAGAACACAGCCAAAGAGCCCAAAAAACCCACAACAACCATGTACTCTTTCCCTTTACCTTCGAGCCCAAATTTATTTGATTATAAATATTTCACAGAATAAGGGAGGAGTTTGTTTCCTCATAGAATTTTCACATTGCATTCAGGTGAAAACAATTTACAACTCTTAGCTGCTTTGTTCCACATTTAAAATTATAACACTAGAGATTATACATTGCTGAAATACATTTTCTTTCTCCCAGAAATACAGTTAATACGTTTACTGAGCTGAAATATCATTTTACCCAACTTGCTTGGTACAAGTCATATTGCACAGTCAGATAAACCATGTGCTTAACTCAAAATTCTCTCAACAACTCTCCTCCACTGATTGCTGTTCTTTTCTTGTGTTATAGGATTGTGCAACACTTTAATTACCTCAAAGTCCTGCTGTAGCTCATGTTCTTCCACTTGTCAGCAATTCAGGCTCACATTCTGAAAGACATCTGATGGATCTTTTCTTTTAGTGGTCCTCACAGCACATTTATTTTACATTTATCCTTCTAATCACGGAGTCTATTCCTTGCAGTCAAGAGTTAAGAGGATGTGATGCTTAACAGGAAGAAGTGGTGGATCGAGTACTGGAGTGTGGCCAAGTATAATCACCAGTACATTTGATAACCACGCTTTTTGCAATTGCTAACACTCTGATGTTATTTATGGCAAATGAATTGGAAAGCCCCTCCCCATCTCTACTTCATACCTCCCACATTTGTACAACCCTTATCTTGCTTTGTACATGCAGCCTCTGCTGTTATACTCACCCAAGCTTTTTGGTATTCCTTTCTCTGTATCCTGAGAGTAATACTCTGACAGGATGTTTCTCCTGCCTTGCAGAGGAACTAAACTGTTCAGTTCCTTCAGCAGGTAAATTACCAAATATCCTCATTTCCTTACATTCTCAAGTCAATCTGTACCTCACACCTCAAACAACATGTATAAGCCAGCGTGTGTACTAAAACATTCCACAGAAGTTCAGTTTATTTAAAAACAAAAGCAAAAAAAAACCTTTCTGCTCAGCCAAGATTAGACTCAAATTTCAAGAAACAATATTCATTTGGTTGTTGTGGGTTTTTCAGGCTCTTTAGCCGCGTTCTGAAGGTTATTCTTCCTAACTTTTCTCCAGTCTCTGTGGCTGGCATCTTCAGAGGACAGCACTCTGTGCTCTGGTGTAGTTTGCTTGGGAGTGGCATATTTATGTCTGTGAGATCAGCTTTTGTCCTTTTCAGGAGATGGGTCATTAGTGTCTTGTTGTGGGTGTATTGTTGTGATAAGGAGAAGAGATTATCTGTCACTGTGATTGATGGGTGTCATTAGCTGGTCTTTTGTGTGTAGTGATCCCCAGTCCTTGTGGCTGGGTAGAGGTTGTTGACCTTTTGCATGCTGTATTTTTCAGAGCTGGAAGCCAAGTTTTGTTGAGTTTCAAACTTTCCTCTTTTTTGTTGAAGTTCTGCTGGTGCTTGTGGATTCCAATGGCTTCCCTGTGCAGTCTGACGTAATGATTGCTGGTGTTGTCCAGTATTTCAGTATTTTGAAATAGAATTTCATGTCCAGCTTGTTTTAGGGCATGTTCAGCTACTGCAGATTTTTCTGGTTGTTTTAGTTGGCAGTGTTTCTCATGTTCTTTGATTCTGGTGTGGATGGTTTGTTTTGTGGTTCCAATGTACACCTGGCCACAACTGCAAGGTATCCGGTATGCTCCTGTGGTGCTGAGGGGGTCCCTTCTGTCCTTTGCTGACCGTAACATTTGTTGTATTTTTGTGGTGGGCTTGAATACTGTTTGTAGGTTGTGTTTTTTCAAAAGTTTCCCCATGCGGTCTGTGACCCCTTTGATGTATGGCAGAAATACTTTATTTGTGGGTGACTGTTTTTCTTCTTCAGTTTGGTGTTGTTTTCTTGGTTTGATGGCTCTTGTGATTTCATTTTTGGAGTAGCCATTTGACTGTAGGGCCCAATTCAGATGGTTGAGTTCAGTGCTGAGAAACTGAGCTTCACAGTTCTGATTTGCATGGTCTACCAATGTTTTGATTATGCCTCTTTTTTGCTGTGGGTGGTGGTTGGAATTTTTGTGTAGGTACCAATCTGTGTGGGTGAGTTTTCTGTAGACCTTGTGTCCCAGTCGGAGGTCAGTTTTGCATATGACCATGACATCTAAGAACGGGAGTTGGCCCTCTATTTCTTTTTCCATGGTGTATTGTATATTTGGGTGGATGCTGTTGAGATGGTTCAGAAATTCTTCCAATTTTTCTTCACTGTGGCTCCAAATTGCGAAGGTGTCATCCACATATCGGAACCAGACTGTGGGTGCGAGGGATGCCAAAGCCAGGGCAAGTTTTTCAAAATGCTCTATGTAGAAGCTTGCTATAACCGGGCTGAGAGGGCTCCCCATGGCCACTCCATCTGTCTGTTCATAGAATTCATTATCCCACTGGAAATAGCTGGTCGTTAGGCAGTGTTGGAAAGCCTTCGCAAATACAAATATTCATTTCTTACCAGTTAACAGTGTTTCCTTATATTTCTCTGGGTAAAGATTAATTTTCAGTTTGTCGTTCCATATTTGTGTGAGAGTGTGAGTGTGTACACATGCGCATGTGTGTAACATTGTATTGCTTTTGTTCTTTGAAATACGGGTGTATGGGATAGTTTAGAAAGGTAAGTAATTTTCTCTAACAATTGCAATATAGAATTGTCTGTCTGTCTGTCTGTCTGTCTGTCTGTCTGTCTGTCTGTCTGTCTCTCTCTCTCTCTCTCTCTCTCTCTATCTATCTATCTATCTATCTATCTATCTATCTATCTATCTGATCAATACAAATCCTACCTGGACCAAACAATTCTCTAACAACACAATTGCAAGTATGTTTGTTCAGAAATAAGCTCTACTTAGGTCAATACTGCTTTATAATGGTTAACGAAGTGCCTTTAGGATGTCAAGACAAATTTACAGGTCTGAGCAGAATAAAGTATATCAATGAGCAGCCATAATGAACAGATGTGTAGAAACTGAGTCATGATGACTCAGCAGTGCTGACTCATGCATGATGCAACACATAATGGGATTGGACACAAGCAGATCTGTATATGTATATATATGTGAAACTGAACAGTTGATGTATCTTCCTGATTTGTGATGAATGCTACCTGTTATGCTGCCAGACTGAATTGTTGTAAATATCTTGTAAATACACCTTGGTGGTGGAGAAGTTGGTGTGTGTGAGAGAGTTACTCTGGACTATGTGGACTAATCAATACAGTGGTGCCTCGCTTAATGATTGCCCTGTATAACGACGAATCCGCTTTATAACGATGCTTTTGCGATCGCAATTGAGATCGCAAAACGATGCTTTAAGTGGGTTTTTTTTTTTTTTTTTTGCTTTGTGAAGATCGGTTCCCTGCTTTGGGAACCGATTCTTTGCATTACGACGATTAAAACAGCTGATCATCGGGTTTTCACAATGGCCGCTGGGTGCTCAAAATGGCTCCCTGCTGTGTTTTTGGACAGATTTCTCACTCTACAGGCAGCGAAAATGGCCGCCCCTATGGAGGATCTTCGCTGGACGGTGGGTTTTCAGCCCATTGAAATGCATTGAACAGTTTTTGATGCATTTCAATGGGCTTTTTAATTTCACTTTACGATGTTTTCGCTCTACAGCGAGTTCACTGGAACTAATTAACGTCGTTAAGCAAGGCAGCACTGTACTCTGCTAAACCTGCTGTTTCCTGCATTTTTGCACTAACATAGGACTGCAGCCTCTAGGAGCCATTTCAATCTGAATTGAATGGCTGATCTATCCTACTTGCTTACAGAACAGCATTCAGGAACCATCTTCACAAAGCAAAACAGAAAAGTATCAGCTTCCAAAGGGTTATTAGGAGCTGACCCTCCCATTAGAAATAGCACTTAATGTCGGTCGAAGAATGCCAGGCCTTATGCTCAGGAAGCTAGCCTTGCACAATTGATCACACGGTTCATGTCGTGGATGCATAGGTCCTGTTTCGGTTGCACAGTTCATGTCACGGTCGCACCACCAATTGCAGAGTTCATGATCATATGGTTTATGACATGACTGCACAACTGAATGTACAGTTCACATCAGGACTGTTGACAGAAGTGCTTTGTGGCTTTATTACTTCTGCCATGCCATAATTCGCTTCTTCCACTTTCACAGCTCTGCATTCTGCACATGCATTTACACAGCAGGATTTCAGCCAAAGTATAATGCATCTGAACCCTCTCTGGTGGTTGTAGGTTTCCCTGATATTGCTCTCATCTGAGCCTTCCCTGTAGGGTGTACTACCCCACTGGTTCTTAACCTTGGGTTACTCAGGGGTTTTGGGCTGCAACTCCCAGAAGCCTTCACCACCAGCTGTCCTGACTGGGGTTTCTGGGAGTTGCAGTTCAAAAGCATCCGAGTAAAAAAGATTAAGAACCACTGTACTACCCAGAAAAGTTCTTGGGTTGCTGGGTGGTGATGGTTCAGCTTTGGCTTGCCTTCTCTTTTGGCTCCAGGAATTCAGTGAATGATACTGATTTGCCCTTGACCCTAGATTGTGTTGGCTGGCACGTCAAGTCACTTTTTTCATTGTGGGCAAATTAAAAATTAGCTGCCAGTGAAATTATTGGTAAAAGATCCACTATCTTTTGTGCAGGCTTGTAAATCTTCCATTAGCTGTGAGCAGTTAATCAGTTGGCTCACAGTTTGATTTTAACGGCAACAAATGGTTTCTACACTTTTAGTGACCCTGCACCTGTTAATTTAGGGTATGACAGTGGGTTGTAATCCGCAGTTTAAATATTCTGCTTTGTTTTTATCTTTAAACCATTGAGATAGTATTTCTTGATAGGTGGCTATGTGCTGTTGTTTAGTCATTAAGTCGTGTCCGACTCTTTGTGACCCCACATTCAATGTGAGTTTGAAGCCCCTAGGAACACATTAATCTGGTTTTAATGCGTTTCTATGGGCTTTTTAAAATTGCATCATGATGTTTTCGTTCTACAGCGATTTTGCTGGAACGAATTAACGTTGTGATGCGAGGCACCACTGTATTCTACAAGTCAGTTTCTAAGCCTATACAACTTGAGTCCAGGCTATCCAAACAATTGTATTCTCCCATACATCCTGCCCTGAGTTTGAGATCTGCTGGAGAGGCCCTTCTCATGGTCTTACTGCCTTCAGAGGCCCTTTTATTGGGGACTTGTGAGAGGTCCTTCTCTGTGGCTGCTCCCAGATCTAGAACTCTTTGCCAAGAAAGAGGGCTTGCCCCCTCCCTGCTGTCCTTTTGGAAGCAGTCAACAATCATTTTATTTAGGTAGGCCTTCATTTTATTTAGGTATTGGCTTTCTCTTCTTTTGCTCTTTTCCTCCCTTTTAAAAAAAAGGCAAATTACTAGAATTTAAATTAAGAGGTTTTCAAGTGTTTACATTTTAATAGTATTTTTTAATAAAAGGAGTTTATTTCTATTTTAATATTTGCATTGTACTGTGCGTTGATTATATTTTTAAAAAACGATGTAAGCCATCTTGGGTCCCAAATCTAGGAAGAAAGTGGCAATATAAAATAAAATAGCTTTTTGCATTTTATTTTATGAAAAAGTAGGGAAGCAAACAAATTAAGAGCAAATGAAATAAAATAGTGTTTTTTGTGTGTCATTTCTTTTGGTCTTCATTAATTAGCTTTCCTACTTTTTCATTATTTATTCTCTTGACACAGAAATTATTAGCACCCTGCAATACGTCCACATTTCAGATGCTTCTGGTTTGTTCGTTTGATTAGCTTGTATAAATGGCTGCAATTCTATGATGAACTGAGAATAAATAAATAAAAAGGATAAATGGGTAATAAACCCTGCCAAGTGCAAATGTTTACAGAAATTTTAAAACTGCTTTGTTTGTTTGTTTTATATATACTTCTGCTAGCTCTCTTTGCTCTGTTCATGAAGGGAAGTCTTACAACCTTAAACTTTTTCTGTCTTTAGTCATAGAAAGTTATTTGCTTTCGGCAGAACCCTGTTAATTCTTGCCAGTGGCACAATGGTTCATTAGTCATATGAACATTTGGGCTTTCGCAGCTCCTGAGCAAGAACATATCCAAGACTTCCTTGTGCAGTCATAAACCATATTCACTGGAATGGCACAATCTCCATATCGCAAGGCAGAAATCACAAGGAACAGCATATGTGCAACATGATACTTTGCTCATATTTCTGAAAGAAACTGACCTTTATTCACAGGTTCACAGTATTGATTGATTAGGATAAAAGAATGCATCATTAATGTACACAATTAAATCAAGACATCAGTGTCTATGATGATATACCTCCGTATATATTCCCATGTCTCCTTGATTTGCAACTTCGCTTAAATGAGGTTTGCATCCTCCCCTTTCTTTTTGAGAAGCAGGATAAGCAATTTTCCCTCTTGAAAACCTTTAAAAAGGTTTCACCAGATCCTCCAGAAAGTGCCAATAGGTCTTCAACATTCCACAAGTTCCTACATACCACCTTTCCATTATTTATCTTTCAAGGCCACTGTTACATTTTTCCACCTTGCCTTTCTTTCCTTCCTCAGATCTCCAGTTTATCACTTTCTGGACTGAGCATATAAATGATGAGAAATAAATGGGGAGAAATAAGTTGGTGATGAGAAACACGCGAAGTCTAAAGTTAATCAAATGTTGGAGAAGGAAAGGTGAATTCTTTGCCAGTGGAATCTAGTCTACAGACACACCATGTTCCTAGGTCTCTCTCACACAGCTGAAGATGGGTTTATATATATGTTGTAAACTGCCCAGAGTGGCCTTGACTAAACGGGCAGTCTCAATCAGTCAGTCAGTCAGTCAGTCAGTCAGTCAGTCAGTCAGTCAGTCAGTCAGTCAATCAATCAATCAATCAATCAATCAATCAATCAATCAATTTTTGATCTCATATCAGAAACACACCCTCATCCTAATCAGAGCTTTTTTTAAAAAAAGAAAAGAAGCTTACATAGCCTGTATTTCTTACACAGAATTTAAAAATAATTTCTGTTCAGCAATTATAATTTTAAGTATCAAGTAGCTGCCATCCATGTCTTTTCTTTCTTATAAAACATTCATGGTGGTTTTTTCCATGAAAGAAAATGGCTACACATCTACTCTACTGTGAATCGCCTGCACATTTAGCAACAACAGTGCTTGGAAAGTTCTTCTGAAACTAATTTTGAAAAGTACATTTGTTGACATTGCATCAATAAAGCAATTTCGTGTTTGCTCCTTGTATTACTTTTGAAATGTAACCGCTTTATACACTCATTATCCCAAGAAGTAATTAGTTACAAATAACTATATTACTTGCAATTTAAATACACTAAATAAAATAGTCTGAAGATGTGGACTTGTCCATGAAAGTTCACATTAAAATATAGCAGTGGGTCTTTAATGTGCCACAACGTTTTTGTCATCCTTATTTTAAAGTTTTCTTTGATTCTGCCTGAAATGCTAGTAGACTAGCTCCCTCTTCTAAATTAAATTGTTCTTCAGCAACTCACTACATTTAAATAAGTCTTTTGAATAAAATCCAGTCTATATCCAAATACTGAGTTTGCTGAGGCACCTGCTGCCTCTTATAAGGCCCATAAATTCTTTCCATGTTCCATTAATTTCTAGGAGGGCTTAGTCAGTGCCGTTTCATAGTGTTCTATACCAGAAGCTGATTATTTCATTATTGCTACACAAGAGTGTATCAGTGGTGGTCATCAGTGACGTTATGTGACAGAGCAAGTCAAAATTTTACAGTGCAATTCTAAAAATGGAGGTCTCCAAAGGGAAAAAAATATATAACTTTTAAACTGAGATTTGGATCAGCACCAAATTTGGCACACCTGTAGTGGACAGTTTGCTCTTGCTTGTACTAAATGTGAGGATGTTTGGAAAAAGGGTTTCATGTTATGATTTTTAAAATATAGAATTGTCCTCACCCATTCAGAAAAAAGGCAACACTAAACTACCCCATATGTAAAATAGTTCACATAAATTAAAAAGACCAATCTTATCTTAAAAGAAAAATGTTGGTCACTGCTGCTTTTCTTTATTTGGAAAGAATCCAAGCTATAAGGGCTGAAATACTCAGCCTCAGAAACACATTTCAGGTGAGCTGATTTTCCTCCTATCTTTTTCCCCTGTCCATCTTTTACATTGTATGAATGATGCTTTACCTTGGTTTCAAGTGACAATATTTGATAACTGTCACACACACCCAGCTCCTCTGCATGTTCTCCCTAACAAAACAGATTTGCCTTCAGATATGACAAGTTCTCTTATCTCCACATCTGCTGCCACCAGAGGAAATCCTTCCTCAATTACCAATTAGGACCACAGAATCAATCGTGTCAAATATAATATTGTTTATTAATAGATTATCATATTTCAGAATCAAGGAAATCATAGATGGTATTGTATTTGGTATTCATTAAACTTCATTTAACTTAGAAATATGCTGGTTATGTATGGGTGATATTATTCTGACTTATGTATGTGTGATATTATTC
Source organism: Pogona vitticeps (assembly GCF_051106095.1). Lineage (NCBI taxonomy): Eukaryota > Metazoa > Chordata > Lepidosauria > Squamata > Agamidae > Pogona > Pogona vitticeps. The sequence continues at coordinate 105,539,418 of NC_135787.1, read as the reverse complement.
CTCTGTATCCAAAATTCAAAATGCCAGGAAATGGCCCAATATTGCTGCAAACTATTGTGCCCACATTGCCAGCAGGAAAAAGGATGCCAAATTTTATATAGCAAAGGGTAATCTGAATGTAGACAACACCAATGTCAGCAGTCAATTTCCTGGTATTTTGAATCATGGACAGAGAAGCACAATATCAGACATTCATAAACGGGAGGTTTTTTTTGAAGAATTCAATTGCTTTATAAGCTGGGCAGCTCAAGAAATATAACTATGCTAATATAAAGCCCATGAAGTGTCTTCTGCTGGGAACTTGGTGAGTAAATATTTAGGTAAGTATCTGAAATGGTACTGTATATAGTATCTTGGCATGCCCACTGGAATTTTGATCATTTATTTATTTAAAACTGGTTTGCAATATGGTCTGGGGAAGAGGTTGCTATTCAAGAAATACAAACCCAGAGTTCCTGCCTATTTCTCTCGAATTCATTCTGCATCTGTAGAAAATAGTACTGTCAAGAGTCTTAAGACCTTTTCCTCTTTTTCTCACTGTTTCAGAGAACCTACCAGTAGTAAACAGTATCACACAACCATCCTGTATACAATGAGTACTTGGAGCAGGGCTAATCTATTCCCATTCATTGGCTATAAACCATGAGAACCAAGTGCCCATTAGTGTCCCTTTAGTAAGGTCATATCTTTCATGTAGAACAATGGTCCCCAACCTTTTTAACCCTGTGGCCCGGTTAAGGAAGGCAGGGAGCCTCCCCACGCTCATGCACATGCACAAAGGAGTGGGAGGGCACTCATGTGGGTGTGCGCGCCCGTGTGAAGGGTGGCGAGGTGCTCGTGCGGGCACGCTCGCACTCGTGCACATGTGTGAAGGGTGATGCAGCACTCGGGGCACTTGTGTGCATGCATGAAGGGTTGGGGAGTGATCATGTGGGTCCAGGCACACGTGCGCTTGTGCAAAGGGGCTGGCGGGAGTGCATGTGGGGGTGGGAGGAGGTTTTTCTTAATGGCCCAGTCCAGCTCAGCGCATAGCCTGGCACTGGGCCATGGACCAAGGGTTGGGGACCTCTGATGTAGAACACCTTATTGCACATAGGGACCATACAGATGATCTAAGAAAACAGTTTTCAATTGTTTGTTTTTCAAATATTTTGGACTTCAACTCCCAGAAGCCCCAGCCAGAATAACCAAAGGCAAGACTGCTGAGAATTGAAATCCAAAACATTTGGGACCAAAGGTTGAGAGCCGTCAGCCTGAAGATCATACATATAATCTGGGCATGGTTTCCCGCCACAAACCTCTTGTCTCATTTGAATGGCTTATTCAGTGCATACTTCTTGTGATCATTTGAATGGCTTATCCAGCCAGCCAGCCAGCCAACCAACCAACCAACTCTAAACCTCATTTATCTTAATGGACAAGAACTGAGTATATGTTTAACGTTCCCTCTGAAACTGATGAAATTCAAGATAGGTACCCATGTACCCCACAAGCACAACTGCTGCAGTTACTCCAGTTTTTCTGTGGCAAGGTAGAAGACATATGTGTACACAGATACATTACAACACCCATATCTGTATCTGGAAAGTTTGGCTTGGGCCTCACCCAAACTGGGGTTTGTCTTGTTTTAAAGTGTGGCTTCTGCATAGATTGTATCATCATTTCCTCTCCTAATTATATTAATTTGTAGCAATTAATATAATTTAATATAATGTTTTTTTTCCTACTACAGTACTTTCCAGTTCTAAGCCTATTCAACTTAGAATTGGGAATTTTAAAAAAAATAGTATTAATGCTTTGTACAGATATTATCTGATATTACTGGTATTATCTGATTTGGTAGAACATATTACTTTTTAGATATTTCATGGATCCATCTTTAGATCATAAAAATCCCATGTGAGGTGAGCTGCAGAAGTGAGGTTCTTTGCTCTCTTTCCTCATCTGCCCTCCACAAATAACAATACATATTTTGATATTTTTTTTTAATCCAAAGTGGTTTGGTGCTAAAATCTTTGCTCTTGAATTTAGGATTATCCTAAGAGCCTTTGGTACCCATCTGACTGGGGGATGGAACTGCTAAAACCACTCCTTAAATACCTCACTTACCTTGAAACCTTCTTAGGCTTGCTATAAGTCAGTTCTGACTTAATGGCACACAACAACAATAGAATGGAAGGAGGTAACAAGTAGGGTAGCACACGGATCACTCCTGGACCCAGTGCTCTTCAACATTTTTATTAATAACTGAGACAAAGGAGTGCAGGGAATGCTTATCAGATTTGTGGATGACACAAAATTGGGTGGAATAGCTAATACCCTGGAAGACAAAAACAGAATTCAAAAAGGTCTTGATAGGCTCAAGCACTGAGCTGAAAACAACACAATGAGATTTAACAGAAATAAATGCGGAATTCTACATCTAGGGGAAAGAAACCAAACACACAGTTATAAGATGACGAATACTTGGCTCAGTAATACTACAAGTGAGAAGGATCTTTGAATTGCTGTAAATCACAAGCTGAAAAGGAGCCAGCAGTGTGATGTGGCTGTAAAAAAGGCAAATGCTATTTTAGGCTGCATTAACAGAAGTGTAGTCTCCAGATCCCATGAGGTGCTAATTCCCCTAAACACTGGCTAGGCCTCCTCTTGAGTATTGTGGCCAGTTCATACCAACAAACTGGAATAAGTTCAGAGGAGGGAAACAAGGATGAACAGGGGACTGGAAATTAAGCCCTATTAGGAAAGACTAAAAGAAGTGGGCATGTTTAGCCTTTAGAAAGAAAGCTGATAGCATTTTTCAAATACTGTACTTTAAAGATAGTCATACAGAAGAAGGGCAGGATCTGTTCTCCATCATCTCAGCATGCAAAACACTTCATAATGGGCTCAAGTTACAGAAAGTCAGATTTTGGGTTGACTATTAAGAAAAACCTTGTAATGATTAGAGTAGTGTGACAGAGGAACCAATTCCTTCAGGAGCTGGTAAGTGTTCCAATCCTAGAGGCATTCAAGAGAAAGTTAGGCAGCCATCTGTCAAACTGCTTTGATTTGGATTTGTGCATTGAACAGGGGGTCGGACTCGATGGCCTTATAAGGCCCCTTCTCGCTCCATTATTCTATGGTTTTATGACTTTAGGGAATGAAGTCACTCTCCTTTTAGCATGAGAGCTGTGTGTTTCGGAGACAGCCGCCTGCCTGTGCACATTTTATAAACATAGGAGCAGGAGGAGTATTCCATGAACATTGCAAAAAGTCTGCTTATTTATTTATTTGTATTATTTTAGTTGCTCTTATTTTTAAATTCACTCATCTTCAGAAGCTCAGCTAGATGTATGACAGACACTGCCAAGTTTCTCATTTCTTCAGCTGTATATGCAAAGTTTCTCCCTGAGAAAAAAATAAGGGAGAAAGGCAAGTCATGTGAGATGTCTAGTTCCCTACAAGAGCAATTCAAGTGATCTGCTTGAAGTAGAAGTGGAACTGCCCTCTGCCCTCAAAGTTTCAAAACCTCTCCTTCTTCCTCCTCATTAATATATCACATCCATCTAGCTCTCACTCCCAGCCTAATGGAGCTGCCCGAAAACTGCCTTCCAGTTGACTCCTCTCTCAGGCTTGTGCAGTGGCACGTATCCTAAATGTTCATAAGGCTAGAAGGAACTATATTCGCCATTGACTTTGCCCTTTCTCTTCCTTTCCATTTCCTATTGCTTCCTACTGTTGATTTACCAAACCAAAAAAGTGGGGGGAGCTCTATTTAGGGTGCCTCCCAAAGAACTACTACTACTAGGAAGCATTACAGCAGTTTACCTTCAAAAAAAAATAAATGCCTTAAAATCCCATCTCTTATGGGGAAGGGGGGAAAATCTACTAGTATGGTGATATAGGTTTATTATATGGGTTTATTGAAAAAATATGGGAATTGGCCAAAAAACATGAAATAGCACACTCCTAACAGTCAGATTACTTTTACGTATACAGCGGTGCCCCACTAGATGATTACCTCGTAAAACGACGAATCCGCATGACGATGAGTTTTTGCAATCGCTATAGCACTTCGCAAAACAGTGTTTCCTATGGGCGATTTTTGCTATATGATGTTTCAGACCGTGCTTCGCAAGACAGGGGTTTTTTGGACCAATTTTTGCAAGACGACGATTTTGACAGCTGAGTCTGTGACTCACAAAATGGGTGTTTTCGGGACCATTTTTCGCAAGACAGCAATTTTAACAGCTGATCGGCGCTTCGTAAAACAGTTTCTCTATGGGCGATTTTTGCAAAATGATAACGATTTGTCCCCACTGGAATGCATTAAATGGATTTCAATGCATTCCAATGGGGAACCGAATTTCGCAAGACGATATTTTCACAAAACAGCGATTTTCACAGAACGAATTAACATTGTCTTGCGGGGCACCATTGTGCAGCTTTCCTTAACCATACTTTATCAACTCTATAAAAATGGGGCTGAGAGGGACAGACTGGTCACCCAGTGAGTTTTATGACTCAGTGAAGGACCAGTACGTGATCCCCCTACATCCTAGTCTAGCATTCTAACCACTGCATGGCACTGGTTTCACTGTGCAGTTTTTATTTTCCTCTCTGAGGACTTGCATGAGAAGCAAAGAATTGATGGGTAGCTTTGGCCATGATGCAGACTGGCAGATCATTCGAGATGCTTATGGTAGCTGGCAGGGGAATCCACTGTTAACATGATGGAGATTTTTTTGGTTTGGGTTTGCTTTTCTGTGTTTTTTTAGCTTGGTTTTGGTTTTGCCATGAATGCAAATGCTCTTGCTAGTTGAGATCCTGCTATGTAAGCCAATAACAAAAATACATATATTATTTATTAAGCTCCTCTCCAGTCCTTCTTCTAATAAAAATGCTATAAATCTTGGCCAATATAAAGCCAATCTGTTGCATATTATAGACGTGAAAACAAAGCCACTGTATACTTTTGAACATAGTGTTTGCACAGATTTGTCTCTCTGTTTTCTGCCTGACTTTGCAGATAAAATCGACATTAATGCATGTTGGAAGTGGAGATGAGCTTATGGAAGAGGGGTCCAAGATCTCTAGCACATTCTCCATTTCACTAAATGCCTACTGACATGAGGCACATGAAGGTATTTACCGTAGATATTTGCATAAAGCCTGTTCCCATCTAGAACACAATCCATTGTATACACTGTATTGCTCAAGCTAGGAATAGCTTTCCATAGGCAGGCTTCACATAATGTATATTGTTCAATACCAGTTCCATTACATTAATGTCAAACTCTTCTGTTCTTCACAAAAGCACCATTAATTCAGAGTCCACAGAAACACTTCTTCACAGAGTGCTGCAAATTCTTGGTGGCATGAGAAGTCCTCAGCATAGGACTCAAGCTATCAAACTCATTGTAATGATTTTGATTAGCAACTGTGTGAAGAGAAAACATGTCACAGAAGTGAAGGCTGTTTGAGCTGTACTGTATACAGCAGGTTATGTGGGAAAGTGAGCAATATATGACAAAATCCAACATTGGTATAGGAACTTAATACGGGAACTTAATCCAACCTATATGAATGCAAAGATGTGATCATCTCACTGATTTGATGCCTTTTACACTTTTCACAAACTCTGTACAATTCTGTGCCTTTCTTTTCCATTTGAGACAAAGCAAATAATTACCTGTCTTTTACTGTGAGGTAAACTGCCATATCCCGTAGGTATGACAATTGGTTTAACCTATTAGCATGACAATTCTTACACAGAGCTACGGGGATTGCCTTGAATAGTGGTGCATGGTATAAATGGATATACCTAGCTAGTGACATCATGGAGAGAAAGAAACTGTATGCATCATATAATTCAATTTCAACCAGTATCTTAGAAATACACATTTGTCATTTAGGATCAACTTACAGGAAGCCAGATTTCAGCTGAATATTATAAAAACTTGCTGTTAGAGCAGTACAACAATAGAACCAATTATTTCAAGAGGGGGTGGTGAGCCAACGGTCAGATTCCAAAAGAGAATTGTTCTAGAGTGGTCGTTCTACTAGATGGGTGGGGAATAAATAAATAAATAAATAAATAAATAAATAAATAAATAAATAAATAAATAAATAAATAAATAAATAAATAAATAAATAAATAAATAATAGAAGTTCCCCTGTATGGAAAATTAGTGCAGGGAAATCGCCCAGGGGGAGACCACAGCTACGATACAAGGATATCTGCAAGTGGGATCTGAAGGCCTTAGGAATGGATTTCAACAGATGGGAAACCTTGACATCTGAGCTTCAGCTTGGAGGCAAGCAGTGCATCATGGCCTCTCCCCTTGTCCAGCAGGCTGAGGCAAAGAGGCAGTCACGAAACAAGTAAATCAGGAAGCTGTACAGGGGACAGATGGTATTTGTCCTCAGTGTGGAAGGAACTGTCACTCTCGAACTGGCCTTCTCAGCCACACTAGACTCTGTTCCAAGTCCTCAGTACAGAGCACATTACCACAGTCTCTAAAGACTGAAGGATGCCTAATCAATCAATCAATCGGTGGTGAGCAACACTGGAGGCATTCAAGAGAAAATTAGACAATCATCTCTCAGATATAGTTTGGTTTGGATTCCTGCATTGAGCAAGGGATTGGACTTGGTGGCTTTATAGGTCCATTTCAACTCCATTACACTGTGATTCTATGATTTGATACAGTGTGTTGCAGAAAGTCTGGGTGAAACTAGAGCATGAGTCTAGACATTAAGGAAATGTAAATTCCTTTTAATCAGACTGTTTTCCCTCCCACAATGCAATTTGTTCAGAGAAGAGAGTCTTGACAATCCGATTTAGAAATTAAGCCCATGTTTACCTGCCAACGACCAATCAAAAATGTTTGCTGGAACACAAAATATGGAGGTGAGGGGAAGTATGTGCTGTGACAAACAGATATATTTCACAGGCTAAATAAGCACTGTTTGTAATGATACATTAACTATATTGTCCAATTTGACACTCACACCAACTGAAATGCTGGAGAATTAAACTGAAAAATGTTATTTCACCTTTAGTTTAATACTTTGTCAAATGGGCTGAAGAGATTCACTGATATAGTTTGAGAAGTATAACCCACTGACATTGCTTCAATTCAAAACCTACAGTTTTGGTTATGTTTTTTTGTGGTTTTTTTTTTTAATGGAAAGGGATACCGTGGTTCATGGGATATGTGCTGCAGGAGAATGGCAAACCATTGGAGGTAGGTAGGAGGTAGGTGGGTGGGTGGGTGGGTAGGTAGATAGGGTGGAATCGAAGGAAAGAAGGAAGGAATGGCCAAGATTCAAACAGCCACTTTAGACACATCCAAGAATTTTGGAAGACCCAAGGGAAATTTTGACTTACCAAACAAAAAAAGCTTGTTTGAAAAACAACAGTCCTGGTCCTCTGAGAAGTGACATGGCAGAGAATCATGCCCAAATTATGGGTGTGGAGAATTAGTTGAGCTGTTCTTTGGATTCTGACCCACATAAATGAAGTTGGATTGGAATCAGGACTGATTCGAAAGCTTGGCCAGGCAATCTTTGGCAAGCAACCATTGCCAAGACTTTCACTCCCTCCACCCCATGCCTGTATTTATTAAAACTAGCCTGAACAGAACTCAGGTATTTCCACTGTTCTTCTGTAATTCCCTTCATAATGGAAAAATAGCCTCAGCACGCAAGTCACATCCCTCTGCAAAATAACTTGGTTTTACTTTATGCTTAACCAAAAAAGAATTCCAGGGATTCAGATCTATGTTTTGAACATGTAATTGTTTTCACTACCATGTTTTCATGGAAATGTGTGGAAGTCATTTAAGTTATATATTAGGTTGAACTGAATGTTAACATATCCTTTAATTAAATGACATACACAAAGAATAATAAAGCAATCAGCTGGCGGTCTAACTCAGAAGAAAGTGGACTTCCTGCTGACTTCAGTGGGACCAATGCTCCAGTAAGTATGCAAGTACTGCAAAGTCCATTGGTCCACCCACCATCAATGTCTCAGTTCTGTTTGGACTGAGCTTCCTTTTGGTAGCTCTCATCCTGCCCATAACTCCAAATGCCTGTCTCAAGGATCCAAGGAGAGATCTACTTGGCTGTCATCGACATATTGATTGATAAATTTTTCATGAGCTGCATTGAAGTCATAATATTTAAGGTCTATAATGAATTTCATCCATGAATCTTTGCAACTGGACTACCACCATCTTATTCAGACACCTGTCTGGAGGATCAGAACTGATTTGTCATGATGTTTTGGGGGGGTTTCTTTTGTCTTAATATAGAACTTCACACCTATCCCTGAAAAAAATTCATTTTGTCACCTTTGGTCCTGTTTTCCATTCTCTTACGGGCATCTTGAATCCTGATTCTGTTTTCTGATGCATTACCTAACCTTTCCAATTTGGTATCATCTACAAACATGATGATCATCTCTGCTCCTTCCTTCCAAATCATTTATATAGACATTGAACAATGTCAGGCACAGAACAGAACCTTTTGGCACAACACTTCTCACTTGTTTCCAAGATGATAAGGAACCACAGATTCTCTCAAGGATGATGATAACCTATTGATTCTCTCTAGGATGACAAGGAACCATCAATGTTTACTCTTCGGATACAGTCTGTTAACCAAACTCACATAGAAACAGTATCATCTAGTCTACACTTCAGCTTTCTATCTATCTATCTATCTATCTATCTATCTATCTATCTATCTATCTATCTATCTATCTATCTATCTATCTATCTATCTATCTATCTATCTATCTATCTATCTATCTATCTATCTATCTATCTGTCTGTCTGTCTGTCTGTCTGTCTGTCTGTCTGTCTGTCTCCTGGCCGGCCAGCCTGCCTGCCTGCTTGCTTGCCTGCTTGGCCTTTAAAGGATCCAAGGAGGCTTACATCCTTAAAAGCTAAAAATACAAATGTTTTTTAAAAAATAAATACCAACTTGAGAAATGGTAAACAAAAGCAATACTAAAACACATTCAAAGCATCAGTGCATACTAATCCATTTAAAAATCCCACTCAGGCAGCCAGTCACTGAAGGAAAGTTTGCCTAAAGAGAAAGCTCTTTGCCAGCTTGCAAAAATATTAAATAATTTACATTTTTTAAAAAGCTTACTGACACCGAGCAGTCTTCTGATTTCCCAAGCTTCAAAAGAAGGGAGGTAGGATTAATCTGGCATGACCTATTGTTGAGAAGCTGTGCTGGCTATTAGTAACCAGCATGGCATAGCAGCATAGGGAACACAGTCTGCGATGTGGGGGGCATATTTCACCATGGGCATCAGCTGGTGTGATCGCACTCCTGAAATGATCTGTTGCCAGGAGATCAAAGTCCTAGACAAATGATTTCACTCTACACTGCCTCCCATCCAGGAGGGAGAGCAGCATAGAGGAAACCCAGCTCTTCACTCTGATTACTGAGTGGCGATCACAATTTGGATTCATGTAGCCCACAATGGTTGAGGCAGAGGGAAGAGCCATGCAAGCCACATTCTAACCCCTCAGAGGCTGGAATTTAGCTCACAGAAGGCAGAGAATTGAAGAGCAATCAATGTAGTCTTTGTTCATCAGGTGGGAAAAGGTTCCAGAGAGACAATGGTTACCGACTGTCTTAACTCCTTTTGCCTTTCTTAAACCCTATTCCATCCCTCTGAAATCCAGGTAGGATTAACACAGACAGAGATGGGTGGTTTGTTGCTTTAAGCACACAACTAGCAACGTGTTAGAAGAGGAGAGATTCCTCTTCATGTGCAGGTTCCATGTGCAAGCAAGCATTGTGGAAAATCTTATATCAAAAACCTACCCATGAGCAGAACCATCCTTCACTTTAGCTATGTTGCTGCTAGTAGAAGCAAAGTATTGAAGGAGGGCAGCAGGGACAGCTGCTACTTTTTAGCCCTGTTGGTGATGCTAGGTCTCGGATGGGACAGGACTTTAGCCTGACCTCAAGAGTTTTGTTTATCAGAACTTACCTTCTAAGTCCCTCCTTGTGCCACATGCCGATCCTCAACAGATTTCTGCTGGCACGCAGCTGTGTTCCAGCAATTCTGGAATATATCCTAAATACTACAGACTACTTCTTGACTGCTTCAAGAGCTGCAGCTTGCTCTTTTCAGCATTCAGACTGATAATGGACAGAATCCAAACCATTGTACAGACTTCAGTCCAACTTCTGAAAAGAGATCATTGCCATTTTCCTTCTGAGCAAATGCAGAGAAATTGTTTTCTTTCTTGGGACTTTTTTAAAAAAAACATTTGGTTATGCTGGGAAAATGTTGCCAATCTTCTAAGTAAAGCACTGGAAAATCTGGCATTCTTAGAGAACTATTAATAGAGAATTTTTCCTGGGGGAGAAATATTTACTTTACAAACTAAGTTTAGCTAACTTCTACCACGTGTAGACCAATATTAACTATTGAAGGAGAGAAGGGGAAACATTCAAACTCACAAGTTCTCACATATACTGCCCAAATTATGAATGTGATCATGCAGATAGATTCTGTTGTATGATTATGCAGCTTATACTTGTGGGAGGAAGGTGTGTCTTTCCACAACTTGGCTTTGCATGTTTCAGCTTTCATTTGATTTGTTCATACCAAGTCTACATATTTTCTTCATTTCTCATCTTTATATTATAGGAACCTGTGAGAGTTGGTTACTGTCACAGAGAGATTAAAATATCTACTGACTTTTAAATTTTGAAAGAGAACATGCTTTCTGCAGCCTTTTTACACACAGTGCAGTGTAACCAAATTAAGTCTGCAAAATATCTCCTTTGTTCCATTTTGAAACTCTTCCAGATTTCACACAAGGGTTTCATGCCTTGGATTCCCTTTCCTCCGGCAAGGCCCCTGCGAAGAATAACATCCCTGTTAAAGTGCTGAAGTGCTGTAAAGAGATTATCACCACCGAGCTGTATGAAATATTTTGTCTATGCTGGCAAGAAGGTGAAGTACCACAGGACATGAAGGATGCAAACATTGTCACATTGTATAAGAACAAAGGTGACAGGGGCGACTGCGATAACTACCATGGTCTCTCTCTTCTCAGCATTGTAGGGAAGCTGCTTGCCTGTGTCAGCTCCTTAGCATCATCAGGTCCTTTCATGAGGAAATGAAGGGCACTGTAGTTTTTGACGACTCAACATCAGATCCCTTTGACATTCGAAGTGGAGTGAAACAGGGCTGTGTCCTCACGCAGACTCTGGGATCTTTTTTGCTGTCATGCTGAAGCACACTTTTGGAACTGCAACAGAAGGCATCTATCTCTGGACTAGATCAGATGGAAAGCTCTTTAATCTCACTAGATTGAGAGAAAAGACCAAAGTCCAACTGAAATGCATGCGGGATTTCCTCTTCACCAATGATGCAGCTGTTGTTGCCCACTCTGCTGAAGACCTCCAACAACTCATGAATTGCTTTAGCAAGGCCTGCCAAGACTTTGGATTAACAATCAGCCTGAAGAAAACATAAATCATGGGCCAGGGCATGGACTCATCACCCTCTATCACCATCTCCACACAAGAATTGGAGGTTGTTCATGACTTTCTGTACCTTGGCTCAACAATCTCTGACACTCTCTCCCTAGATGTTGAGCTGGATAAACACATTGGCAAAGCAGCTACCATGTTCTCTAGACTCACAAAGAGAGTATGGCTTAACAAGAAGCTGTCGGCATATACCAAGATCCAGGTCTATAGACCTTGTGTCCTGAGTACACTCCTGTACTGCAGAGAGTCCTGGACCCTTTGTGCACGGCAGGAGAGGAAGTTGAACACTTTCCATATGCTTTGTCTCTGACGCATTTTTGGTATCGCCTGTCAAGACAAGGCACCAAATAGAGTAGTCTTGGACCAAGCTGAAATGTTTAGCATGTATACATTACTGAAACAGCAAAGTCTACATTGGCCTGGGCATGTCGTGAGAATGGCTGACAGTTGGATTCCAAAAGATCTCCTGTATGGAGAATTAGTGCAGGGAAATCGCCCCAGAGGGAGACCACAGCTGTGATACAAGGATATCTGCAAGCAGGATCTGAAGGCCTTAGGAATGGACCTCAACAGATGGGAAAACCTGACATCTGAGCTTCAGCCTGGAGGCAGGCAGTGCATCATGGCCTCTCGCAGTTTGAAGAGACACTTGCTCAGCAGGCTGAGGCAAAGAGGCAGTCCCAAAACCAGCAAAATCAGGGAGCTGGACAGGGGACAGATTGTATTTTTCTTCAGTGTGGAAGGGATTGTCGCTCTCGAATTGGCCTTCTCAGCCACACTAGACACTGTTCCAAGACCTCTGTTCAGGGCACGTTATCATAGTCTCTCGAGACTGAAGGATGCCTAACCAATTTCATGTTCAGCAACATATTTTTGTCTTTTGCCTCCCATTCCATCTTGCTTCTTTTTGTTACATGATACAGACTGAAAGAATTCTAGGGAACTCAACAAGTTTTCCAATGACTTTGTATCATTTTATTAGGTGCTAATAAAAGTACTACTTTACTATATCTCATGGAATTTTTCTAATATTTTCTTTATTTGTTTTATAACCATGTTTTATTTGTTGATAAAAACACCAGCACTGGTATTTATCTAAGATGCAAATAACCTGGGATCTCCATCTCCTTTTTTCCCCTTTGTGTTTTTTAAAATACACATTTCCATATATCAACATACAAAAGGTCACACTCCAGAGCTGCAGTTTGTTCCTTCGCTTAGTCAGAGGTGATCCCATTCTAACTCCTCAGGTGTAGATGAAAAGATCTGCACTTCAAAGGTATTTAAATTATACACCGATATATAATAATAATAATAATTGTGTGCCCATCACGTCAATTCAGACTTATGGTGACCGTTTTTCAGGGCTTTCTGGATAGAGAGCACTCAGAGGTGGTCTGCCATTCCCTTCTTCTGGGGATATCCTGGGACTGCACAGCTTGTCCAAGGTTACACAGGCTGGCTGTACTCGCAGGAGGCACTGAGGGGATTCAAATTCCAAACACCTGGCTCCTCAGCCAGATACATAACCACTGAGTTATCAGGCCAACATGCACTGCTGCATACCTGTAGTTAGTATAAAAAGCTAGTTGATACTTCAAAACAGTAGATGAAGCCATCCTCCCAGACTTTCAGAGCTATGCTACGTAAGTGAGGGCTGAACATTTCTCCTTCACTTACCTACCTGAAAAGTGTAGCAACAACTCTGTACATGCATTATACTCTTTGATTTCATATCCAAACACAGTTCTGCTGTGCCTTGTAAGTTTGCTGAGATTCTATGCTAATAAGTTCTCTGAGTCCAAATCATTCTTGGCGTAGCAGGCTTACGTTGACCTGCAGCATAATAGGAGCAACATTACACTCTAGGAGCCGCCCAGAGTAGTCAGTTGACTAGATGGGCGGGGTACAAATGCAATCAATCAATCAATCAATCAATCAATCAATCAATCAATCAATCAATAAACAAACAAACAAGTTTCTCATTCACCTGTCATTCTATGACACTCAAAACTAGGGCTGCAAGTAGGGTGAAACAACTGGGTTTTTGTCTCAATGAAATCTTCTTCTCCCCCCCCCCTTTTTTTCATAGGGGATTCATGTTCATGCCTCGTGGCAGAGTCAACAGGAAACAGAGCTGCTTGCTTTAGGTGCCAAAATTGCCAGTTACAGCCCTGCTCAAAACTTGTGAGTAAATACAGAATTTGAACCCAGGTCTCCCTAAACTCTTCGGGAAATGTTGGCTATTGTGTACATGACATTTTTCTTTCTTTCTAAATTACACTTCTATACCTTTCAGGAGTACCCAGTGTGGTGTATTGGACAGAGAAACGGACTAGGACCCAGGAGACCCAGGTTCTAAAACTCACTAGGGATGTGGAACTAATGAACCCACTCGTTAAATATCTCAGTGTCCTTGACAGCCCTGTTAGGATTGTTATAAGTCAGTTCTGACTTGATGGCACACAACAAAAACCTTCCAAGAACATGTGCTTAGGATATATTTTTAGGACACAACTGGAGGCCTTCCACTGGTTTTTCCCTTCTCAGTTAAGGTGTGTGGTTATCCGGAAGAGGGCCTTTTGAATTGTAAAGAAATAAATAAAAATGCTTCATTTTTCTTTCTAGGAAGATTCCAGTACCCCTCCTCACAACAGCCAAAAACATCTTCTCTTCTAGGGAAGGTTTTGAGACAAAGCAATTGAATTACTCATGCTGCAATGCTGACTGATATTATTTCTGCACAGGAGTGGCCTTTAGTTGCTGTCACACAACACAGATTACCCTTTTTACACCTCAGAATTAGATTAGCTATTTTAAAAAGTCCTTTTTGAGCTAATAACCTGAAACCTGGCCACGGCGGTCTATTTCTTGAGCTCTACAAATGTGCCTAATTTCAAAGTGAGCCAGTAAACATTATCAGAAATACGTTCAATAAATAATGCTCAAAATGTACCCTTTTCCAGCAGTTTCCCAAAGGAAAGATTACATTTTTTTAATGCTCAAAATGTACCCTTTTCCAGCAGTTTCCCAAAGGAAAGATTACATTTTTTTTTACCATTCCCCCAAAATGGTGGTAACAACTAACGTGCTTCATTCAGCCTTGTCAAGGAAGGGTGCCTTTCATCTGTTTGAGGAAATTCCAAACAGAAGTTCAAAGCTATTAATTTAAACCTCATGGGAAGAGGTACTAACACAAATCATGCCTTGTCGGCCCAGCCCTGCATTCTGAAACTAAAACCTGACCAGTTTAAAAAAAAATCAGCAATGTCCGCAATGTTGTGAGAACTGGGTGCAGCTTTCTGGGATAGGTGTCAATTATGGGGAAAGTACGCCTACAAAGCTTCAGACAAATAGATGCAAGTTTGTGCGTGGTTACATATATCAGGTATGTTCATCAATTTTCTTATTAGCTTTCTGTACATGACACACTATTTTATGCAATAATTTTGTGTCATTAAGTCAAATCTGACTTAAAGGCAACCCCATATGTCTGTTTATAGTGCACTGGCTTAATTGGGGGGAAAATGCTAGGACAGAAGGTTGTAAGATATTTACATAGCAAGGAAGGTGATGAACGGCACCTGTTGACTTCCTGCCTTGTAAACAAAACAGTGGAAAGACTAAAAGGGAAATGAAACTAACCATTTCCTGAAAACCTAATTTACAAGCCCTGTCAGTACACCCTGTTCAGAAATAAGCCCTGCTGACAGAGCAGGACAAGTTTCTGAAACTGTCTTAAAATTATCGGGGGGGGAGGGGTTACTGAGAAATGAGTTCATACTTTTTTAATAGCTTCACCATTGGCTCAATAGAGTATGATGTTTGATTATTCCTGATACTAGTACCTTACTCAGGGGACGTGGTGGCGCTGTGGGCTAAACCGCAGAAGCCTGTGCTGCAGGGTCAGAAGACCAAGCAGTCGTAAGATCGAATCCACGCGACGGAGTGAGCGCCCGTTGCTTGTCCCAGCTCCCGCCAACCTAGCGGTTCGAAAGCATGCAAATGCGAGTAGATAAATAGGTACCATTTCGGTGGGAAGGTAAACAGCGTTCCGTGTCTAAATCACACTGGCCATGTGACCACGGAAAGATTGTCTTCGGACAAAACGCTGACTCTATGGCTTGAAGAGCGGGATGAGCGCCGCCCCCTAGAGTTGGACACGACTGGACAAAAATTGTCAAGGGGAACCTTTACCTTTACCTTTATAGTACCTTACTGCTATACCTTTTATTTGTTCTTATTGGTGAACATACTTACTGCATTTCTTTATTTGCACAGGTATAGACCTAAATGATCATAAGTAGGTACCTGGAAATGAAATACGTAGTGATTGCCACTGACTAAGAATTTATATAGGGTTATAGGTCCCACATATAATAAGAAAACAGATTTAAATCTGTTGGGGAAAGGCTGCTGAAGTGACATTAAAGTTTTCTTTTTCAAATCCGTGAAAATATGAAGTTCAATAATCTGATGACTGAAGGCCAGAGGAAAGGCTATCTCATGCATAAGAAGATGAATGCATCCTTCCATTAGCATCACATCTACTTTTCTTGATAACTCTGGCAACTTTAATCCTTGGATCCCAGATGCTAGTTGCTAAAGCCTTGGGACATGTCTGTTTGCTGCTTATTCCGACTCCCACATATGCTATTGATATCCGAGCTTTACTCTCCTCTTTGTTTCCACCTTTGCCCTAAATCCTCCAAACAATCTTCTTTTATTTCCACTTTTATTTTGTTTCAGTGTCCAATTGGAATAAACACCACAAATGACTTCCAGAAAGAGTTTCTGAAGCAGTGACCATATTGGAAGAGAACAAAAGGGAGGAGTCTGTAGCCCGTTTATATAAACCTGCAAATAGAGAGTCAGCAGACAATCTTGCAGTCTGGAGCCCTTTTCCTAAAACACATGACATCTTGAATGGTCTTAAATGCATTTTTTTAAAAAAACAAGTCCTTCTGGCTCCTTTGTTGAGGAACTTAAAAGTGGAGAAGCTGAAAGGCAGCTGATCTTCCCCTGCCCCACCCCAGCCTCTTCTGTACATCCAAGCTTGAACACCCTAAAGCTTTTTTCTTTTCACAAGATCACCAGCTGTGCCTTTGTCTGTTGTATTTACTCTGCACTCTGCCATCAGAAACAGCCAAAAATACTTTAATAATATTGATGATGAAGGGAGGAACATCCTCTTCTTGTCTTGCAGCCAGAAACTAAACTAGAACATTTTATACAGGGGATGAGACATACAGAACCAGCCCTCAGGTGTACTTGCTGTGCAAATGGACAGCAGTAAGAATTTTGTTCCAAGCTAGTAAAGATGACTAAGTCTTAACCAGCAATCTTGTGACACTTCACAGACTACCTCATTTTATTCAGCATGAGCTTCCATTGACTACAGACCACTTCATCACGTGCAGACTTCAGAAAGTTGGCTTTTTTGGATAAAGGTTCCCAGAACATCCAGGCCAGTGTGGCCATTGATTTTGAATGTTTTAGTCCAAAATATTTTTTTACTCACATTCCGGCCCTCTGATCATGTGCATAGAATAGAACAAATTGCTGGTCAATTTCATTTACCTTTCTTAGTATCAGCAGAAGAATTATGCAGCTGGATCATACATTGCTCCATTGTAGTCCACCTTTCTGTTGGCAAAAAGGGGGCCACAAGTGGCACCTTGAAGACAAAACCCTTCCTCCCCTGTTGCCCTCTGGAGCTCTCAGATATAACATCACTGCACATGAAGACTCACTTTGGCTAACTTCCATATACTTACCGAAATCTGAAAGAAGCCATTTGAGCAAGAAGCTCCTGTCATAGCTCATGGCAGTGAATTACATTAGTTACAAACTGCAACAGTCGTACTTCTTGCTATAATTCCCATCTGATCTTTCTTTTTTTTAAAAAAAAAAAAAAACACTTTTGCTGATGGCTCACAGATGCTAAATGCCCACTTTTAATCTTCTAGCGATCTTCCTCCCAGAAATGCAGAATTCATGGCACAAGTAGAAAAACAAATGATCTCTAAAGTTCAGATTCTCCTATACCACAATGCAAGGATGATACCCCCCCCCCCAAAAAAAGCAGCTTAGCATTTCTACTCTTCCCCTCTTGAGCCTCTTTCGGAGAGCTCTCCCCAAAGCAACCCACTTGCCAAGTTTCATTTAAACAGAAAACAAACACTTACCTTACAAAATGAAGTGCGTTTTCAGGAGTAGTGTATCTCACATACAGCTGCTGCCTGCAGGCTGCGCTTCGCAGTGTGATGTTTAGGTCATTCTAACCCTCTCTCCAAAAGAGGGGGGAAAAGTCTACTCCCAGGTGGTGGTGATGGTGGTGGTGCCATCATCTCTGGCTCCAATGTGCTATTAGTCCCACCTCTCTGGTTTTTCTTTCCAGCTCAAGCCCAGCTTGCTTGCGAGATAGAATACACAATACAAGCTGGCAATGATGAGCACTGGATGTGTGTTCCCCTCCTTTTCTTCTTCTTCTTCTTCTTCTTCTTCTTTGCCTTTAACCTTATAGGGCAAGTACTTGTCTTATGCCTTTAAAAGCAAAAGCAACAAGTTGCAGAGTGGGTAGCTGGTTGAGTCTATTCCAGCAAAACAACAACAAAGGGTCGGGAGGTACCTTGAAGATGTACACTGACAAATCCATTATGGTATAAGCTTTTGGAATCCCAGTAATTAATTCATTGTTAAATTCCGATTAATGTTTCCTTGTCCTTGCAGCTAAATGCTCTAAAGCCTACATACAAACACACACAGAGACGGACTGACATTTACTAGGAAAATGTAATCTGACACTCAACTGTCAGCAATCCAAAGAAAATTACCACTCTTCCCGTCCTCTAAGCAGCTCCCTACAAATAAAGAGCACTGTCAATAGCAAGTAAACCTGGTAGTAAATATCCTTCCAGGAGCAAATACCAATTCCTGAGGGTGATGTCTTTACCGATGGTAGTAAATTAACAACAGAATTAATGTTGCCAAGAAAAAGCCATGCTCCTGGGACTGCCTTTACCTGGTAAACAGGTTGACTGGGGCTTTTTGCAGAAGCAAATATTTCTCAGAGAATCTCCTCAAGTTCTGTGTTTGGGGGGGGGGGGTTGTAATGCTAAAAAAATGTTACTTTTCACTCAGCATCTAAATACAAAATAATTGTGTAGTTGCATCCCAGTTCCAGCCAAAAGATAATTCAGAAGGTATTTAGTAACACTCTTTCACACTCATATAGCATGTTTCAAATTGACATTTTTTGGGGGGGGGGGTTCCTATGACATGTCATATATTTTTTTCTGCAACCTATGCTTGAGTTTATGTGTTGATTTGAACATGTTTATGAGTAATCTGGTGGGAAAGCAGCTCTGATGTGTCAAGACATGGACTCCAAAAGACCTCTGAATGTGTCCTGTGGTATCTGGCACCAAAACATCAGCAATGGATCTTTTTAGACCTGTACATTGTGGGGTGGGTCCTCCATGGATCAGATCTGGTATTCCAGCACATCCCATAGATGCTCCATCGGACTGACATCTCAGAAATTTGGAGGCTAAGGCAAAACTTTAAACTCTTTGCCATGTTCTCCTGATTGGGGTTGCCATGAGTTTTCCAAAGGAAGAGAGGCTGGGGTGAGAGCAAAACCTGTAAATGACATCTGTCTGCACTAATGAAATCTAGAAGCAGGTACAGACACCAGAAGGTATTTTTTCACATTCGTTCTTTCCAATTGAAAAGTGAGTATAGCTGCTTATAAATCTACTGAACATTGCTCTGGTGCAAGCCTGCACTGCAGCAGTTTTCTCTGTATCATTTTATGAACTCTCAACTAGACATGGGGATGAATATAAAAATGAATCGGGATATTCGTTGAATATCCCTGATTCATCAGATATTCGTTGCTTTACATTCTTGGTGTCCAGAGACCCCAATGAATATGAAGCAATGAATATAACCCTTTTGTATTCATCCCTTTGTTTCCTATCTGCTTATGCCCCCGTGGATCAGCAGTTCCTTGGAGGCATAAGCAGGGAGAGATTTTCCCTTTGGGTGGCTGGGGGATGGCTTGGTTCCCTTTTGTTCCTCTTCCTATGCCTGTGCAGCATAGGAAGAGGAGAGAAGGGATCAAAGAGGAATCAAAGTGATCCCCCGGTCGCCCTGCCTTTGCTGCTTTGGTATAGGGAGAGGAAAGGGGGACCCAAGCCATCCTGCAGCCACGCTGCCTTTCTAAAGGCAGTGGGGCTGTGGGATGGCTTGGGTCCTGCTTTCCTCCTCTTCCTATGCCCCATGGGCTGTCTTAAAACAAAATGACCCAATGAACCAACGAAATGACCAAGACAAAGCCCGAGAAGGTAACTAGATACTAGATTTTAAGCTATCTTTTCATGTCAAATGTTTTTACAGAGTATTTGGAATTTTGGAAACTGTGAAGGTCTCTGATTTTTCTCCTGTGTTATTGTTCTAAAGACTGTAACAGCAAACTCTACTGTGGTCCATTGTGTGGGCTGGGTCCAACAGCACACAGGAGTGAGATTTAGGATTCGTAGACACATTATAGATCAACAGGGAAATAGTCTATTAGGTTTTGGGCCCTTTGGGGTATATCAGGCAGGAGAACAAGATTTTGTTATATATAGACAGATATATTAAGTTGATTGATTTTGTGTCTGTGAGTGCCCGTATATGATTTTCACTGGAAGAGTTTTGTGTTGCAGAAGCAGATCCAGTTCTTCTTTGGGTAGAATCTGGAATCAGTATGAAATATAGATGTGACAGAAGAAATAGGCACTTAGAGAAGGCTGCAGGAATGCAGCCTCCCCCAAGTGCCTCCTTCTACTGAGAGAAGTGGAAGGGGGAGAGGGAAAAGGCAGAGTACAGTACAGCTGTTGTTATGAGCTCCCCAACAAAATGAAGATGGCCTCAGCAGCAAAAATGAGAATCTTTCCCTCAAGCCAGAAATCCACTGGCTTATGACTATGGAAGAGGAATTCCACAGATGTTGAGAGGCATTTTTAAGCTGCTCATTGCACACCCAGTTCTCCCATGAGAACTAATGTCATAATCAAGTGTATGGCAGCCAGTTAAGGGGGGGGGGGGAACACCCTTGTGCAAGTACGTGCACGGTTTTCTGCAGCAGGATTTTGGCTCTGGGATTGTAATACGTTGTTTCTAATGGACCCTCTTGTTCTGTTGTTTTCAACTCTCAGGTTTATTATATTGGGTTTTATTGCAAGCTGCTAGAAGATCTTTTTAAATGAGAAATGTGTAACATATTCTTCAATAAATACATGAATAATGATATGAACATGTATTGCATGTCCCAGTTGTAGATCTTCATCCCACAGAGCCAATGTTTTGTCTGAAATAATTCTGCTTATTTATTTACCCTCCCTCCCCCCGCGCGCCCTATCAAAAGGGTATGCGAAAGATTTCGCTGTGGAGTCAGTCAAAAGCAGTGCTAGCTAGCTTACTCAGAATCCTTCTCTAAAATGGAATGTGTTTACTTGTACAATTAATTGGACCTGTATTTCAGAGAGATGCATAATAGTGGGCATAATCTTAGAACTGCAGAGCTGGAAGGGACCCTAGGGATCATCCAATCCAGCCCCTGTGAAGGAGGCACAGTGGGGAATTGAACTCCCAACCTCTGGCTCTACAGCCAGATACCTAAACTACTGAGCTAGATGTTCCTGTGTAGTTTGTTGTCAAGCATTTTCTTATGAAAAGTGAAGTTTACAGCTTTTCTCTGAAGTCCAAACTGACATTTATGAAATGCTTTTCTGATATGGCAGAAGGCAGTGGTGGGGCCATTTTAGGGCGCTAACAGGTGCCTGAGAAGAACTCACTGCTGTGGTATAACTGGGGCTTAGCAGACATGAATACAGCCAGAAGATGAACTGCTCAAAAATTCTACCAGGCAATATATTTCCATGGGCAAACACAGATTGCTGCAAATGTAGAGCAGCTGCAAAAACGCATGAAGACTAACTTCCAGTTCTGAAATGTGTGCTCACACCATACAGCCAATCCAGCGCTTCATTGCAGAAAAGCAAATTTGCAAGGAGCTCACCTATTACACTTTACTAACCAGTCCAATTATTCTGCTTAGAAGGAGTTCTCACAGTTTTTGCCACTAGTTTTGTTTGCCAACAGAAGGGTGCAGTGGGTGAAGGAATCTGGGCAAAAGATTTGTGAGACAAAGTGAAAGTTTAAGATCAACAGTAATGGTAACTGACTCCAATTAGCAATGAATTAATCAAATATGTTATCAGAGACTCTGAAGCCATTGTCAGACAAAATATCACATGGGAAAAGGCAGTGGGGCTGACTGCAAAAGAATCCACAGGGAAAAAAATTGACTTCTAATGCCTGTGGAAGTGGTGAGGGAAATAGATATGAGGAATGTGCAAAAGGTAAAGAAGCAAGTGAAGAAGTGATGTGTTTCTACAGTGCCTTCCAACCCCTGGGGCCATTTCCAAACAAAAGGCAATGTAGAAAAATTCTATAAATAAACAAATTCAGTGGCCATTGAAATCCTCAACAACAAAACTGCACAGGAGGTTTAAGGATAGGTATGTCTTTCTTCAGGTCCAGAATATTTTTTGACACTGCAAAGAGAGATGGAGAAAAACTATGGAAGCCTTCAGGGCCAGTCTTAGGCTGCTAAACAAGACATGCAGTTAAGAAGAGTTAACTGGGTCCTGCATGAGACATTAGGTAGCACCTGGAATTAAGTGACGTCAGGAAGTGATGACTAGAAGATTCGTGAACTCACCTGGGGAAAGCTCTTCAAATCGTGCAAAACAGCTGAGGCAGCAACAGGGCACAGACTGTGGCCACTGCAAGGCAGGGACTGCAAAGTTATCACAGCAATAGCACCAAAGATGTTGCAATATCCTCTTCCCACGCTTGCATCCCCATAAATCCCCATAAAGCCGCCTAGAGTGGTCGAAATGACTAGATAGGTGGGGTATAAATACAATAAATAAATAAAATAAATACATAAATTGCTGTCCTTGTTCTTTTCTCTTTTTAATGAGAAGGATGTGGTAGTAGCCTTTGAAAGATAGTTATATTTAGGACAACACTCAAGGATGTTGAGATAAGTGACACACGAAAGGATATATGGGAGGGTGGAAGTTTGGACTAAAGATCTCTAGGTAAATGTTAAAGATAAACTGTAAACATGGGCAATGTCCGAAAAGTAAATAAACAACAAATACATAAAACATGTTAGTACAAGGACCTACATTATAATCACCCTGTTGTTGTTTAGTCGTTTAGTCGTGTCCAACTCTTTGTAATCCCATGGACCAGAGCACGCCAGGCCCTCCTGTCTTCCACGGCCTGCCGGAGTTGGGTCAAATTCATATTGGTCACTTCGGTGACACTGTCCAGCCATCTCATCCTCGGTCGTCCCCTACTCCTCTTGCCTTCACACTTTCCTAACATCAAGGTTTTTTCCAGGGAGTCTTCTCATGAGATGGCCCAAGTATTGGAGCCTCAGCTTCAGGATCTGTCCCTCCAGTGAGCACTCAGGGTTCATTTCCTTTAGAATGGATAGGCTTGTTCTCCTTGCAGTCCAGGAGACTCTCAAGAGTCTCTCCAGCACTACAATTCAAAAGCATCAATTCTTCGGGGGACAGCCTTCTTTATTGTCCAGCTCTCATTTCCATTCATCACTACCAAAAAAAACAAAAAACAAAAAACCATAGCTTTGACTATGCAGACTTTTGTTGGCAAGGTGATGTCTCTGCTTTTTAAGATCCTGTCGAGGTTTGTCATCGCTTTCCTCCCAAGAAGCAGGCATCTTTTAATTTCATGGCTTCTGTCTCCACCTGCAGTGATCATGGAACCCAAGAAAGAAAAATCTGTCACTGCCTCCATATCTTCCCCTTCTATTTGCCAGGAGGTGATGGGACCAGTGGCCATGATCTTTTTTTTTTTTTTTTTTTGAGCTTCAGACCGTTTTTTGCAGTCTCCTCTTTCACCCTCATTATGAAGTTCCTTAATTCCTCCTCACTTTCTGCCATCAGAGTGGTATCATCTGCATATCTGAGGTTGTTGATATTTCTTCTGGCATTCTTAATTCCGGTTTGGGATTCATCCAGTCCAGCCTCTCGCATGATGCATTCTGTGTATAAGTTAAATAAACAGGGGGACAATATACAGCCTTGTCGCACTCCTTTCCCAATTTTGAACTGATCAGTGTTTCCATATCCAGTTCTAACTGTTGCTTCCTATCCCACAAATAGGTTTCTGAGGAGATGGATAAAGTGGTCAGGCACACCCATTTCTTTAAGGACTTGCCATAGTTTGCTGTGGTCCACACAGTCAAAGGCTTTTTGATAAAGAGATAAGTTTTTTTAAGATTTTAAATAGTCCAACTGGAATGCCATTACCTCCACTGGTCTTGTTGTTAGCCATGCTTTCTAAGGCCCACTTGACTTCACTCTCCAGGATGTCTGTCTCAAGGTCAGCAACCACACTCTCTGGGTTGTCTGGGACAGCCAAATCTTTCTGGTATAATTCCTCTGTGTATTCTTGCCACCTTGATGTCTTCTGCTTCTGTTAGGTCCCTCCCATTTTTGTCCTTTATCATGTCCATCTTGGCACAAAATGTTCCTTTAATATCTCCGATTTTCCTGAACAGATCTCTGGTTTTCCTTTTCTATTATTTTCCTCCATATCTTTTTATTGTTCATTTAAGAAGGCCCTCTTGTCTCTCCTTGCTATTCTATGGAAGTCAGCATTCCATTTTCTGTAACTTAATGCCTTAATATTTGATACTTTGCCCTCTTTTGTACTTTTGAGGTTTTCGGCTTATGGGAACTCCACAAAGGTTTTGTTGTTATTGTTGTTTATCCAAAAGTATAGTGTCTGGCTTATTAAAATCAACTGTTTTATCAGTGATTGCTTGTTCCAATACAGTACTGTGGTTTTATATTCCAAAATTGGAGTTGTCTAGAATTTATAATATGGAGGAAATGATAGAAGTAATCTGTAAGATTTAGCTAACTGGAAAAAAATGCTATTTCTAACTTGATTATGGTTGCACATATAATCTGTTGATATTAGTTTAAATCATCCAGCTATATGATAAATTGTTTCTTTGAATTAGTGGTGGGGGCTACAGATATCACTTACACCTTGCTTCTTATTTGTTTTCTCATACAAGTTATGTTGTTATTGCTGTCATTGTCATCATCTTCATCACCATTTATTTTCACTTGTGCTACTTCACATCTCAATAGTTCCATCAAAAGTGAAGAACAAATAGGTTATTTTCTGTGGGAAATAACATGCAGTACACCTATAATTATTGATATGTGATAACAAAGCTTATGTGTAAATTTAGGAATGTCATCTTACTGAGACTGCAGTGTTTCCCCTCCCAGTGGTACAGGACTAAAACTGAATCATGTGTCTTTTAGAGTAACTGTGTGATTGCTTCCTATAAAGTTCAATGGCTACGAAGACACTCGGTTATTACATTGAAATAATTTTGGGATTTTTATTCTTAAGATGCTTAATCACCAGAATTCTACAAGCATTAAGTGAAACTACATATATCACAGTGGTTAATTGCCTCTAATTATTTTGTACTCATTGCACATGAGAGACATGCAACTAATAATGCAGCTGACATCAGGTTAGTAAATGGAAGTTTGCAGTTGGAACTTAAACCATTTCACTTATTCATATATTATTCACCAGGAGGATGCTGGCCACTAATTTTAAGACTTGTGTTGTTTTCATAACAAATTTCTTAATTCATAGAACCATAGACCAATGGAGTTGGAAGTGGAATGGAATCCAACCCTGCTCAATGCAGAAGTCCAAATCAAAGTGTATCTGGCAGATGGTTGTTGAATTTTTTTTCTTCAGTGCCTCCAGTGTTGGAGTGGTCACCAGCTCCTGAAGTAATTGGTTCCATTGCCGTACTGCTCGAACAGTTAGGAAGTTTTTCCTATATTCGGCCTAATTCTGGCTTCCTGTAGCTTGAGCCCATTATTACATGTCCTGCACTGGGATGATCGAGAACAGATCCTGCACCTTTTCTATATGACTACCCTTTCAAGTATTTGAAAAGTGCTATCATATTTCCCCTGAGCCTGTTTTTCTCAAGGCTAAGCATCCACCAAATCTAGTTCCTTAAACCTGTTCTTCACTTCCACTGTGTATTCATAAGGGATTTGGTTTAGATTATACCGGACTAGTCTACTGGTTTTTCCTACTCTCTTCAGTTTAAGCTTGAATTTTGCTATGAGAAGCTGATGATCAGAGCCACAATCAGCTCCAGGTCTTGTTTTTGCTGACTGTATAGAGCTTCTCCATCTTTGGCTTCTGACACTCCAGAGAGAAAAAGCTGTTTGTAACTATTGCTGTGAGGTGTCAAAAAGTATTCATGCCTTTCACCCTGGCTGCATTAATAATAATAAACCTTTATTGGCATACAGCAGAAGAAGCCGCAAAATAAATACAATAAAATACGCATACAGGGTTCGTTGCATGCGAGTGGGGTGAGGAAAATTACAACGTTAAGCCCCTCATTTTAGAGAGGGCATGTTGCGGCGTCTCTGAATAATGGCGTGAACATATCGAGCAGTTGATACAGTGACTTCCTTGTTAGTACCATTTAAAAGGTATTGGGTTTTCTTTAGGTCATCCCATCGCGTATAGGAAGGGGGAAAGACCGACTGGTGGAGCAGGTGGATATCCATATACAAAATGCAATGAAATAGCATATGATGCAGAGATTCAGTTTTTCCCTGGCCACATGGACAGGTTCTCAGGTCTGTAGGAAGGCCCAAGTATCTGCCCTGCACTAGATTTGATGGAACTATGTTGCATCTGGCGAGAGGGGGGCTCCGGGAGGGGACCGCCGCCCGGACGGCCCCGGCCCCCGTCGGGCGCATTTCCACCGGCTGCATTAATAAGGTTTTCCAATGCTGTTTGTTGTGTACTACTCTTTTTTGCCTTGATTAAGTTCTTATACTGCATTTAAAAATTGCAATAGGTCCTCTTCATCCATTTCTGCTACGTTTTACTTATGAAACTTAAATTTAGATATAAAGGCTTTCTTAGCATCACTGCAATACTGATCAAACTAACCCCATCTTTTGCTATAGATGACTCAATTAGTTCTTTTTATCAGTAGTGCATACTGCGCAGTCATTCCACTATATAGACTTATTGTACATAAGGTGATACGAATCATACAGTAATGATGAGTATTGAATAGTTCTGTAAAGAACCCCTCAACTTTCTCTGACCATCTAATCTTAATGTTACTAATGATTGCCTCATGATTCAATTGTAGAACATCCTCAATATACATATAGTGCTTAATGGCCGCAGGAACAAATGTAGAAGCAGATAGATGGTCACTATTCTTTGGAAGTCTGCATTCCATTTTCTGTAACTTTCCCTATACCCCTTGCATTTTGTTTCCCTTCTCTTCTCTATTTGTAAGGCCTCATTGGACAGCCACTTTGTTTTCTTGCATTTCCTTTTCTTTGGGATGGTTTCTGTTGCTGCTTCATGTACAATGTTACGAGCCCCCATCCATAGTCCTTCAGGTACTCTGTCCACCAAATCTAGTTCCTTAAATCTGTTCTTCACTTCCACTGTGTATTCATAAGGGATATGGTTTAGAGTATACCTGTCTAGCCCAGTGGTTTTTCCTACTTCATTCAGTTTAAGCTTGAATTTTGCTATAAGAAGCTGATGGTCAGAGCCACAATCAGCTCCAAGTCTTGTTTTTGCTAACTGTATAGATTTTCTCCATCTTTGGCTGCAGAGAATATAATCAATCTGATTTTGGTATTGCCCATTTGGTGATGTCCATGTGTAGAGTCGCCTCTTGTGTTGTTGGAAAAGAGTGTTTGTGATGACCAGCTTGTTCTCTCTTTTTTTTTTTTTTAACAATTTTATTTTTAAGATAAGGGATGACAAAAAGGAAAAGGGGACTTGAGAATTTATGGGGAAGAAGAGAGACCATAACATGCTAACAACCATTCTAAACTTAATGCCATATCATAGTTTTAAATTGTTCTGTTTTCTCTTTTCTGCCTTTTAGATTAAGCACTCATTTCAGTATATGCTATTTACACGTTGCCTGTTAATTTAGTCCATTTGTTGAATAGGTCCCATCTTTCTGTTGCCTTTTGTAGGGGGTAGTCCTTCATGACTTCTGATAAAATGTCCATTTCTGCTAATTCCCGTATTTTTTCAATAAGATCTTCTTGCTTCGGTATCGTAGGACTTTTCCAATTTTTTGCATATAAAATTCTAGCTGCTGTAACAATATACATGACTATATGTTTCTTTGACTTATCTATGTTATCAGGTATCATGCTCAATAAAAACAATTCTGGAGTTAATGGCACATTACAGAGGATTATTTCTTGTAACATAGTATTGTGACAACCCCAGACCTACTGGAGTATATCACCCTTTCACTAAGCTGCCACCAACCATTCCCTATAAGGAGTCACACAGACCAGGAATGGATTTTTAACAAACAAAAGAACAAGGTTTATTTAAATAACACACAGGGTAAATAAAAAGATCAAGTAAATAAGATACTGTAACGTGGCATAGTCCCAACCATATACATATAACAGTTTGGTTCACACAGAACCCTTTAAAGTAAAGCACAGACCCTGAACCTATCAGTTCTGGCTACCTATAAAGAAACCTGAACCTATCAGGTATGTACTAACTGACACACAGTTGTACTCAGTCTGACACACAGACTCCCACTCCAGCTTCTCCTAACTTCTCCACACAAGCTCCACATATATATACAGTACAGCTCCTCCCCCTGATGTCCCGCCTTCCACTCCCCATAGGATGGAACTTTCCCTCCAAACCCATGACAGACAGGTACCATCAGTGCTGTATGTGACAAGTATGTACTCTTTTCCAGTATTTTTTCACTACTCCACATGACCACCACATGTGATAATAACTTCCCACTTGTGTTTCACATTTCCAACACTTATTTGATACATCTGTATACATCTTTGACAGTTTTTCTGGGGTCATGTGCCACCTATAAAACATTTTATATATGTTCTCTTTAAGATTAACCGATTTTGTAAATTTTATGTTACTTTGCCATATTTTCAACCATTGATCAATATCAATATTGTGCCCTATGTTTTGTGCCCACTTTATCATACATTCCTTAACCATTTCATCCTGCATTTTAAATTCCAACATATAGTTATACATTTTCCTGACAAATTTTTCTTTGGTACCTAACAGCAGCTTATCAAAAGTCGTTTGCTCTGAGTAGAAACCCTCTGTTTTGTCTTTTGCATATCTAGATTCTAACTGTGCTCTAGGCCACCAATCTATATATACATTCTGTGACTCTAGTTCTTCCTTAGACCTTAATTCACCATCCTTTTTCAATAGATCTTGATATCTTAAAAAATTTGCTTTTGTCATAAGTCCAGATTTTGTAAAGGCCTCTATCGGTGACACCCATGCAGGCATTTTATAGTAAATTTGTTGTGTAGTCTTTCTCCACATTCCCAATAAGGCTCTTCTTATCATATGTGAGTTAAAATTCTTTTGTTCTTTATCCTTTTTATACCATAGGTAAGCATGCCATCCTAAGTGTAAGTCATGGCCTTCCAAGTTAAGTAGTCTAGTGTTTTCTAGGGTTATCCATTCTCTTATCCAATCTAGGACACAAGCTCTATAGTGCAGCACCCAATCCGGGAGACCAAAGCCACCCCTCTGTTTAGCGTCCTGCATTGCCTTAATTTTAATTCTTGGTTTTTTGCCTTGCCATATGAATCTCATAATGATCTTATTAAGTTCTTTAAAAAAGGACTGTTTTAGTATGATAGGAATCGATTGAAATAAAAATAAAATTTTTGGCAAAATGTTCATTTTAATCGTTGCGATTCTTCCCAGCATCGATAGTTGTAATTTCTCCCATTTTTCTAAGTTGTTCTGTATCTCCTTCATCAATTTCATGTAGTTATCTTTCAACAATGTGCTTGTCTTCTTTGTAATTTGTATCCCTAGATATCGAATTTTCTTTTCCTCTTGGAAGCTCGTCTTCTCTATTAACTCCTGGCGTTCTTGTTCTCTCATATTTTTTGTAAGTATTTTGGTCTTCTTTTGATTTATTCTCATTCCTGCCATGTCACCGAAGTTTTTTAACATTACCATCAGTTCTTCTATTGGATATAGTGGATCTTCCAATATGATGACCAAATCATCCGCAAAAGCTTGAAGCTTATAGACTTGTCCTTTTACTTTTAATCCTTTCGCTTCTTTTTTATCTCTAATTTGGTCATTTAATATTTCTAGAGTCAAAATAAATAAAAGTGGGGACAGAGGACATCCCTGTCTAGTGCCTTTCTATATTTGAATTTCTTTTGACAACTCACCATTTATTCTCATTTTTTGCCTTTTGTTCAGTATATATTGCTTTGATTAGTTTCATAAATCTTTCTCCAACTTGCAGTGTTTCCAACGTATATAACAAAAAGTTCCAATCAAGATTATCAAAGGCTTTCTCTGCATCCAAGAATATCATGGCCATCTGTTTTTCCGGGTGCGCTTCATAATACTCCAAGGAATTTAAAACTATCCTTATATTATTCTTCATGCGTCTTTTCGGGAGGAACCCAGACTGATCTTGGTGTATCAGGTGGATTAAAATTCTTTTCATTCTGGTTGCCAGAATAGTCACATATATTTTGTAATCCACATTCAACAATGAAATCGGCCTATAATTTTGTATTTCTTTACCTTCTGTATTTTCTTTATGTATCAAAGAGATTGTCACTTCAGTCCATGTAGCTGGTATTTCCCCCTCTTCTTCAACATATTCTAGTAGTTTTTTAAATGGCTGAGATAGTACTTCTTCCAGTTCTTTGTAATATTCTGCTGGTAGTCCGTCCGAGCCTGGTGCTTTCCCATTTTTTTGTTTTTTAAGGGCTTCCATAATTTCTGCATGTGTTATAGGCTCATTTAGGGACTGAATTTGTTCTTTAGTCAGTTTCATTTTGTTATGCTTTAATATATATTCTTCCTGGGTTCCTCTATCAACTTCTTTTTTTTTTTTTTTTTTTTGGTATAACCTGCGATAAAAATGTTCGACAATTTCCTTTAATTCTTCCTGTTTAAATTTATCTATTCCCTTTTCATCTTTCAGAGTTCGGATTATTGTCTTCTCCTTCTCTTTCCTTAATTTATATGCTAACCATCTTCCTGGTTTATTTGCATTCTCAAAAAAGTTTTGCTTTGCATTTGAACTTCTTTGCAGTTTCTTCGGTGAGCAGTATATTAATCTGATGTTGTATAGATTTTATCCTCTCTATCAATTCTCTGTTGGTTGGATTTTGTTTCAACTGCTTCTCATCTAAGGCTAATCTGTTTTCTAAGATCTTGTATTTTTCCCGTCTTTCTCTTTTTTGTTTTGCTGCAAATCTTATGGCTAATCCTCTAAAGAAAGCCTTACTTGCCTCCCATACCATAGGCATTGATGTATCTGGTCTCATATTCTGTTTAAAGAAGAAATCCATTTCTTCTTTTGCTTTTTTCTTAAATTCTTCATTTTTTAGGTATAATGTATTAAGTCTCCAATTGAATTCTCTTGGTCTGCTGCCTACTTGTACCAGGATTGGATTATGATCTGCGAATGTATTTGGTAATATGTCTATTTGTTCCAATTCTTTCATTATGCTTATTGACATCCAGCATGCATCAATCCTTGACCATGATTTATGCCTGTTAGAGTAAAAGGTATAATCTCTTGTCTTGGGGTTACATGTCCTCCATACACCTGCAATGTTTAATTCTTCTGCTAATTGTAAGAAATTTCTTGAAATCATATTTCTCTTCTTTTTACTTGTTTTTTCTGATTTCGTATCTAATTCTCTATCAAAAACGGCATTGAAATCTCCAATTATGCAGTACTGATCATAATCTTTGTTTGCCAATTCTTGTTGCAGTTCTTTGTAAAAATTTTCCTGATTTCCATTTGGTGCATAAATATTGACTATTAACAATTTATTGGATTCTCTTTGAATTTCGACCCTTACTATCCTTCCATCGTCTGAGGCAAAAATCAGGGAGGGTTCCCACTCTTTCTTGATGAAAATAGCTACTCCTTTTTTCTTTTTGCTCACGTCTGAGGCTGCAAATAGCTTTCCTAGTCTTGGGTACTCTAATAGTTTCAAATCCTTTCTTTTAACATGTGTTTCTTGGATGCATATAACATCAGATTTCTGTTTCTGAAGTTGAAGAAAGATCCTTTTTCTCTTTTGGGGTGAATTTAGGCCATTTACATTTACTGATATAATCTTCATTTGTTTTCTAGACATCTTGCTCAAGATTACTATCTTTTTGTTTTTTCTTCATCATACTTCTGGTGCATCTTGGCTCAGTTATTTCTTGCTTTCTTAACTCGGAGTCTGATTCTAGTTGTTCCTCTCGGGGTCTTTCTTCTGATTCTTTGTCACCTGGCTTTCCCAATTTCTTCTCATTTTTTTCTATAAAGTCTCTTGCTTTCATTGGAGACGTTATATTATATCTCTGCATATCGATCCAGAAAAATAGCCCTTCTGGTGTTAGCCATCTATATGAGATTCCATTTTTTTGGAGTAGCTGTACCAAGGAAGTATATTCCTTTCTTCTCTGTCTCACTTGCCACGGGATTTGTTTTAGGACGTTGATTTTTTTCTCTTGTATTGTCAATTGTTTTTCTTGTGATGCCTTTAAAACCTTGTCTCTGATTGCCTTCTTTGTGAATCTCAGATGCACTTCTTTGGGTAACTTATTTTTATTCGCATATGCTGTACTCACTCTGAAGGCTGCCTCCAAGCCTTGACGAAATTCCGCTACATCCATCTCTATTGCTGGCGCCAGTGCTTCACTCATTAATATCTCCAAATCTTCATTCTCTGTTTCTGGGACGTTTTGAAATCTTAACATCTTCAGGGCCCTGTCCATTTGTAACAATATTAGCTGATCCTCACATTGCCTCTGATTTTTCTGGACCTGTTGTACAGTTTCTTCCGTTTTGTCTAGTCTGGCGTCTGTGATTTCAATTTTTCCCTCTATCTCTTGTGTTTTGGTTTTGATTTGCATCATTTGTTCCCTTGTTTCCTTAATTTCTGATTGCATATTTGTCATTTGGTTCGTCATTTGATTCAATTTTTGATTTATTTCTTCAAAACCCCCTGTCAACAAGTTCTGAAACGATATTTGCCATTCTTTGTCAGATTTCCCTTGATTAATTTGGGTTAATTTGGCTAATGTTGATGTTTGGGCTGGGGAAGTCCCTGGCGTTTGGCGCTTAGGTTTCTTTGCAGCCATTATACCCTCAGTACAAATTCAGCACCCCCAATCCGCTACCTCCCCAGTACCTTCCCCCAATCTTTACCCAATGTTACAATATATAAAGTTAGATTTCACTTCAATATATCACAACTCATGGGTTTCCACCAAGTCCTTCTGTAGAGCTTCAAATTAAATGGACCCCCAAAAATACAAGAGTTAGTAGATCAAACAAACACCACGTTAATAGACACAAGAGTTGATACCCTTCAATGTTCTGGTGTCCCAAGGTTTTTTTACCCGCCAGTTAGATGAGCTGTAAAAGAGGGGCGTTCAAATCATATATAGTCTCGTCAGCAGGAATACAAACAAAACAAATCCAAGAAGAGAGCCAAGGTGATTTCCCAGTGTTCTTTCCAGAGGCAAGTCAGAACTAAACGAAGAAAACTAAGAAGACCAAGTATTTCCGCAGTTCAGTTCCCTTCTTGTTACAAAATCTCCAAAATCCCAAAAGCTTGTAAGATGAACCAAAGGCTTTTTTTTCCTTTAAATGAGTCAATTAAGTGTGTTCCAGTTGGTGAAGATATTCCGCTTTCCAGCAGTAGACGTCGTCCTCTCCCCAGGCACAGTCTGATTCCTTATAAATCCACTTAGCAGAGGTTCCTCTTCAACGAGCAAAGAAAGGGGGGTTTTCCCCCACAGAGAGACACTATCTTCCCAAAGTCTCAGAACCAATATTCCATCTACTCTTAAAAGTTCTGTCAGATTATTTATAACGTCCAGACAGGATCTGTCCACAGCTGTTTGCCTTAATTTTACAAACAACTCCCAGGCACGGTTTTTATTGTTCTGACCTTGGACCGGCTCTCTGCAGTTTCGCTTTCAAGTTAGTTCATTTAAAATGAGGCCGGTCCTCAAGAAAGCTCGCCGCCAGTAATTTCCTTTCGGTCCTTATCTCCTTTATCTGCTCGTTAGCTTAGAGGCTTCAAGTTTTATTACTATTGTCCCTTTTAACTGCAATTATTTGCTCTTCTTTCTCCCCCGGTGTTGCGGATTACTCACTGTTTATTTGCCTCAAGATGGCTACCGTCCCAGTCAGCGCTTCGTGAATCTCTTCAGAGGAGGAAGAAAAGAGAGGCCGCCGCCCCTCCTTTCCCCCCCTATGCTCACGCTCAGCCAGAGGGGTCTCTCCTGACCCCTCCTGGACTCCTGATGTCTCCAGGTGTCTTCTGACCGGTTGGTTTCCAGCCTCTCTCCCGGGAGCTCCGGGAGAGTACAGCTGAACACCACAGTGACGAAGCTCCGCCCTCACCAGCTTGTTCTCTTGACAAAACTCTATTAGCCTTTGCCCTGCTTCGTTCTGAACTCCAAGGCCAAACTTACCTGTTGTTCCTTTTATCTCTTGACTCCCTACTTTAGCATTCCAGTCCCCTATAATGAGAAGAACATCTTTCTTTGATGTCAGTTCTAGAAGGTGTTGTAGGTCTTCATAGAATTGGTCTATTTCAGCCTCTTCAGCATTGGTGGTTGGTGAATAAACCTGGATTATTGTGATGTTGAAAGGTCTGCCTTGGATTCGTATTGAAATCATTCTATCATTTTTGAGATTGTATCCCAGTACAGCTTTCCCCACTCTTTTGTTGACTATGAGGGCAACTCCATTTCTTCTATGGGATTTTTGCTCAGAATAGTAGATATGGTAATCATCTGAATTGAATTTGCCCATTCCCATCCATTTTAGTTTACTGATGCCCAGGATGTCAATGTTTATTCTTGCCATCTCCTGTTTGACCACATCCAGCTTACCAAGGTTCATAGATCTTACATTCCAGGTTCCTATTCAGTATTTTTCTTTGTAGCATCGGACTTTCCTTTCACTTCCAGGCGTGTCCACAGCTGAGCGTCCTTTCAGCTTTGGCCCAGCCACTCTGGAGCTACTTGTACTTGTCCTCCGCTCTTCCTCAATAGCATGTTGGACGCCTTCCGACCTGAGGGGCTCATCTTCCAGCATCATATCTTTTAGCCTTTTGTTTCTGTCCATGGAGTTTTCTTGGCAAAGATACTGAAGTGGCTTGCCAGTTCCTGCTCCAGGTGGATTGCATTTAGTCAGAACTCTGCACTATGACCTGTCCATCTTGGGTGTCCCTGCACACTGTAACCCATAGCTTCTCTGAATTACTCAAGCCCCTTCGCCACGACAAGGCAAGGATCCATGAAGAGGGTACAAGAGTAACATATGGCAAATTAATCTTTGATATCAGTCTTAGAACTGCAGAGCTGAAAGGGACCCCGTGTATCGTCAAGCAGAGCTCCTATCAAGGAGGCACAGGGAAGAAATGAACGTCCAACCTCTGATTCCACAGCCAGATATCTAAACTCACTGCATCCTAGAGTCTTCCCATGCTCTGAGACTATCAGACACCGCACACAAAAATGGGTTTGATTTTTTCATAAATAAACCAGAGTCTCTGTCATGATTAAGAACCCATGATTAGAAGAAGAAATTCCATAACCACTAGAAGCTCTGAGTGCACAGAAGCTTTCTCATCACTCGGTTGCAAATTAACTTGCTCTATTTTGTGATTGGCACTCAGGATTTAAACATATGATTTCTTTGAAGCTTGGTTTTTCAAATGTGAAAGTTTGCCTACATCACATCTCTCCAACTTTAGAATGCTTTCATCATGGACTACCCATAGCATTTGCTTCTGCCTCAGCAATAATATTCTATAACTAAATCATGTATTATTGTGAGTTTATTATCTTATTGCAGTGAATGAGTCTAGGATAAGAAAGTATAACAAGCCAGACTGATCATTTTATGATTGCAAAAAGATAGCGTCAGGACACAAAGGTAATTGGTAAACATAAGGAGAAGCTACTGTGTTTCCCCCAAAAAAAGATCGAGTCTTATATTGATTTTTGCTCCAAAAATGCATTAGGGCTTATTTTCAGAGGATGTTTTATTTTTTCATGTACAACAATCCACATTTATCCTAATACAGTCATGTCATCTTCTTCTGGTTGCAGCACAATGCTGGAGGGTGGGATTTCACTTCACTGGGCCTTATTTTGGGGGCAGGGCTTATATTACAAGCATCCTGAAAAATCATATTAGGGCTTATTTTTAGGTTAGGTCTTATTTTCGGGGAAACAGGGTATTGGGAATGGGTGACTCATCTTCTTGTCCACTTAAGGAGCTGGAGGTGGGGGCAATGGATGACTGTTGCAAGGACAGAGGCACAGAGGCACAGAATCAGATAAGGACAGTGAGCACATGCAAGAGAGAAAGAGAGGGCTAACAACTTGCTATGAGCCATCATGGCATCTGCTGGTACTTCTCTTTAGATGTGGAATAATAGATCTATCTCCTGATAGGAGTTCAAATATAAAAATGCGAGCAGTCTTCAGTGTGCTCCAAAAGCAAGCGAACTCCAGCAGTGTCACCCAGCTCAAACTGTTTTGTCCATCTGAACCATGACTTGTGGTGGTTTTTCAGCATTGCAAGCAAGAGAAGATTATTTTCCCTCATCTGCCACTGAATCATTTAACCGGACATGCTAGGAATGGAACCGGAAATTTAATTCTGCTTTGTGTAAGCAGCAATTCTGTTAGTCATATCGCTGAGCCTAAGTGGTCTAAGGGGGGCCCCTTGCCGCAGCATTTCATGGTGAAATACCCAGCTCTATATGGATCACGGGCCACATGTGGTACGAGGTTTTCCACACCCATTTAACAAAAAGATACAAACGTTTTGCAGCAACAACTGAGATTGGTTAATACCATTATTGCATCCACTCAAAAGTGACAAATAAGCCAAGCTTTTGAGTTCTTCTCCAGAATTCTTCAACAGGCAAAGATGGTATAAAATTTGGGATGTAGGCAAATAGTTCAAAAATTGGACCAGATGTAAAATGTCCGTGGCTCATGACGCCAGACCATTGATAAAGCAAAATGAAAGTTCACATTCTCTGTGAAGCAGACATGGCCAAAGGTGTCAATTATTTCCCCTGTGTAGACAGAAGGCTGGATGGTTCCACTACTCACCCACTCCCACAGACCTACCTGTTGCTTTAAATAAAGCCATACAAACCTCTTGTATAGATGGTAAGGGGGTGGGGGGGAAGTGAAGCAAAGTCTGTGTTTACATAAAGAAAACAGAAGAATACATCTTGGGACCATACAAAGGTTAAAAAAAATCAATTCTAGCCAAATTGGTAGTGATATCTAAAGTGTTGGAGAAGAAGGGGTTTTATGGAGGTTTACTGTAGCAGAGAAGCCTCTCCTCATGGCAGTAGAATTTTTGGAGTTTGAAAATAAGCTGTATCAGTTTATTCCACCTGACTCTGTTCTGTGCATCTGCGTTGGGAATTCCATGGGCAACACAGGAAGACTATGCATTATAAGCTAAAAGACGATAGGCTGCCACCAACTGCTTGTTGAGGTTTTTTATCGAAATGCAGATGATACCACTCTGATGGCAGAAAGTGAGGACGAATTAAGAAACTTTGTAATGAGGGTGAAAGAAGAGAGTGCAAAAACGGTCTGAAGCTCAACATAAAAAAAACTAAGATCATGGCCACTGGTCCCATCACCTCCTGGCAAATAGAAGGGGAAGATCTGGAGGAAGTGACAGATTTTACTTTCTTGGGCTCAGTGATCATTGCAGATGGAGACAGCAGCCATGAAATTAAAAGATGCCTGCTTCTGGGGAGGAAAGCGATGACAAACCTTGACAGCATCTTAAAACGCAGAGACATCACCTTGCCAACAAAAGTCTGCATAGTCAAAGCTATGGTTTTTCCTGTCGTGATGTATGGAAGTGAGAGCTGGACCATAAAGAAAGCTGACCGCCGAAGAATTGATGCTTTTGAATTGTGGTCCTGGAGGAGGCTCTTGAGAGTCCCCTGGACTGCAAGGAGAACAAACCTATCAATTCTAAAGGAAATCAACCCTGAGTGCTCACTGGAAGGTCAGATCCTGAAGCTGAGGCTCCAGGACTTTGGCTATCTCATGAGAAGAGAAGACTCCTTGGAAAAGACCTTGATGTTAGGAAAGTGTGATGGCAAGAGCAGAAGGGGATGACAGAGGATGAGATGGTTGAACAATATCATCAAAGCTACCAGAATGAATTTGACACAACTCCGGGAGGCAGTGGAAGATAGGAGGGCCTGGCGTGCTCTGGTCCATGGGGTCACGAAGAGTCGGACACAACTAAACGACGACGATTATATATTAATCCTCATTGGTCAGAAACGATATACTCCATGATCAGATGGAATTGACATGAATGAATATAAATTAATGTCCATGGATGCAAAAGAAAGCATAATTTATATATTTACCAGCGGATATCATCTCAGAAATCTTGTATTTACAAATTTAAAAAAATGTTGGAAAGCTAGTTTACTGTGGTGGATAGCCTCAGTTAGAATACCACTTTTGCCGAGGAAACCCACTGAATGATGTTAATGGTAAACCATTCCTTGAATGCCCTGCCTAAGTCAGAAGTGACTTGAGGATACCTGACAAAAATAAATACAGTATCTTCAGTATCTCTGAGGGAAATCCTATTCATGAAGTCAACCATTACGATCATGTGCTGTCAAGTCAATTTTGACTTATGGTAACCCTTTTCAGGGTTCTTCAGGTAGAGAACACCCAGAAGTGGGTTGCCATTTCCTTCTTATGAGGGTGCCCTGGGATTGTTTAGCTTTCCCAAGGCCACCCAGGCTGCCTCTACTCACAGGAGGCATAGTGGGGAATCAAGCTCCCAACCTCTGGCTCTGCAACCTGAGGCCTAAACCACTTTTATGTTGACATTAACCAGATCCAAGCACCAGAAATAATTAATTTAGATGGATTAAAACTTCCTATCCCTTTCAACCCTCCCTAGGGCCCCTTTTTGCCCCAGGGAAGCTTCCCTCAGGTTAGGGGGCAATCATTTATTTCTCAGTAGGGCTTTCAAGCCAAGTGAGCTATTTAAGGAGAGGTTTTTTCGCTCTCTGAGTGAGTTTCCACAGCCACATGGAGATTTGAGCCAGACTCTCCATCACTCTATCCACTACACCACATTGAGTATCAATCGATTTGGAGAGAAACCCCAAATTGGCTTCAGAATTCTCTTCAGATTAAGCCTCCATTATTTGTGGAATTCACAGAGGAATGAATACACCTGCAGCTTTGCAGCTTTAAGTAGGCAAAAAAAGTACTCCATTCGGCAACCGAGCAAGATTAATTCTCAACCATGGGCCATTATATATGGTTAGTGGGCTCCGTTTGGCAAGGTTTCAAGCTTTAATATTTTTTAACCCAAGTATTAAAACCATGTTTTAAATGAAATGACCAGGATCCAGGGAGTTGAAGAAATACGGATCTGTATTTTAATACAAATTAAACAGTACTTCTAACCGTGGGGTTTTTGTGTGTTTTTTAACCAATGTGTAATTCAAGTAGAAATTTTTAAAAATTGTATTTGTCTGGGTTCTGTGAAAGACCACATAATAGCTTTGTTGGCATCAATTCACCAACTGAGATCAGAGAGTGTTTACATGGCGCCAGACACTTTAGGATGGGAGAAGATAAGTTTCTAATGCATTAGTCCTCTCACAAGATAAATTCTGGAGTGTTCTCTTCCCTGAGGGGTGTTGGATGAAAGGATCCTGCTGGTAACCTTGGTGCTGGGAAGCCAGCCCAACATTACTCTGGGGAAGGTTTCTGTTGATCGTAGGCATTGGGTGGTCAGGACCCATGTTCACTCTAAAATCTAGAGCCTTTGCAGGAGTGTATTAATGGGACTCAGCCTGCAACAGTAGAGGAGGGGGGGGCAATGGGCAACTGAACACAGTTGTTTGCTCTCTAGTTCTGAGTTGCTGAAGTTGGCTGTTGGAGATTGCATGCAATAGACCAAGCCGGGCATCTTCTGTGTGTTCTGTATTTCATCTTCCATTAAGCGTGTTAGCAAGGAACTGCACTTAAAACTAAAACTAGAAAGCACCAAATCTAAAAAAGCTGCAGATGACAGAAAGTTCACTTTACTAGGCAAGAGCAGAAAAAACAAGGTCCTTGTATTCATATCAGACCTGCCCAGTTGAAAAGCTTCATCTTGGCAGCCAAATCAATAGGCCTGGCATTATTGAATTACCATCCCCTTCTATGGATATTTCCAGACTGTCATCATCTCACACTGTGAAGCTACCGTAATTAGTCTTTTTAACTATTTAATGGAGTTTACACAGGAAGGAAAAGAGAATGAAAAAACAAGGAGCAAACAATAAAGGGTTACAAATTGAGGACATAATTGGAAAGCTTCGTAAAATTCACTAAATGAGGCAGAGCACATTGCAACTACTCTGAAGATGGCTTTAAGGCCTCAATACAAACAATCCTGTCCATCTTCATTACTTGTTAGGCCAGCTTCTGAGGCTCAAAATAGATATTCAAGAGAACACATATTACTTGCAATTAGCTTCTCTTTTTTTTCTTCCACAACATGATTTCTTTAGAAATATATACCACAGCAAACAGGCTTGCAGACTAATCAGTGATCAGTTACAAAATAGAGAACGCTCCAGTGTAAAAGATGAAAATATGAGAAAGCATATGCAGCTGTAAACCATTTAAATGAGCATATGGCAATATGTATAGAATGGATGTTAGTATGTCATTGTTTCTCCTCTTCCCCTTAACCTCAATCCCTTTTTCTTTCCTATTACCCTATGTTAAAAATAAATTATATTTAAAAAGTACATCCAAAAAAAAACATTTAAAGGAGCATCATGCAGAGACAAAGAAAACAATTACAGTAACCAGTACAAAGAAACGTAGAACAACAAAAGGGGGGGACCAAGCTCTTTTCTAGAAGATCTATGATATCAAAGGGAAAGTTAAGCATAGATTAGGAACACTGAAGGACCAACAGAGAAGAACACCATATTACCAGGATACAATAAAGAGAAGGTGGAAACAGTATACTGAAGACTTATACAGAAGAGATAAAGGCATGACAGACTCCTTTAAAGATGAATTCTATGACAAAGAACCTATAGTACTAGCAAGTGAAATGAAAGCTCCTCTGAAACCACTGGGAAGAAATAAATCATCTGAGATAGCTAAAATACTGATACAACTATTTCAAACCACAGAGAATAAATCTGTTAAAACCCTAAAAAGAATATGTCAACAAATATGGAAAACAAAAAATGACCCACAGGCAAATACTTAAGCAAAGCTGTCACTACTCAGTGAGGGAAATGTAAATCAACTTGCCTTTTCTTGCTGCAAAGTCACACTGGGGTATTTGGTTCATTCTGATATAACTGGCCAGAAACCAGAGGAGGATAAAAAAGGCTTATAGGATTTGCACTTCCATCTGAAGTGCCAGTATGTGGCACAGTTCAAAGGAACTGCCTTAAGAAGGCATTCCTTCCTTCCAATTACTTCCTTGTCTTGCTGGTGAGAGTTACTGAAACTACTTTTAAAAAGAATGAATAAACAGGACTGGGAGGGAATCTGTTTTTGAGGAGGAGGAGGAAGAGGAGGATTGCTTATCGGAGCAGAGGCTTTGCAGAGGACCTTCTTGCAGAGGACCTTCTTGGTCCTGCACCTGTATTGGTGCAGTAGCAAGAAGGTAAAAATCATATTTTAAGAAAGGATGAACAGTAGTAATCCTGTAATACAGTGGTCCCCAACTTTTTAAATGCCAGGGACCTGTTTTGTTAAAGATCATTCTTCCAAGGACTGGGGGGTGCTGCCGCCACCAGTGTCCATGAATGGGGGTGCCATGGGGGGCGTCCATGTGTGGGGATACTTGTTATGCAGTAGTATGTTATGCCATTATTTAAAATGCCTCTGAGGAATCCCAAATAAAGATCATCTATGCTAGTAGGTCTATCCTGACATTTTCTTAGTCACATCTTACAGCAGAACCCATGGTCCGCAGAGAGCTTTCAAAGCATCAGAGGGATCTCATTGTTCAAAGTATCAGTCAGAAGAAGGATATAAAAGAATTTCCAAGGCATTAGATATGCCATGGAACACAGTGAAGACAGTCATCATCAAGTGACATTACCAAGAACTGGACGTCCCTGCAAAATTAATAAAAAGACTAGAACAAAATTGGTCAGGTCAGGGAGGCTGCCAAGAGTCCTACAGCAACATTAAAGGAGCTGCAGGAATATCTGGCAAGTACTGGCTGTGTGGTACATGTGACAACAATCTCCCATATTCTTCATATGTCTGGGCTGTGGGGTAGAATGGCAAGATGGAAGCCTTTTCTTACAAAGAAAAACATCCAAGCCTGACTAAATTTTTCAAAAACACATCTGGAGTCTCCCAAAAGCATGTGGGAAAAACTGTTATGATCTGATGAAACCAAGGTTGAACATTTCGACCATAATTCCGAAAGATCTGTTTGGTGCAAAAACAACACTGTGCATCACCAAAAGAACACCATACCCACAGTGAAGCATGGTGGTGGCAGCAACATGCTTCGGGGCTGTTTTTCTTCAACTGGGACAGGGACCTTAGACAAGCTAGAGGGAATTGTGAACATAATTCCAAATACCAGTCAATATTGGCACAAAACCTTCAGGCTTCTGCTAGGAAACTGAACATGAGGAGGAACTTCATCTTTTAGCATAACAATGACCCAAATCATACATCCAAAGCAACAGAGGAATGGCTTCACCAGAAGAAGATTAACCTTTTGGAATGGCCCAGCCAGAGCCCAGACCTGAATCCAATTGAATATCTGTGGGGTGATCTGAAGAGGGCTGTGCCCAGGAGGCACCCTTGCAATCTGACAGATTTGGGACATTTTGGCAAAGAAGAGTGGGCAAATATTGC
Source organism: Pogona vitticeps (assembly GCF_051106095.1). Classification (NCBI taxonomy): domain Eukaryota; kingdom Metazoa; phylum Chordata; class Lepidosauria; order Squamata; family Agamidae; genus Pogona; species Pogona vitticeps. The sequence continues at coordinate 105,496,737 of NC_135787.1, read as the reverse complement.
CAAATCAAGATGTGCCATACTGATAGACTCAAACCCAAAAAGGTGCTTTGACAAAGTATTGATTTAAGGGTGTGCACACATATGCAACCATATTATTTCAGTTTTTTATTTTTACTTCCCTCCACCTAAAATATTTCAGTTTGTTGTTCAACTGAGTTGTACAGTTCATAGGTCTCATTAAAGATGGAAAAAGTTCTGAAATTATTTATCTTTGTCTCATTTTTTTACATCACAGACAATTGACATTTTAACAGGGGTGTGTAAACTTTTTGTATCCACTGTATTTGTTTGACCTTTTTTAGTATTTATATGCTCACTTGGGTTAGCCTTAATTTTGTCTTTTAATGTTGTAAGCTGCCTTACTTTCTTTCAAGGAAAAATATGTGGTCAAAATATTTTAAGTAAATAAATAAGTCCACATTAAGAGTCATTAAGAGCAGAAGCAGGCAACCTGATGCCCCTCCAGACATTTCAGACTACAATCTCCATCATTCCCAAATACTAGTCATGCTGTCTGGTGTACAATCTGGACCTATTAGTTTTACAAAAGACTTGCCTTGGGAGAAGAATCATTATACATTATAAAACCAACACCTTCACATGTTTTCGGAATGTGCACACCCAACTGCACCAGTGCCAAGGTCTACATGAATGGAAGAATGCTTCCAGTAGTTTTTTACTGTGAATTCATTCTGCCTCAAACATTTAGTTTTACTAGGGAGAGGCCAGTGTTGAGGTCTCTCATTTGTAAGCCTACCCTATTTTCTCACAGTTTCTTCTGTCTCATAGCCTAGAAACACTATACAGTGGTGCCTCGCATAACGAGTGCACTGTTTAACGACAAATTCACATAGCGACGCGTTTTTTGCGATCGATAACGCAATTGCATTGCGATGATCTAAATGGCCAAAAATCGCATTGCAATGATCAGTAAGCGTTTCGCTTACCAATCTTCGCACTGCAATGTTTTTTTAAACAGCTGATCGGCAGTTCCAAAATGGCCACCAGGTGCACAAAATGACCACCCGCAGCGTTTTTGCGCGCTCCCCTCACTTACCAAGGCGGTGAAAATGGCGGCGCTATGGAGGATCTTCGCTCAACAGTGAGTTTTCCCCCCATAGGAACGCATTAAATGGAGTTTAATGCGTTCCTATGGGTTTTTTTTTTCCATTTAGCGACGATTCCGGATAGCGACGTTAATCCTGGAACGGATTAACGTCGCTATGCGGGGCACCACTGTATTTAAGAGAGAAAAATTAATACTTTGTCTTGTTGCTGCTAAGCTGCTCTAAGAGGTGGCTGGATAGCTCAATGAGCTGGGTACTTCACAGAGGAACCACATGTTGGGAGTTCAATTCCCCACTGTGTCCTGCACGGGAGGGCAGGGTAAGGCAGGCGATTGGGGCGGGGGAGTGTGCGCATGGGGGTTTTTTTTGGAAGGGGAGAAGGCAGCAATGGGCTGGGAAAGGCAGGCGATTGGGGCAGGGGGGCGTGTGGACCGGGGGTTGGTGCTCCCTGCTGTAATACTTTTGCTTAGTGTAACAAGTGGTGCTAAGGTTTATCCATTTGAATGAATGGAATTTGTGGCGTAGTTGACTCACCAATCCTAGCCGATTCAGGTTCCAGGAGTGTCCAGTGGAGTCTCCCAACCCTGAAAAGCTGCCTTTGCTGAAAGCTTTCAAGGCTGCTTTCTTGGCAGATGGATTTGCATAAACGGTCAAACAGACTTGGCTTTCCGAGCCAATGTAAACTTTAATTTTAACAAAAGCCTTTGTTAGAGCTCTCATTCTATGTGATTTTTTCCCATGCATCCGAGAGGAAAAGTTTGTTTATTCCTCCCTGAAGCACGATACATTTATTTATTTATTTATTTATTTATTTATTTATTTATTTATTTATTTATTTATTTATTTATTTATTTATTTATTTATTTGTTTGTTTGTTTGTTTGTTTGTTTGTTTATTTATTTATTTATTTATTTATTTATTTATTTATTTATTTATTTATTTATTTATTTATTTATTAGATTTCTATCCCACCCTTTTAGACAAAGTCTACTCCCGGTGAGTTCCATTAAACATTATAAGCTAAACTAGTTTAAAAACAATTCAAAACAATAATAATTAGTAATGCTCAGGATGGGAAAACGGAAATCTATAAGAAGAAGAATACATCTAGACTATGTCTAAATAACTTGTAATGTTGTTGTAGTTTGTTCCTTTGTAAAGGTATAATTCATTCCAATTCCTCTCATTCCCCATGAAACTCCACAAGCCTCTTCACCACACTTAATGGACATGGAAACCAGACAACTCTGTAAAAGACAGTTCCTGAATGGCCTGCTAGTTTGAGAGCTTGGGAGGCTTTGTAAGAGAGAGGTAATTGCCCCACAGAGAATATTTTAGTGAAAATATATATAGAAACATTTAGAAATTGCATGCATGATCTAGAATACAAGATTTGGAATAAACATACAAGCTACTGACAGCTCATCCCAATGACACTCATCAGCATTTATTAGAATACTAAAGAAAGAGTTATTTGGCAACATGGTGAACATCTCAGTGGGTTAGGTACCTGGCTTGAGAGGCAAAGGTTGAGAATTCCATTGCCAGCTGTGCCTCCCAGGAGAAAAACCAGCCAGTGTAGCCTTAGGCAAGCCGCAGAGTCCCAAAATGCCCCCAGTAACAGGAAATGATAAAGCACTTCTGAGTATTCTGTGCGTAGAAAATGCTGAGAAAGGTCACCAGAAGTCCAAACTGACTTGATGACATATAATTATGCATATTAAGGTAAGATCACACATTTTGGGGCACATAGATTTTTTTTCTCTTGCAGTGTTTTCCCTCCAGACATTCAAATCTTCCAAAACCAGTGTTGTTGTTTTTTAAGAAATCTGGCATACAAAGGAAGCCCTGCTTGTCTCCTTTTGACCAATTGCAAGCCAAAGGCAATTTAATTTGTACATTAAAGCAAACTCGGGTTAGAATAAACTAACAGTCTTTTGCATTATAAGGGAGCTCAGTTTCTAATGATGTGTTAATTGTAGTTCAGTCCTGAGATCTCCTCATACATTCTGTACTAGATGTTAAGCTGCCAGCTAAGTTCTAGGAAGTTCCCTTACTGAAGTGGTAATGCAGATATGCTTTTCAACTGAAGGAAAAAGTTGCTCCATTCTCTATTTGTCATTTTCTTCGCTGACCACCACCATCATGTTATTTTTGCCCGCAACATAGCAAATACATGTTTTGTGTGCAACGGAATGGGGAATGGTAGTAGAAAATGATCATTTCCAAAATGACCTCCAGCTTTGCTTTGGCCCCGGGGCTTAAATTTATACTACTCTGGGAAATCCGTGGATGAGTTTTTAAAATGATGATGATGATGTAACAGAGGTACTTCACCTTTCATTACATCATTTCTCTGATCTAAATCAGAGGGTAAGTAGAATACGTGGAACAAAAAGCAGCTTGAACTTACTTGGACTGAACCAAGCATTCTGGTTTTCATTTAAACTGGGAAATGACCAACATAGGCATGCCACTTTCCTAATTAATTAGCACACCCACCCCACTAATGGTTACATTTTTAAAAAAAATCATGTACAGTATCTCCTACTATAATGTGTAAATTCAGGTTCTCTCTCTCTCTCTCTCTCTCTCTCTCTCTCTCTCTCTCTCTCTGTGTGTGTGTGGGGGGGGTTTCTGGACCACTTTTAATGGCAAAAGCTTTCCCAAGGCAATGTGTGTGACAAAATCCCCCACATTAAATAAATAAAAATCCCCCAGTAAAATAAGAATAAAATGTTTGTTTACATTTTTAGTTTCATTTCCTCAAGCCAAAAGAAAGAAAAGAAAAAAGAGTAGGGGGGTAAAGAGAATAAGGAAAGAAAAGATGGGTGTATACAGACTGTAATTATGGGTTAGGCATATACGTTAATATAAACCGGACCCTATGTCTGAAAAAGATTTTGTCTGATGTGAGTGTTGTTCCTGTGTAGTTATAATAGTAAGATCTTCTGATCACTGAGTGATGGATGATGGAAGTTTATCCTTCTGCTTTTTTGGTGATGGTGAGAGATTGTCAGGTTCCAAGATTCAGGGATATCATTTTAAAGCATGTCTACAACTATAAGTCAGTTCGTTGCAATACTCCCAATGAAAAATTGGGTTGTCACTGGACAAATCCATATCAAAGAACCCCTGTTCATATTATAATGCAACATTTAGTTGAAATTTCTTTCTGTATACATGAAATTGTGTCCAATATTTCTGAAACATCTTTTTTACTGAACCACAAGTAGCTTTACATTTAAAGAAATTTTCATTTTTGAAGCAAGATCAGAGTTTCATTGGTTAATTTGCACCAGGCACTCCAGTTCTTTGCTCCATTCCATTGTCATTTTGTTAACATCAGTTGCAGTGTTTTCTAATAGACATTAATGAACTAGAGCTGAGTAATGTAAGGGTACTAGACCTATATGCATGCTAAAAGGTACTGGGTTGTAAATATTGCCATACCACTCCATACAGTCGATCATATGAGGATTGCCAGGATAAGAACTGCTGATCCAGACCTCTAATGCATATATCCTAAATAATTTCTCAGCCTTTTGGTTGAAATCAGATGTAATAAAGTTAATGAAACATGTCCGTATAGGTAGAATTGAAATTTGCAATAAATCATATCTTGGGCCATCCTGGACACTAAAACTGTAGGAAGAGGAATGTTAGATAGACACAACTTAACATGGTCCAGGCAAATAGGACGTTAAACAGATTGATTCCGTGACTGCTTTTGAAGGTTTGGTTGAATCATGGTGTGTTTGCCAGTTATTTGTGGGAGCCAAATAGTGTTCGTTATGATACACAGTCAAATCCAAAAACTGAATGAATCTTTTGGAAATGGCAATTGCAATTGTATGATTATTTGTTTGAAATTAAAATGCAAGATGAGATGGTCAAAGAATGTATGATTAGGTGGGCACAAAACATAGAACATAATATTGATATTGATCAATGGTTGCAAATATGGCAAAATAATATAAAGCTCACAAAATCTGTTAATTTCAAGGAGAATATTTATAAGATGTTTTACAGGTGGCATATGACTCCGGAAAAAAATCTCAAAGATTTATACAGATGTGTCAAATGTTTGTTGGAAGTGTGAAGCACACAAGGAAAGCTTTTACCATATGTGGTGGACTTGCAGAGTAGCGAAACAATACTGGATAGGAGTACATACTCTGTTACAAAAAATATTGCTTTGTAAGGTTCCACTAACCCCAGAACTCTTTCTACTGGGTATTATACCAGACAATATAGATAATACAAAGAACTACTTATATATATAGTCACTGCAGCCAGAATTCTTTATGCCAAGAATTGGAAGAAACAGGTGACACCGAAACAAGAGGAACCTATTGAGAAGATACAGGAAGCAGCAGAAATGGATATCTTATCAGAAGTGTTGAAAGACTGTCCAATATAAAAGGCAACTGAACGATGGGATTTATTATATAAATGGCTTGAGTCACCAGATAGTACTTCAATAACATAGATTTAAACTAGGATGTAAGTTAAAACCTGGAGGGCAATCAAATAGCAGAAAAGCGGAAAGTCGAGTTGACATTGAATTATGTATAGACTGAATGTCAGTATATTTGGTGTTTCTCCTCCCTCTCCTTTTTTTCCCTCCCATATCCCCCTTTACCCTCTGTATCCCTTACCTTATCCCAAGTTATTAATAATAATAATTAAAAAGAAAAAAAAGAAAATGGCAATTGCATCTTCCTGGGGGGCAAACAATGAGATGAAGTTCCCCGTATAAATCTTCTAAAAGCAGCAGGAATTTTCAGAAAATTGCAATGAGAAATATAGAATGGGATGATATCTATGGGTATGTTTATTTTAAATGGTTAAAGTTAAAAGAGGTCTCTGTGTGATCCTGACTGGTGGCAGTCTGAGGGTTTAGGTATAAGCCTCATTTGGAGTGAGCTGATACAGGCTAAAAGGGGTTGCATGATGTTGGGTAGAGGTCTGGTATGCCATGTGGTTCATAAGCAACTCAAGCAACCCTGTTTGGTCCACCTCCCTTTAGAAAAAGGAAAGGAAAAAAACCCTCTCCTTGTTCCCTTCTGTCTCCATTTCTGGGCAGAAACTGTCAATTTAAAAAAAAAAAGTATAAAAGGTATGTGTGGTGTTCGCCCTCATGCCCCTTGCCAGACCCTTCAGACACAGAGCACACGAAGGCAAACTACTACTCCTTTTTACCCGCTGCGATCAGTTGATCACTAAATCAACATTAATTATGGAAGGATGAAGATGCAGGTCCAAACTTCACTGTCTTTTAAATAAAACATTTTTATTGACACAGATGTTATTATTATTAATCACAGGTAACTTCTATTATCAACAATCTCAACCTTCTATTTGTCATTACAGTTCTTTTTCACTTTTCACTCTAATCACCTCAGATCTCCCAAATACCACACTCGATCTCCTTTCCCAACCTCTCACTCTGACTCTCTGACTCTTACTGACTGACTCCCTCTCTGACTCCGCCTCTTTATTACATGTCTCTCGGCTCCGCCTCTCAGCAACATTAGCCTGAAACATGAATATTCATAACTACTTAACATAATAGGGTGAACACTACAGTATGGCACATCAGCACTCCTCTAACTGACTTTTTAATAAAACCCAGACCTTTCTTTCTTCCCTCCGTTTCATGGAGGAGCAAGCACTTCTTGGGTTCAATCCCAGCAGTCACACGTCCTGTAAACAAACCAAAACAGATCAGTCCTACCCATACCTAAGAAAGAATAGCCCCTGATGGGGACCCAGAAACATGCAAGTAAGAATGCTCTGGGGGTGGGCTGGTTTTGCTCTAGCAATTATGTCTTCTGATTCCCAGCAAAAAGGAGCAAATCAGTCTATCCCTACAGAGGTCCAAACAGTGAGTCATCCCCACATATGTGTCAAGGTAGTCCTTTTCGTAACCTTGACCCAAATCATGCAAAATGTTTACAGTTAAAGCCAACTGAAGTTTCTAGACGTTTCAAAAGCAGTCAATGTCTTGACATTTCTTTACATTTCCATTTCTTAATGTCAGCGTTGTTGACAAATGCCTTACGTTATCTTGCAACTTCGATTTCTGATATTCGCCCTCTATGTTCTGGTGTTCAATGCTTTTTAATTTGGATCAGTGCTAATTTAGCCATTGTGTTCCTTATAACTGCAAATTTCTCCTGCTTTGGTTTCAACAATCTCTGGGAAGATAAGAAAGAAAAGAAAAGAAGTCCTGCTGCAGTGACTTTTCCAAGCAGCGCAGCTAGGAAATAAAATCCTCTCACACAGAGAGAGGCTGGCTTGTGCATAGTAAGAACATACCAGTGATAATTCATGGTTGCATTTTATTCCACAAAAGACATCATGAAGGTTGTGGTGACAGACATGTCAGAAATGAAAGACTGATCACTCACACAGTGGCTCTAGAACTTTGCCCAATATAAACTAATGATTGTGAGAAACTGGAAACTGAAGTACGTTACTTAACTGAGTGGTATAATGAAGTATGGGAAACAGCTGTTAACAGTACGTTGACATGGGATATAAAACTTAGACATTTGTTAAAGGAGAACAAGTTTGTCAAAATATGGCAGGACTTTTGAACTATGTGTTATAGAAAAGTGAAGGCTGTCTACCCAAACAAAAAATACTGTTATTTTGGGAGGGTTATGGGGCATTGTAACAAAATTTTTATAGGAAATACAGTGTATCTGTGTATCTCTACTGGTGGTGGGTTCAGTAGTGTTAGTTACATTTGTTTTTGAGTTGTTTTAAGTATTAAGGTACAGTATGTCTATGTGGGTCTTTTTTAGGTGGGTGGAATCCTGGCTTCAGGTGACAAAGCACGATACACACACACTGCCAGTCACGCCCCTCCTCTAGAGCGTGTTGCTGTTCATTTTCTAGCCGCTGCAAATGCCATACCCAAAGAGTACCTGTCATGGGTCTTTGGAGTTGGGCAAGGTGGGCAAGACCAGGTGGACTTTCCAAAAAGTCTTGCCAACAACTTTTCTTTGGCACCAAATGCTATGACATGAAAGTAGCTGGCCAGGGTTTCCATTACCAGGTGCCAAACAGCTTGGTCTGAGGAATCTTTCCTCAGAGGCCTTCTCAGAGCCTACCATTCAGGATGAAGTGGTGAAAAGAAGAGAGTGGCATGGCTGTGGAGGGAGGAGGAATGAGCCTGTGGAGAGTAGCAGTTGGGAGCCTTGTTATAGTCATGTCACCCCATGTGGGGTCAAAGCACTGGCACTTCTCTCACAGAGAATCCAAGCAGACATACAGTAGGTAAGAGAAACTGACTCCCCCAGCCTCATCCAAACAGGTCTGTGTAATACAGGCATGTTCATGCAGGATCAGATTCAGGATGGTTAGTGTTTTCCTTTCACAAAATTGCCATTCCACAACAGCACTTTCAGTCTAAAGAGACTGCCACCAAGGCTATCCAGGCTGATTTGGGAGACAATTGGGGGGTAACCCTGTTTCTTGCCCTCTCTCATAATGGGAGAGCTCATATCTTCCTTCTCCCCTCTGTAACTACAATGACTGCTCCTTGCTCCCTCTCACCACCTTTGACAACAACAACAGAATAAAGGCCAAAGGGCAACAAGCAAGACCATTTTCTTCCTTTCACCTAAGCAGGGTGCCAGGCGCCCCCTCCTCCTTTGGTATCCCCCCTCCCACAGCTGCAAAGCCTCCAGGAGAGGGAGCAGATGTAGGCTAGCTGGTCACCAGAAACTCAGGGGCTCAATCCTGCAAGGAGAAGACTTCCTGCTGATGGTAGTCCTCAGGGAAGAAAGGATATCACAGCAGCAGGTAGCATAGCAAGTCATAAGTATTCATAATCTTTCTGATGTTATCAGGGCTTCCTCCTTCTCTTCTTTTCTCCTAACATTTGCACTTTTGTACATATTGCCCCCAACGTACACAGTTCTTTTCTCAGAGAACAGCATTGTGAAATTTGGAAGAGTGCAAACTTTTAAAAAAATTATGTACCAATTTGTGCATTAGTGTGGGAGCTATATTGTTTCATCAGTTTGTATTAAAATGCGACTCCACCCCCCCCCAAAAAAGCACAACAGGTTGGGAGAAAGAACAAGCAATGGTATCAACTGAGTATCACACTGCAATAAAGATGGACCAAATTTACGGCTTTCTTTTCTTTCTTATTCTACTTTCCTTCTGTTGAACACAGCGCCCCCTGGAGGAGGAGACAAGCAAAGCAGGAATTTGGTGTGGCCAAGTAGCACTTCTTAGCTCTCGAGTTTTGCTTCCATGTCCCATAGACTTGAATTTAAAGTCCTCTTGGACAAAGAGTAGTTGCTCTTGCCAAGGTTATTCTTCCCAATTTTCATGAGATATACATCATTTGTTGCCAGAAGTCCCCCATTTTGGTATCATTAGCCATGATCCAGAAGCAAATATCCTTTGCTTATTCCCTTCACATGGCCAGGTTTTATTCTCCATTTCCTGTTTTCATTCCCAGCACTATGACCATCTGACAATAATTTCCTTCTTTTTTAGTTCTGAGTACTCATATTGATGACTTATGTATCAATAAAACATTCAATGTCTTCTGCTTCCAAATGGTAACCAATCAAAGAATCCTCTCTTCTAATTATGGATTATCCTATAATGCATAGTATGGCCAGTCTTGAATTACGCTTTCTCATTTTTGCAGATTTCAGTTTACACCAATGAATGTTGTGACAAAGGAAAATGCACAGTGACTGATTTCTTATTTTCTTTATTTTTGACAACATACAGTATATCTGTCCAGTAACTGGGTCATTTAAGGTCCCATACCATTTTTTTCTGTTCTGCCTCTCATTTTCCATTAAACACTCATACATACTTTAGACAATAAGATTTGAACATTGCATTAGGCCTTATTAAAATTTCAAAAGATTTAAGAGCTTGAGATAAATTAGCGGTCATTTTATGTGATACATTGCATTTTATTTGAATATACTGAACGAGAGTGAGCTGATGCCTTGCATCTCAGAAGCAATACAGATCAGATCTATCTGGAGTACATAAAATCAATATGTTGGCTCCATACTTAGTCATTTGCACTAATTTCCTGATGAAATTAATAGGATTAAGGTCAAACCAATTGGCCCTTTTTATTTTATCTTATTTTGTTTTTGAACATCTACATTCAAATAACTATGGGTCCAAACCAATAAATCCCTAGTCCGTTGGATACGATTTCAACATTTCTTTCTAGCTGAAATTCACAAGATAAACAACATCTAGCCAAATGTTTAAAGTTGCATACTTCTTCTCTGACACCAAAATAACTTCAAACGGTTGCACACAATTGTGGATTTGTAGGCAGCCCTCCAGTGCCAAAGAATGCTCCAACTACTGTACAATTGGACTCATTTCACACACTATCAAGGTTATGTTCAAAATCCTGTAAGGTAGGCTTCAGCAGTATGTGGACCGAGAACTCCAGAAGTACAAGCTGGATTTTGAAGGGACAGAGAAATTAGAGACCAAATTGCTAACATGCACTGGATTATGGAGAAAGCCAGAGAGTTCAAAAAAAACCCAAAAAACCCTACTTCTGCTTCATTGACTATGCAAAAGCCTTTGACCGTGTGGACCACAACAAACTATGGCAAGTTCTTAAAGAAATGGGAGTGCCTGACCACCTTATCTATCTCCTGAGAAATCTATATGTGGGACAGGAAGCAACAGTTAGAACTGAATATGGAAAGACTGATTGGTTCAAAATTGGGAAAGGAGTACGACAAGGCTATATATTGTCTCCCTGCTTATTTAACTTATATGCAAAATAAATCATGTGAAAGGCAGGACTAGATGAATCCCAAGCTGGGGTTCAGATTGCCGGAAGAAAAATCAACAACCTAAGACATACATATGATAACATTCTGAAGGCAGAAATTGAGGAGGAATTAAAGAACCTCTTAATGAGGGTGAAAGAGGAGAGGGCAAAAAATGGTCTGAAGTTCAACATCAAAAAACCTAAGATCATGGCCACTGGTCCCATCACCTCCTGGCAAATAGAAGGGGAAGATATGGAGGCAGTGAGAGATTTTACTTTCTTGGGCTCCATGATCACTGCAGATGGTGACAGCAGCCACAAAATCAAAAGATGCCTGCTTCTTGTGAGGAAAGCAATGACAAACCTAGACAGCATCTTAAGAAGCAGAGACATCACCTTGCCCACAAAGGTCCACATAGTCAAAGTTATGGTTTTTTCAGTAGCGATGAATAGAAGTGAGAATTGGACCATAAAGAAAGCTGACCTCCAAAGAAATGATGCTTTTGAATTGTGGTGCTGGAGGAGACTCTTGAGAGGCCCCTGGACTGCAAAGAGAACACACCTGTCCATTTTGCAGGAAATCAACCCTGAGTGCTCACTGGAAGGACAGATCCTGAAGCTGAGGCTCCAATACTTTGGCCATCTTATGCGAGGACTCCCTGGAAAAGACCCTGATGTTGGGAAAGTGTGAAGGCAAGAGGAGAAGGGGACAACAGAGGATGAGATGGTTGGACTGTGTCATCAAAGTGACCTACATGAATTTGACCAAACTCCGGGAGGCAGTGGAAGACAGGAGGTCCTGGCATGCTCTGGTCCATGGGGTCACAAAGAGTTGGACACAACTTAACGACAAAACAACAAATAGTCAGTCCTCGCAAATATATTACTTGTATGTGAATTTTGCTTTGTTCTTATGGATCAATAGGGCTACCTTGATATTTACATATACCTGACAAACATTTTACATGGCTTGTGTTTATGCCATGTCTCACTCTTAGATAAGCATTTTCTGAATGTCTTATTTAATAATAGCCCTTCTATTAAAAAACTACAGTGCTGCCTCGCTTAACAACGATAATCCGTTCCAGGAAAATCGCCATTAAGCGAAAACATCGTAAAGCGAAATTAAAAACCCAATTGAAACGCATTGAAACCCATTCAATGAGTTCCAATGGGGTAAAAACTCACTGTCCAGCGAAGATCCTCCATACGGCAGCCATTTTAGCTGCCTGTATAGCAAGGAATCCATCCCTAAGCACAGCGGGGAGCCATTTTAAGCACCTGGTGGCCATTTTGAAAACCCGACTATGAGCTGTTTTTGATCATCATAAAGTGAAAATCGGTTCCCAAAGCAGGGAACCAATCATTGCTAAGTGAAATTCCCCCATTTAGACCATCGTTTTGCGATCACAATTGCGATCGCAAAAAGATCATCGTAAAGCGGATTCATCGTAAAGTGGGGCAATCATTAAGTGAGGCACCACTGTATATTCATTTGGTCAGTATTCTATGAGGAATATCTTTGTCCTTCATCAGTAAGCCTCTTCAACTACTGTAGGAGAGCTGTCACACAAGATGCTGCTACTATGTTTGGCAGGCCCTTCTGGAAATAGTCAATCTGTCCTTGAAGTAAAGTGTGATTGGGTGTTTTTACTGTGATCTGTGGAGTTTTATAATTCCAGGCAAATGTACTGAAACAGCCTTGACTTCTATTGTGAACTGTTTCTGGAGTTTCTCAACCTTTATTACAAAGATTCTTCCTACTCAAGAAAACACAGTTGATCTTGTATTTTATTATCTGATTCTATGCGTTTATCAATAGATCATGCTTATATTATTTTCATTTTTGAAATAGCCTTAGGGAGTAAAATAAACAAATAGTGAAAACTTTCCTTTTTCTCCCTGGAATCAATTAAAATTTGAATCCCATTTTTAAATGGATCATCCATGTTCATGTCCAACGATTCTGATTTAGTGAAATGAATTATATGTATCCCAGTATGCTAAAAGCCGGATAGCTCAGTGAGTTAGGCTGGGAGTTTGATTCCACACTGTGTGTCCCATGAGAGAAACCAGCCTGTGTAACCTTGGGTAAGCCACAGCTAAACATTAAACCTATTTTCCATTTGATGCAAACACAAAATCATTCAGGAATGGGTAAAGTGAAATTGCACACACACACACCAATAACTGTTTTTTAAGCAAAGGATCGCTACTTCAAATTGTGGTTCCTCCACTGCTTCTACTGTTCCATGACAGCATCTAATCAATTTTGTAGCTTGTAAAATCGTCATGTAATTTTGGTTTAGCTCAGTGAATTGTTAAAAAGAGTTTACTGTGCTTTGGGGGGGTGGGGTGGGGGCTAAAATGCCTGTTCTTTGCCTTCATAATCTTAATTGAAAAGGGAAGTTTTTAGTTGCTGTGTTTACTTTCTGGAATGAAACTTAAAATAGAAACCATGTAATCTATACATTGTATAATATCTTGGTTTGAATTAACATCCTGTGTGTAAATACCACGAGTTTGCCCTGGTATCAGACTTATAATACATCTTGTGCACAAATGCTCAAGAATCTGATGGCTGGGCAGGTAGCTTTTGGAATGAGGTATTTACTAGATGCATTTCAGTCTTTTTTTGGTACCAACAATCTTAGCTGCCGTGACTGATGACTTGCTCCAAGGAAGAGAGTCAGGGAGAGTGCTACACTCTTGATCCTTCTAGGTCTCTTAGAACATGGTCTTTACTGCTGCACCTCTGTGAGGTAGGAGTAGTTGGTTTTGCACCTGCCTGAATGACAGGTTGTGTAGTAGTACGGGGGGGGGAGACTATCCAGTTTAGAGACAGAAGCGGTCTGTCAAGCCACTTCTGTTTCTATGTACTGACACCCACTTCTGCCTCTCCTTGCAATAAGTGTCTGGTGATGTTAGTGCAGGTAAGGCTGCCCTGATACAGTGGTGCCTCGCATAACGATCGCTACGTTTAGCGATGAAATAGCTTTGCGATGGACTTTTTGCCATCGCAAGAGCGATCGCTTTGCAATGGCCCCTATGGGGAAAATTCACTTTGCGATGATCGTGGGGGAGCGCTCCTGCCCCCGCCGGTCAGCTGTTCCAAAGAACAGGCTTTGCGCTGCTCGCGGGGAAACATTTCCCCGGGAGCAGCCCAAAGGCTCGCTTTTTGGAACAGCTGACTGGCGGACATTTGGGCTGCTCACAGCGAAGCGCTTCTCCGGGAGAAGCCCAAACGCCCACCCCTCAACTGTTCCTAAAGGCTGGCGTTGGGGCTGCTCTGGAGAAGCGCTTCTTCGGGAGCAGCCAAAACGCCCGCCTTTTGGAACAGCTGATGGACGGGCGTTTCGGCTGCTCCCGAAGAAGCGCTTCCTGGAGAAAAGCCAGCGTGCGCTCAGGAGGAGGGCAGGGGAGCCTTCCCCCACCCTCCTGGTCAAGCGCTGGCCGGTCAGCCAGCCGAAAAAGCCGGCGTGTGCTTGGGAGGAGGGCGGGGGAGCCTTCCCCCACCCTCCTGGCCAAGCGCCGGCCGAAAAAGCCCTATTTTTGGCCAGCTGATCAGCGGTTCCAAAATGCCACCGCAACCATTTTCGCGCGATTTCCTCGCTTACTGAGGGTGCGAAAATGGCAGCGCTATGGGGGATCTTCACATAACGGTGAGTTTTTGCCCCATAGGAACGCATTAAACAAAGTTTAATGCGTTTCTATGGGGTTTCCCACCCGCATTGCGATGTTTCCGGATAGTGACGATTAATCCGGAATGGATTAACATCGCTATGCGGGGCACCACTGTACTATAATCAGTTGGACAACGGTTGAATCCCAACAAGACAGAGAGAACATGGGCAGTGGTTTCCATATCCAAGAGCTGGAGAAGCAACCTGTTCTGAATGTGCAACACTGCTGCTTAAATGAGATGCATAGGTAGGACATGCTCCTAGATTAGTCTTTATCATTTGAGATGGCTTTGGGTTGGCATGCCAGCTATGATCACTCCTGGACAGAGATGAGGTGTTCTCCTTTGTGGCCTCTGTAAATACACACTAATGGGTTAATCTGCGCTCGAGTAGAGCAGTTTTGGAAACTTTCACAGCTTTAAGCACTTAGTGCTGGGACCTCCTCTACACCAGCTATATAACTCCGCCCCTGGCACTAGTACCTCAGTTCTTTTTTCGACCACCGTTGTAGCAGCAGCTTTGTTTGGAACTTTGCAAGTAAAAACAATTTATTCCTTTCTTTGACCTTGTTCTTTCTTCTGTAACAAGTTGTTTCTTCTGCCTGGGGGGGAAAAGTACTAGCTGGCATTAGCTGTTCTTTGTGAAGGCTTTACAAAGCTTTTACAAAGCCGGCTTTTTCTCTTAAAGACACAAGATCTCCCTTACCTTCTTAGCAAGGTTTCCCCAGCCTCAAGAGCTTTCCACCTGTTTGCAATCTTCCTCTTTCTATCAAAAGAAGAGGATAGCTTCTGAGATTTGCCCTTGAGAGAAGAAAGGGCTGTCTGAAGCTCTGGTTGCCATCCCCGCTTGTCAGTGATTCTCCTGACATGGGGTAAAAGCCTCTGTGTGAGGTTGGTGCGGAACAGACCTCTTGCATCAGGGGGCTCATTTATACGGCTGTCAAGTCTGCAGTAAGTTGGCAGTAAGTATGTATCACATAAATGCAAGAAAGGACAAGGGCTCTAAAGGAGTGGGGAGTTAAGAGAGCTACCCAGAGGACTTGCAACTAGGATAGCAGGATGTGAAGTTAAACCACCCTGGCTGAACAGAAAGCATTTGCGATAGTTAAGCAACGAGAAAGAGCCAGAGAAGCAGTAAGCCTATTGTATATACCGTAGTTCCCTATATATACCCTACCTGATTGCTAAGATCTGAATAGGTGGGATCACTATGTCCGACTTCTGAGAGTAGTGAACCATGTGAAGACATGGGAGAGTACCTACAATAGCACCTTAGTTGAAGAATGTTATACCTTGGAGACCAATATGGTGCTGATGTTGGCCTCATTTCAGCCCCAAGTTAAAAGTATTTAACCAAAATCAGTGTTTGTTTTTCAATCTATTTTGAGTGTTGAATTCTTTTTAATTGTCTCAAAATGTTCAAGTTGTTTCAGATTGCTTTATAATTGTTTATTGAATTCAATCTCTACTTGGAATTATTGACAAATAGGGTAGGTTACAAATGCTTTAGGGCAGTGGTCCCCAACCTTGGGCTTCCAGATGTTCTTGGACTTCAACTCCTAGAAATCCTGGCCAGCAGAGGTGGTGCTGAAAGCTTCTGGGAGTTATAGTCCAAGAACATCTGGAGGCCCAAGGTTGGGGATCACTGCTTTAGGAGACCAAATTTAATGAGTTAAATGAGCTGCCCATCAGGTTCCTCATGCATGTGTAGAGAAACAATGGCAGCAAAAGATGAGGAGGCGTGGAAGAAAACAAGACAGATAACTGAGGAAGAAGACACTTTGGAGAAACTCAGTGGTCAAATTTCCAACTATCTACTCTGAAAGCAGTTGGAAAAAAGGGGTTAATATAAAGGAAGCCTTGAAGCAGCAGCTAGGTGTACACCTTACCTAAAAGATCTAGAGCAGGGGTGTCCAACCTTTCACCTTCCCTGGGCCACATTAGAAGATGAAAATTTGATTTCAGCCGCACATACATTTGGTTTGAGCCACATGGGGGGGCAGCCCTAGCCTTCCTCCGCAGCCCCGCTCCAAGCGCACTTACCAGCAGCTGCGATCTCAGACAGCAGAGGTTGCCAGCTTCAACTCTGGTGGCTTTATGGGGCCGGGAGGGGGTCCACCTATTGACAGGGATGGCGCAATGCAGTCATGCAGCCCCCCTGTCCCCTCCCCTCCCACTCCTTCTTTCCTTCCCTCTCTCCCCCTCTACTGTTGTGACATGCCCCGGCCACATTCCGGCCGCAAGCACCGGCAGTGTATCTTGAAACTTTGAAATTTCTTTAAAAATAAAAAATTGCACTGGGCCACATTACGAGCTGACCTGGGCCATATGCGGTCCTCGGGCCACAGGTTGGACAAGCCTGCTCTAGAGGTTCCTGAAATCATGCAGGTTCAGATCACACTTGTATGATTGACTGCACAGAGACCTCAAAGAACTTTTCCTCTGATTTAATTTTTAAAAAAAAAAACAGTATATGCTGGTTATCAGATTATGCAAGCAGAGCAGTTATTATGTTATTTCCCTCTCTCATACACACATATAAACAATTTATATTCATATCCTGCTTTTCAGCCCAATTTGGCTCTCAAAGTGGCTCACAATTAAATTCCCTTAGAAGCACAATATAATCAGATATTCTCAGATGGAATTTCTGCCTCTTGCATCCAGAGACTGTACAGCATGACCAAATGTCCAGGTTTCTGTTCCCCCCCCCCCCAGCAATTTTGGCAGTACAATTGGTTCTGCTCATAATACCATTGTTTTTCCATGATGACCTTTGCAAGCATAAGGAAATGTTCTCAACTGAGTTGCTCTTTTATTGGTACAGCAGTTTGCACTGTTTTCCTTGAGAAGGCACATCTTGTAGTTGACAATGACCTCCTCCTCCCAGTTGTTTTCTCCAACTGATCTTTCACAAGAAGACCAATCATGTACAGACATATATCATTTCTCAGCTCTTGGTTTCCTCCGTGCAAAAGTTGGCCAGTAGATTATCTACATTGTTCTGCCCTCCCAACAAGGGCTTTCAGGAATAACCTTTGGCAGGGGACCTTTTCATGTAAGAAGCAAATTTTGAAAACCCTGCAGTGCTTTTATGATGGTCTTAATTTATATGACCGGGAGGGTGCGAGTAGGGGAACTGTAGATGGAATACCTACAAAGGCAGTGCTACTCACTGCAGCATCAGTTTATCACAAGCAATAATGTGGATTCCCAGCTGCCTCGGACTGCTTCCTGCCTGGCAGCTAAAAGTGCTTAGCTGACATTAATGTACGCTTTTGCTGCAAACTATAATACAGGTCAGCATGACAGTCAGCAGTGGTGGGGCTAGAACCAGTCCTCATGTTGGAATGACAAAGTTGTGGTCAACCAAATGAAGAACTGAGACAGATTTTAACTGGAAAGGGGAAGAAGGGTTTTTTTGGGGGGGTGAAACAAACAAGATCCCCCAAATCCTCTTTCCCCAAATCTGTCTCGTTTCTTCTTTTGCTTGACCACAACAGGTGCATTTCAACATGGACACTGGTTCTAGTCCCAGCACCAGCAATCTTCCTAGATGGAAGCATCTAGCACGGAGGTCATCAACGACCGGTCCCCGGCCCGGTAGTGGTCCGTGGCCTGAGGCCGAACGGGCTGTGAATCCAGACCTCCGACCCTGCCCCATGCATGCACTCACCCCTGCAAACGCTGTTTGAGCCTGAGCGCGCGCTCGTGCGCATGCACGAACGGCGGCGCGGGGCTTGTGCAGGCCAGAGACAGAGTGGTCTGCGGGAAACTTAAAGGTGCCTAAACAAAAAGACACCACTTTTCTTCTCCTCCTCTTTGAATGGTGGAGCGTTGTTAGTGGGTGGGGACTCGTTTGGCGGGGAGGGAGAACAAGCGGCGGCCTTTCTTTGTGAGGAAGGAGTGCGGGAGGGTGAGCCAGCACTTCCCTTACTTCCCAAACTGAGGACGCTCAAGGCGAAGGAGAAGGGGAAAGCGCGCGGTGGGCAGGCTCGTAGTCCCTGCTATGGTGTTGGAGCCGAAGTGGGGCTGAGATTCTCCCTTGTCCCTGAAGTCAGACACTTCCCTCCCTCTTTCTTCCCGGCCATCTGAATCATCTTTCCCTCAACCGCTGCCCGCTTCCTTCCCCCCTCCAGCCATGGCCCGTTTCCTGCTGGTTCTGGTGGGGCTCCCTTAACCAAATGCCTCCAGGGTTGTCAGCCTGTTAGGATATACAGTCATTGTGCTTATTTGTTGCTGTTGTTTAGTCATTAAATGGACCAGAGCATGCCAATTTCTGCTTATACTTTTCATCAAAAAGCCTGGCATGTCTAGGAGCGGAGAGCCAAGCAGCCTCACCAGCAAAGCTGGTGGAGCCTTAGGAAAAGATAAACTTTTCAGCAGCTTAATCTTTGCTGGAGGCACAGAAAGCTGGGGGGGGGGGGGGGAGAGAGAACTAGCATAACAAGGGTGGCAATTCCAGCCTCTTTTCTGCTCTCTTTAAGCATCTTTCCTATTTTAAAAGCAAGTTCTTATTTCCTTAAGACACCAATCCTCTGGGTCTTATGATTCTAAAACAAACTCCCTACATAGTAAGCCAGAGTGGGTGCTGGGACTTGTTTTTAATTTCTGCTAGTCAGACGTTTGCTTGCAGCAATATATGGAGTACTTTCCATGCTTGATGTTTAGCATCAGGTCTGTATACAATCGGGCTGGGTATTTTCAAGTCAACTTTAGGGTCCCTGCTGATTTTACAGTGCAATATTCAGAAATGCAACAGAATTGGGAGAATTGCTTTTATTGTGGAAAGCAGGGATGGCCACAAATCTTTATTAGGGACCCTCTGCCCCTTTCACTCCCAGATCCTTGCCTTTAATCTACCCTACAGCCTTGACTGTTATGCTCATAGGCATGCTGTTGGCACTAAACTCTTCCCATGGTGGTGCAGAATTAATAGTGCTATTTTATAGGAATAGTGCTGACTGAAAATTTCAGCCATCTCTTGAGTTAAGATACGTAATAAAATTTTGGTGTATTTAAATGTTGGTATGCATATTGAGTGCATAAGAAAATTCAGTCTCAGCATCTGGGTGTTTCTTTGCTTAATGTTTTGTTTGGGATCTTAAGACAACTCTTGTAGCTGAATGCTATGCAGAGTTAAATATCCTTAAATGTATTTACATAGAATGAATGAGAAACCTCTCATAGTCCAAGAAAAATTACTCCTCTGTTTAAGGATTTTGTCATATTTGTAACTGTTCTGCCACACATACATATACCAACACATATTCTCTACCTAGAAAACCCTGGAAAGGGTTGTCAAAAGTCGGTATTGACGATGACACACTGTTAGTATCATTGTCTTATTAGGTGGCAATTCATGGGTCATCACTGGAATTCTTGGGGACATATGTTCCTAGTGACTTGGCACACAATCTAAAATCTCAGCTAGGGCTTGTTAACTGCCAGCCAGAAGCTGCTGGAATTTTTTGTTTGTCTTCCATGTATGTAAGCAACAGGATTTCAGCCATAGTTTTAATGCAGATACATATTTTATGTGCAAAGCTATAATCTTCAGTACATTTCCCTGAGTGTGAGTCACAGTGAACACAGTTGACAGAAGTCATTTGTAGCTTAACTTGTACAAAATCATCTTGCACATCTGTCTCTGCTAGTACTGTCTTAACCTTTACACACAGTATATATATGACAAATAATTATGTTGGATAACCGGAGCTACTGTAATTAGTTTGGACGTTTTCCAAAGACTGACACTCAGACTCATCTGAGCACCTTGTCAATTAGCTGCAGTTAGCTGTGGCAAGTTATGCAGACCTTGCCCACATACTAGTAGGATTCCATCTATTGGCTGAAATCTTGTGCAGTTACACAAAAGGCATACGTTTTAGACACAAATTACCCAAAAGGAGGAAGTTTCTGTAGACATCTGCTGCATGCAGATAAAATCTATGGAGATTTATTAATGAAAGGCAATTTGTGTCTAAATGTTATAATTTTGCATTGCTGTGCAACAGAATGTAAGCCATTGACATATTTTCTTAACATTCCTGAGCTTATGTGGCACAATGTGCTGCTGTGCTGATTTTTAAATTAAGAGCTACAGTGGATATAAAATGTTTACACACCACTGTTAAAATGTCAAGTGTCTGTGATGTAAAAAATGAGACAAAGATAAATAATTTCAGAACTTTTTCCACCTTTAACGAGACCTATGAACTGTACAACTCAGTTGAACAACAAACTGAAATATTTTAGGTGGAGGGAAGTAAAAATAAAAAACTGAAATAATATGGTTGCATATGTGTGCACACCCTTAAACTAATACTTTGTCAAAGCACCTTTTTGGGTTTGAGTCTATCAGTATGGCACATCTTGATTTGGCAATATTTGCCCACTCTTCTTTGCCAAAATGCCCCAAATCTGTCAGATTGCAAGGGTGCCTCCTGGGCACAGCCCTCTTCAGATATTCAATCAGATTCAGGTCTGGGCTCTGTCTGGGCCATTCCAAAACATTAATCTTCTTCTGGTGAAGGCATTCCTTTGTTGATTTGGATGTATGCTTTGGGTTGTTGTCATGCTGAAAGATGAAGTTCCTCCTCATGTTCAGCTTTCTAGCAGAAGCCTGAAGATTTTGTGCCAATATTGACTGGTATTTGGAACTGTTCATAATTCCCTCTACCTTGACTAAGGTCCCTGTCCCAGCTGAAAAAAAAACAACCCGAAAACATGATGCTGCCACCACGTTTCACTGTGGGTATGGTGTCTTTTGGTGATGTGCAATATTGTTTTTGCACCAAACATATCTTTTGGAATTATGGCTGAAAAGTTCAAGCTTGGTTTCATCAGACCATAACACTTTTTCCCACGTGCTTTTGGGAGACTTCAGGTGTGTTACTGCAAAATTTAGCCAGGCTTGGATGTTTTTCTTCATAAGAAAAGGCTTCCATATTGCCAGTCTACCCCATAGTGCAGACATATGAAGAATACGGGAGATTGTTGTCACATGTACCACACAGCCAGTACTTGCCAGATATTCCTGCAGCTCCTTTAATGTTGCTGTAGGCCTCTTGGCAGCCTCCCTGACCAATTTTATTCTAGTCTTTTCATCACTTTTGCAGGGATATCCAGTTCTTGGTAATGTCACTGTTGTGCCATATTTTCTCCACTTGATGATGATTGTCTTCACTGTGTTCCATGGTATATCTAATGCCTTGGACATTCTTTTATACCCTTTTCCTGATACCTTTTGAACAATGAGATCCCTCTGGTGCTTTGAAAGCTCTCTGTGGACCATGGCTTCTGCTGTAGGATGTGATTAAGAAAATGTCAGGAAAGACCTACTAGCATAGCTGATCTTTATTTGGAATTCCTCAGAGTCACTTTAAATGATGGCATAACATACTACTGCATAACAAGTACCCCCACCCACGGACGCCCCACCCACGCCCCATTCACGGACGCCAATGGCGGCAGCAGCCACCCCACCGGTCCTTGGAAGAATGGTCTTCAACAAAACCGGTCCCCGGCATTAAAAAGGTTGGGGAACACTGATCTAGCACACACACCCCTTGAACATAGTGAATATAGTCAGGCAGCAGATTGTGTTGAGCAGAAATGCAGTATTTTTGCAAGTAATGTAACAGCTCCTCACCAATGGCAAAAATATTATGATGGAAAAAAGTGGTTTCTCAGTCCTCTTGATCCAAAAACTCTTCCCTCTGGCTCTTTTTCATGCTAAAATAATCCAGTAACACCAAGGATCCACTGGGAGCAAGCCCTTGCAGCTATATTCCCCCTCTGCTTATGATTATTCACACAAAGGCAACACAACACAACCACCAATTTTTTTTCTAAGAGTTTGACGAGTTGAAAGCCACAGAATTGTTCTTGCTCTGAAGCAACCATCAGTAGGAATGTGCTTTTCAAAATTTTTGGATTACAAATCTCATTTTCTCTTTTACAAAACTCTCATCTGCAGGATCCAGACCTTACAGAGACCTAAATTGGACTCACCTGGAGAGGCCCACCAGACAGATGCCATGCCTTGGATAAACCTAACTTCCTGTTTGAAAAAGGAGCTGCCTCAATTGTTGCTGAGAGGCTTCCTCTTCAAACAGGAAGTTAAGACTATCAAAGACATGAAAGATAGATTATACTCAACTAGAGAAAAGGTCTAAGTGTCTCCATGGTCTGGCACTTGCAAGTGGAACTCCCAGAAAGGGGAATTATGAAATTTGTACTCCAAGAAATCCAAAATAAACATCCTTACCTATCAGACACAATTCTCTTGCACTATGGAATGACTGACACACTTTAATCTTTTAAATGGCAATCGATGGAAGGACATAAAATTGTGCATCATGTGGAAGAAGTGGACGCATTCAATTCCCCCCCCCCCAATCTCTTAAAGTCTGGAACAGCCTTCCCTATCTCTAAGACTCTGAGATATTCTGGATTGCAATGTGCATTATTCTTGCCCATTGATCATAATGACTATGAAGACACACTTGGAAAGGCTAATTGAGAACTTTGGGGACCACCCATTGAAGCTGAAAGGTGGAAAGATTCAGGACAGATAAATCAAAGTGGTTCTTCGCATTACTGTGGTGTCTTTAAAAAGGAATTAGACAAAACCAATGAATACAGCTATTGGTCATGTTGACTATTGTTACAGTCAGCTCTGATGTCACCTGTCCTTCAAGGGTTTGGAGGGAGAGTTATCATCCAATGGTGGTCGGAAGGCGGGACATCAAGGGGAGGAGCTGTGTGGTATATATAGAAAGTGAGAGTTTGATGTGAGAGAGAGGAGGAGTTGGGTTCTGTGTGAACACGTGTGGAGAGTCTGTATAAGCTTGAGCCTTTCTTTACCTGATTACATGATATTTGTGTTTTACCAATCCATGTGTACCAATCAATAAACATTTAGTTCTTTTATTTTTAAATCCATTCCAGTCTGTGTGACTCAATTCAGGGAATGGTTGGTGGCAGACTACCGGAAGTGTAGAGGTGTGGTGACGTAGCAACCTTACTTTGTGAGGTGGAAGGAGGCTGTTACATATAAAAGTGGTGCCAGCTTGTGGGATTACGAAGAGATCCAGTGAGGCCTTGGCTGAATCGTGCCCAGAGCAAGGGTTTTAGTCAGGGAAATCTGAGGCGAAGCGTGGGTAACCTTCTAGGATCTGGCTCACGGGGAGCAGGTCTAGTAGAGGGGCGCTGAAACTTCAGATTGGGACTAGACAGGGAAGCTCTGAGGTAACCTTTTGGCGGGAAAAGTGCCCAGAAGGCAGAGGCTGTAGTGGGGCTGGTCTGTCCTGAGTTTAGTGAAGCTCTGAAGGGACAAGGCTGAAGCCAAAAAGACAGCTACGCTGAGGGAACTTCCCATTTGTGAACAGCAGAGCCTGAGGAAAGGCAGAGCTGTGTGAAATTAAGATTGGTACCACAGACAGAGCAAAGTGATTTCACTCTGTTTACTGAGAGGCCTAGTGAAAGGAGCAGAAGCCTGCCTGGTTACTGTTTCTAGCTGGGGGGTGCTAGAAGGACAGCAACAGTGTACAGTACAGACTCAGAGTAAAGGAAAAAAAATAGTGTTCTTTTAAACTGAGGCTTGAAAGTAGAAAACAACCTTTTGGGTGAAAGATTATGCCCTTGACAAGGAGAAAAATGACTGAACAAAGCCAGTTTGAGGAGGCAGTTGTCTCTGAGGAACAGTTTAGTGAGGAGGATGGAAGAATTCTCTCAGTTCAGGAGAAAGGGGCTTCAAGTGAAGAATTAGGAGACCTCAGAAGAATTGAGTTAGCGCAGGCTCATGAATTGAGAGTGAGGGAAATTGAGGCACAGATAGAAAGGGAAAGAATAGAAATAGAGGCACAGAGGGAGAGAATGAGAATGGAAATGGAGGAAAGAGAAAGAGAGAAACAAAGACAATTTGAATTGGAGAGAGAAAGAATAAATATAGAGAAAGAACGGATGGCATTTGAACTGAGGAAGTTGGAAGTAAAGAATGAAAATAATAACAATAATGTTAATCCAAGTGATGAGGGCAAATTGTCAAAAGCTGACCTGAAGAAATTCCCAGTTTGCAGGAAGGGAGATTGCCCTGAAGTTTTCTTTTCTCTTCTGGAAAGAACGTTTATAGATTTCTCAGTGAGGGAGTCAGAAAAGATGACCATTGTGAGGTCTTTAATTAGTGGAAGCCTGGCTGAGGTCTATGCCGAGATGCCAGTAGAGATGTTAAAAGATTTTTCAGAGTTTAAGAAACTGGTGTTTGCCCAGCATGGTATCAACGCTGAACAGTTGCGTCAAAAGTTCAGATCACTTACCAAATGGCCAGACCAAACTTTCACACAGTTAGGATCCGATCTGGTGAGGTTTTTGGAAAAATGGCTGTCTCAAGAGGGGATAGAGACATTCCAGCAATTGAAGGATGTTATAGCGTTGGAACAATTCTATTCTATCCTACATGGGGAATTAAAATTCCAGGTGAAAGAAAAGAAGCCGAAAACTCTGAAAGAGGCCACGGAAATCGCTGATTTTATATCTCAGATCAGAAAACCACTATATTCTGAGGGAAAAACTGTGAGGAAAACAGGGGAGACTTATAATAGGTTCTCTCAGGGACAAGTCAAGAGTCAGCAGGGTGGAGGTAGCCATGTTGAAGGGAAGCCCTCGGACCATAAACAACAGAGACCTCAGATTTTGGAGGGAAAACCAAAGATAGATGAGAAATACTCAGGGAACAACAGAAAATGTTACTTTTGCCAAGAAAAAGGCCACTTGATCTCCAACTGTGAGAAACTAAAACACAGAAAGGAAAATTTGCCTCAAAATTTGAGCGGGAACAAGCCAAAAGCTGTTTATTGTGTACAGCAGGAGCAAAGTTCTTCTCCACTGGGAGAGACTGTTGCCATAGCGACCCCGGCACGACTTGATACAGCAGCTGAGGGGGATGAGGAGTGTATTCCTCTGGCTGAAATAAAGCACTGTCTTTTAGTTAGGACGAATTCCCAACTTTTTGAGACTGCTGGAGTTAAAATAGGGATATTTGATCATGATTATTTGGCCCTAAGGGACACCTGTTCCCAGGTGACTCTTTGTCACCCTGATATTATTCCTAAGGAGCATATTATCCCACATGAGAGCCTAAAAGTTAAAGGGATAGAAGGACAAGTAATTTCTCTGCCAGTGGCTGAGGCATTCGTGCGTTATCAAGGCTGGAAGGGCAATTGGCGGATTGGAATTTCACCGGAGTTGCCAGCAGCTGTGCTTGTGGGAATTGACTTGGCTGAACATGTCAAGAGGGTGTTAATGCTTACACGTTCACAAGACCCAACAGGGACAGTTCAGGAAGTTACTGAGGAACAGGAGGTGAAAGTAGATGAGGGTAGACACGAAGATGAAGCAGTTAAAATGGTATTACCCAAAGACAGCACATTTTCACAAGAGCAAAAGGAAGATGGCACGCTTAAAAATTGCTTTGGTAAGGTGACAGAAACCCAGTTAACACCAGAAACGCCAGAGAGATTTCACATCAAACAGGGAATATTATACAGGGAGACACTAATGAATATCTCAAAAGGGGGAGATGGGATTAGAAGTCAGATAGTAGTGCCGGTTAAATATCGCCAGATGATATTAGAAAGGGGACACTCTGACATATTTGCTGCACACTTGGGAGTAAATAAAACTAAGCACAGGATCACACAAAATTTTTATTGGCCTGAGATGGGGAAGCAGATTAAGGAGTTCTGCAGACAATGCGATGTTTGTCAAAGGCAGGGGAATAACCGCGACAGAACCAAAGCTAAGTTATGCCCATTACCCGTGATATCAACGCCATTTAAATGCATAGGGGTGGACATTGTGGGGCCATTGCCTAAGGCCACAAAGAGAGGGAACAGATTTATCCTTACCATTGTGGACCATGCCACGAGGTACCCAGAAGCCATTCCCCTAAGTAACATAGAAACTAACACAGTGGCTGATGCCTTGGTAGGGTACATGTCTAGGATGGGATTTGCTTCAGAAATAATAACAGATTTGGGAACATCTTTTACTTCTAAGCTCATGAAACGATTATGGCAAATTTGTGGAATCAAACACAAAGAAACCACTGCGTATCATCCTGAGAGTAATGGGTTAACGGAAAAGTTTAATGGGACCCTAATGAGAATGATCAGGGCTTACCTGGCAGAAAACCCGAACAACTGGGATCAGAAATTGCAGTCATTGTTGTTCGCGTATAGATCAGTGCCACAAGCCAGCACAGGGTTCAGTCCTTTTGAACTTTTGTTTGGGAGGAAAGTGAAGGGACCACTGGAGCTGATTAAACAGAATTGGGAACAGATCATAGAGGATGATCCCCAAGATGTAGTTACCTACATAGACACGCTAATGAATGATCTGAAGAGAAATTTAGAGTTAGCGTCAGAAAATTTGCAAGCACAAAAAGCTAGACAGAAAGCCTGGTACGATAAAAAGGCACGAGAAAGGCACTTTGGCCCGGGAGATGAGGTGTTGTGGTTAAAACCCTGCAAAGGGAACAAATTACAGTTAAATTGGGCAGGACCATACAGGGTCATTTCAAAAATGAATGACCTGAATTACATTATCGAGAATGAGGAACACCAAGTCAGGAGAGTAGTGCATGTTAACGCTCTGAAACCTTACTTCAGGGGGGAGCAGAGAGTCTTATTTGCCATGAAAGCAGCTGATAGTGAGGAAGCTGACTTGCCTTTCTGGGAGGGTAGAGGTGAAGTGAAATACAACCCAGAGGAGGTGAAGATCAGTCCGGCACTCACCCAAGATCAGCAACAAGAACTGAAATTGCTGATCAACAATTATTATAAGGTCTTTTCAAATAAGCCAGGGATAGCTAAGGGAGTGATGCATAGGATCCATACAGGGAATGCACTCCCGCAGGCAGTATCCCCATACAGAGTTACAGGACCCTATAAGGACAAGGTGCGTAAGGAGTTGGATGAGATGCTCAGGGAGAATATCATAGTTCCATCTTCTAGCCCTTGGTCCTCTCCTATAGTACTTGTGGATAAACCAGATGGGAGTGTCAGGTTTTGCGTTGACTACAGGAAGTTAAACCTAGTGACCACACCTGATGCCTACCCCATGCCCAGATTAGACAACCTGATTGAGACCATAGGGGGTTGTCGGTACATATCATCATTAGATCTGGTAAAGGGATTTTGGCAGGTGAGGATTGATCCAAGAGATCAGGAGAAGACCGCTTTTTGCAGCCCTTTCAGTTTGTTTGAATTTCGTGTCCTCAGTTTCGGCCTCAGGAATTCACCCGCTACATTCCAAAGGCTGATGGACCGTACTTTAGAAAGTCTCAGTGACTTCACAGTAGCCTACATCGATGATATAGGGGTCTTCAGTAACACCTGGGAAGATCACCTGAACCACCTAGAAGTAGTGCTGCAGAGGTTAAGTGCAGTAGGGCTAATAGTGAAAGCAAGCGTCAGTTGGGTAGCCCAGAGATCAAATATTTGGGTCATATGGTAGGGGGAGGAGTGATCAAACCCCTAGAAGCCAAGATAGAGGCAATAGGTGATTGGCCTAGACCCAATACCAAGAAGAAAGTCAGATCATTTCTTGGTCTGGTAGGCTACTATAGAAAATTTATCCCTAGGTTCAGCGAGATGGCAGCGCCGCTAACCGAGCTGACAAGGAAGAAGATCGATGACCACGTCCCGTGGACCAGTGACTGTGAGGAGGCGTTCCAGAAGTTGAAGGAGGCGCTAATCCACCAGCCAGTGCTGCGTGCTCCAGACTTCGACCGGGAGTTCATCGTGTACACAGATACGTCCAACACCGGGGTAGGAGCTGTCCTGTGCCAAGCTGATGACAACGGAGACCAGCATCCAGTGTCCTACCTTAGTAAAAAGCTCCAGAAAGGAGAGAGACACTTAGCTACCGTGGAGAAGGAGTGTCTTGCCATCGTTTTTGCAGTACAGAAGTTATCGCCTTACATCTGGGGGAGATATTTTGTTCTTTGCACGGACCACTCCCCACTACAGTGGTTAAAGACAATGAAAACCCACAATAGCAAACTGATGAGGTGGGCTATGATGTTACAGGACTTCGACGTCGAGGTTAAGGTTGTCAAAGGGACGATGAACTGTGTGGCTGACGCCTTATCCCGAAGACCAGAAGAATGAAGACGACCAGATGGACTATGGACTATGCAATTTGGTGGAAAAGGTTAAATGTTTATGCATACATGTTGATTAAAATGGTGTTATGTATAGGAATAAAGATGAACAATGGAGATGTAAGTATAATTGTTTTGATGCATGAAATAATTTAAGTATATGTTGCATAGTGTTGGTAAGTTTGTGAATAATGCAATGTTATAAAGTTATAATGTGTTGTCTTTGCTCCTAGTTGTTTTTGGGAGAAAAGCAATCTAGCTTTCCCCCGCAAAAAACAACTTATAAAGGGGGGAGGTGTTACAATCAGCTCTGATGTCACCTGTCCTTCAAGGGTTTGGAGGGAGAGTTATCATCCAATGGTGGTCGGAAGGCGGGACATCAAGGGGAGGAGCTGTGTGGTATATATAGAAAGTGAGAGTTTGATGTGAGAGAGAGGAGGAGTTGGGTTCTGTGTGAACACGTGTGGAGAGTCTGTATAAGCTTGAGCCTTTCTTTACCTGATTACATGATATTTGTGTTTTACCAATCCATGTGTACCAATCAATAAACATTTAGTTCTTTTATTTTTAAATCCATTCCAGTCTGTGTGACTCAATTTAGGGAATGGTTGGTGGCAGACTACCGGAAGTGTAGAGGTGTGGTGACGTAGCAACCTTACTTTGTGAGGTGGAAGGAGGCTGTTACATATAAATATTATTTGTAGTAGCAGAGGGAGTATGCCTCTGGATCTCAGGTGCTAAAAGTGGAAAAGGTGGATGGGAGAGTGATGTCCTATCTGAGTCCTTCTTTTGGGTTTCCAATAGGCATCATAGGTGGCTACTGTGGAAACAGAATTGTGAACCTATATAAGATTTTAAGTGAGATGTAACACAATCATCTTATGCTCCTCTCCGTGAACCAGGAAGTAATACCTGTAAGCTAAATGTACCACATAGGTATATTGGTACCCTCCCATATAGGTTTAACCCTTCACTGCTAAGAATATTCCCTTGCTGCATAAAAGGACCAGAAATTCAAAACTCTCAACAAAGTTCAGGGATTTCTAACACTGGAAAGATCTTCCATTATCCTTCTGTACTCACCACTATTTAAGCCCCAGGCTATTGTGCAAAAATATCCCATACTGTAAACAAATAGACCTAGTGGAAGCTACAAAAGAGAACACAAAGGTCTTTGAAAGGTATTTGTATATTCTTCTGAATTGTTTTCTCTAGTCAAGGAACAAAGCTTACATTTCTTTTGTTTGTTTTTTCTTCCCACAGTTTCATCACTGACAGATGTACATATTCAGCACAGCTTTTTTGCCTCTCTGGGGAAAAATACTTTCCTTCCAAAAAAAAAAAAACTATCCTTCATTTCTCACCCACCTCAAAGTCTTGTTTTCTTATGTTGCCTTGTCACAGTTCTAGAAGCTAAGGCTGAATGGACAATGCCAGGTGTTATTAGACTGCAGCTTCCATGAACACTCACTATGTTGGCTGGTGCTGAAAAAAGTTGCAGTTCACCCACACCTAGAGGGCCATATATTGCCAACCCAGTGCTATAAGAAGCTCAAGTTGCATGAAAGTGAACTGTAGCACCCACTTGACAGTGTGAGATAATGTCAGTCATGTAATGATTTTTTAAAATTTTGATTCATATAATTAAAAGTCATTTCAAATCTTAAGTTAAAATAGTACCTGTTCCAGAAAAAAATACAGAACTAATAAAATGAACAAGTTCTGACAATCTTTCAGACTATTTCAAATTCCATTTATTTTGAGCAACTACAGTTATGAGCTGTCTAAAACACAGCCACACTACATCCATTCCTCGCATATATTCATTTTTTTAATTCACAAGATGACACTAGCATTCTTATGATACTTAAACAGTTTATTAGAGTAGCCCTTTTAATCCTAAAATATCTATATGCAGGCTCCTTTCACTCCCTCCTCCCATATACACACATATATACATACTTTATTTTTCATTTTTATACACTATATTGTTTAAATGCACTTAAGGAGCCAAAACTATATTTGAAAAGAAATCTGAATTTTTACGAATAAATAGATGCCAAAAAAAAAATGCAAAAAGGAGATCTTTTAAAACTATGACAAATCTCTCATATTTCTCCTAAGAAAATATACTTACATGAAACACAAATTCTGAATTACTTTGAAAAACTAATTTAGTTTCATACTAAATGGCACTGCATTTAGCCTCCATTTCAGTATTTTCTTAGTACCTCTACAGAGGCAAAAACAAACCCAATACATGCCTATCTCTACATTGGGCATTCTGGGGCCAGGCTGGATATCCTCCACCCCAGCCCTTTCTCACTTATAAGGAGCAATGCTAGGAGTACTAGTTGGACTTCCACATCTTTTCATTGCGCTACCAGATGAAGGAGATAACACCCAAATTAAAGGACCCTTAACTGCCTGAAGTGTGAGGTGTCCTTTACGTTTAAAACCTGCTGGGCTACAATCCTATAAGCCAGTGGTCTCCAACCTTGGGCCTCCAGATGTTCTTGGACTTCAACTCCCAGAAATCCTGGCTAGCAGAGGTGGTCTTGAAGGCTTCTGGGAGTTGCAGTCCAAGAACATCTGGAGGCCCAAGGTTGGGGACCATTGCAGTATAAGCGACCGCTGGCTATGCTGGCAAGGAAGTGATGACCTGTAGGTCAAAAACATCTGGAGAACAACAGTTTCCATACCTGCTTATTTCTAGTGGACTAAATATCTTGACAGGAGAAACCCAATATGGAACTACTGCAAGGCTTGGTCTAGCCAGATACTACTTTCAACACAATGGCCAAAAACTGCAGCAAGTCTTACCAGAGGTTTGGAATGGTACTAAAAGAGCAATGTCTGTGCGTCTAGGGATGGTGGGGGTGGGGGACACTTTGTAACTTCAGGTCAACTTTTCTGCTGGTGACAATCAAAGCTCATGAAAATGAATTCATATCAAGTCTGTTTAAGAGATACCTCCATTCATTTTCTCTACCTCAGAAGCCGACTGGTGGTAGGAACATTGGGAACTGTTCATAGCAGTGTCTAAATGCGGGCAGCAGAAGAGGCAACAATCATAGAATAAAAGCAGAACTGAGAAAAGTTACTGTATTAAAGGAAAGATTACAGAAGGCAGAAAAGACAGGAAATAAAAACATATAGGTTCCATATCAATCATAATAAAATGTTCTCTACAGCCTTAAGACAACCTTTTTGTAAAATCTACAGTATAATCACTGGTAGATGTACATCTTCAAAAAACTCTTCTGTGTAATCAATGAGCAGCACACCGGGGGTTAAGAGCCATAACGGTCCTGGAAAGAAAATAAAAAGAAAGCTATATCACAGTTAAACAAGCAAAACCTCCATTACCACATTCTGAAATCTATACCTATTTGTTTTGTACAAATGAATGGAATGCTGTAGTCCTGAGCATATCACTTTAAGCAGCAGAGTGCCCAACACCTCAGAACGAGGCACGTGTCAGGCTCCCCGCTGCGGTCAACCATCAGTACGACGGGTTGAAAAATGGCAGGGAGGGCCTTCCCTAGCATTCTTTTTAGGTTTGCAGCAGGGGCAGATTTTCCGCTTGTATGCAGTATAATGGAATGATTAATTTTATATATTTTTAAAATTTGATTTTTATACCGTATATCTAGCTATAAAGGCCACTCTGGGCGGTTTACAGTTAAACCACATATCATTAAACAACAATTAAAACAAAAACACAATAATATAAATCAAAATTAAGTATAAACATACCAGCAGAACTTCTAATAATGCCTAAAATGATTAAAAAAAAAAAAGCAAGGCGGCAGGATGGATAATATACGTTTTAAGAGCATCACTATATTAAGGTGCTAAAGGACTAGAAAGACCTGTCTAAAAAAACATGTTTTTAACAACTGCATAAAAGTTCCCAATGAAGGGGCCAGGCGGATATCAGGTGGGAGGTTGTTCCAAAGTTGTGGAGCTACTGCTGAGAAGACCTGGTTTCTAGTCCTCACACAATGTGAACAGAAAAAAAAAACACTGAAAAGGGTGGGCTAGAAGGAAAAATAAAATGGAGTGGTATAAGCCCATTACCATCAAGAACCCTTGAGGCAACAGGATCCTCATGGTACTGAATTTCTCTTTATTTGTGCAAATGAATGAAAACTTTGCTCCGTTTACTTCCAGAGGCGGAAAGAGGAGGAAAAGCACACACCTAAAGGCGCCCTCCTCCTGTCTGTATATACACACAGTCATTTTCATTATTTTTGTGACTGCCCTCCAGCTATTTGTTGTTATACCAAGTGACTTTTTCAAAATTTCCAACATTCCTGCAGGCCCACAAGGTTGGGGATCCATAGCTTAATACTACCTTATGTATAAGAAGCCTATTTTCAAAACAAAAAAGAACAAGATTGAAAAGATCCCACTATCCTCTCAAGATTGTAACTAAGCATGAGAAAGTTCAAGGTTCAGCTTTTGTACTGGAGAACCCAAGGCCCTCAACTCAAATGCAGTTTCATCAGCTTCCTAAATTTGTGACAACCTAAGGGAAGCTGCCTGGGAGGAATGTGACTTTGTGTCACTGCAAGTCGTAAAAAGATTCCTCTGCACATACAGGAGGGCTCATCCCTTACTGGAAAAAATCTCACAGGCCTCAGTGGAAAGCTGGTGTTCAGCTGAGCATGTATGTGACCATAACTAGATTAAAAAAACCTGCTTCCCTTTCCCTCAAAAATGCAGCACTTTTAATGGATGCTACAGTAAAATATACTGTCAATCTGCTTAACATAATATACAACTGTTATGGAAGAGCATGGCGTGAAATCTGCCCCCAGGGTAAAAATCTGTCCTTTACAATTATGAAAGCAAAGAAAGGTCAATGCAATTTCCAGTGATTTATAAACTCAAACCCTTTCATCCAAAGGTATCCATCATAGTTATGGATGGCTGGGTGAACTGCTGTAGTACAAAAATTACAGGGTGGAAATTTCAAAGTCTGCATATGGCGCATGCGTCAGTCTCTCATTAATCATGTGGAGGTAATTCAAGCCTGGGGCTGTTCTCCAATACTCAAGCTTTTCTAGCTTAAGAAGTAGTTTTAAAGGGTGCTCTAGCTACACTGTGTAGCTTTACTAGAGTGGTCAAAATGACTAGATAGGCGGGGTACAAACAAACAAACAAACAAACAAATAAATAAATACTAACCTGAATAGATGTCATGACCCCATTTGCCAGGACAGAAAGCCTTCCAGCAACCGATTTCACTCCCTGTTTAAACTGAGCCATATCAGGAGCATTGGGCAACACATTTGAAATATTGTAACTGCCTAAATGGAGAGGGAGAAATATATTTTGGTATGACAGATTTTTTAAAAAAAATACTGCTTTCTCACCTTGATTTAAAATATGACAGAGAGAGAGAAAGAGAGAGAGAGGTCCTGGATGAGTGATCAATTTATTAAAATTTACAATATTTTAAAAAAGAGTTTTGCTGGGTTCCTCCCCACCCTGACATATGTTTTTGTTCTATTTTATAGTTCTTTTGATGTGAGTATAAGAACAGATGAATTAAAAACTTACTAGATTTTGACACTGAGCAAGGATAAGAAACGGAACTGAAAGGCAACATGATGGAAAACTACAATATGAGAAAAACCACCAAACACTCTGAGATTAATGCAAGTAATTCCTAGAGAGCAAGTAGTGTATTACTATAATGAAGTCCTTACACACAAGAACACATACCATATTTCTAGGACCAGGAATAAATTTGAAAATTGAAGATGTCATTCCATAAGTCAGCATGAGAATAAGAAAGAGAATATATGGATCTGGTTGTTGTTAATATAAAGGGGAAAGTAAATTAAGTTTGTTTTGAGTATGTATGGGCATTTATTGGAACTCCGAAGCTGATGAGTCATTTCTCTCCACAAGCACTAAAGTCGAAAGTCTCAATTTCCATTTTTGAATTGTAAGACTGGTTATAACAGACAAGTAAAAGTTCCATCTTGGAATTATCTACAGTGGTCCCCAGCCTTTTCCCAACCATGGACCAGTTGGGGGAGATAGGATCCGTGCATGCAGGGGCGTGGCACACTCAGGGGGGGCACGAGATCTGTGTCCGCAGCCCGGTCTTGCCTAGGTGCTGGGTCATGTACTGGGGGTTGGGGACCCCTGGACAGCATGGTTCTAATATTTTAAAGTCTGAAATAGAACACACACACACACTTCCTTCTTCTTTTGCTCTTTCTTGATAGCCAAACTGCTTTTTTCTTTTGGTTTAAATTCAAATCAAATTCATATAGTTCCCTCAGCAAGTTAAAAGCAATGGGGGAAGCTTACTGATACACTGATGTTTCCAAAAAGGAACCGAAATCCATACCATCTCTATGTATAGTAAATACATTCAAATACAGTGCTGCCCCGCATAACGAGCGATTCATTTAATGACGAATCCGCATAGCGACGTGTTTTTTGCGATCGCAAAAGCGATCGCATAATGATGTTTTAGATGGCCAAAAATCACTTTGCAATGATCGGTAAGCGTTTAGCTTACCGATTTTCGCAAAGCGATGTTTTTTCTAACAGCTGATTGGCGGTTCCAAAATGGCCGCCGGGTAAAGAAAATGGCCGCCTGCAGTGTTTTCGCGCCCTTTCCTTGCTTACCGGGCAGCGAAAATGGCGGCCGCATGGAGGATTTCCGGATAACGGTGAGTTTTTTGCCCATAGGAATGCATTAAACGTGTTTTAATGTGTTCCTATGGGCTTTTTTGCCCCGCATAGCGACGAATCCGGATAGCGACAATTTTTTCAGAACGGATTATCGTCACTATGTGGGGCACCACTGTAATAATATGCAGAGATCTAAAACAGAATTTAATCCTCTGTGCCCTGAAATGGTTTATATCTAGATTCCTCCCCGGTTATCACTATTGGTTTTAGGAAGCTTTCCCAACAGCTTTTACCTTGTTAGGAGAACTGCATGGTTTGAATTTCTTTTCAAAAATATCAAAGTTAAACCCCCACCCCCAGTTGAGCACAATTCAGAATATCCAAACCTTTGGCTTCTTTGTTTTCCTTCCATACCTGATGGCTGCTTCTTTTGCTCTTCAAAAAGGTCTGCTGAACTTATGGCACTGTTTCCAGAAAGCCTCTCTAACCGGACTCTCGTCTCATACTATGGAAGAATTAAGAGCATTTCAATTACTGTATTTTTCAATTTATAACATGCCCCCTTTCTAACCCCCAAATTAAGAAAACAGCTTTGAAGATTCAGCCTCTGGGCTCAGAACATCGGACATTAGGAGTCCCTGTTGCATCTGAGCCCACAGGCTCCACCTCCAACGAGGTGTGTTCCAATTGGTTTGTACAGCATCCGCTGACATCAGTTCCATAAGGCTCGTGATTGGAGGAAGCTAAGCCTCCTGACTGAAAGAAGCCTGTTTACAGAGACAAGGTATGTGCCGTTTTGTTCTCTCCTCATCTATCTCAGCTTACTTCTGTGTAAAAGATGCCCTTCAATTTTTAGTGTAATGATTTTAAGAAAAAGCAGCATCTTATAAATGGAAAAATATGGTATGTTGTATTTTATTTGCCAGTCTTGCCTGGGTGAGCCAAGAAGACCAGTTCTCTCCCCTCAAACTGTGTGAACCAAGAAGACCAGTTCTCTCCCCTCAAAGCCATTATTTCCCACTGCCACTTAAGTGCCCCACCTGAAAATGCTTATTAATTCCAGTTGTACTGAACTTTCTAGCTGCAAACTCACAACATCCCAAAACATGTATTTCATGATAGCCTATTATTCCAGGTACAGAATTAAATTACATAGACTGCTGAAAGGAATGACATCACCAGCCTTCTCTTCAATACAAGTATCCTTCAAGTAGAACTTATGAGTAGAGAAGAGGGAATATTCCACACAAGATCAAACTGGTATTCAAACAAATGTACAGTGGTGCCTCACTTGACAAGGATAATTTGTTCCGTTGAAATCGCTGTTAAGCGAAATCCTCGTCAAGCGAAACAAAAAAGCCCACTGAAAACTAGTTCAATGTGTTCCAATGGGCTAAATACCTCAGCGTCCAGTGAAGATCCTCCATGGGGCAGCCATTTTCTGTGCCTGTAAAGCGAGGAATCCATCCTAAAGCACAGTGGGCGGCCATTTTAGAGCCGCCGAGCAGCTGTTTTAGAATCATTGTCTAGCGAAAAATCAGTTCCCAAAGCAGGGAACCGATCACAGTCAATCGAAATTTCTTTATCTAATCGTTTTGCGATCGTCGTTTAACAAGGTAATCGTTAAGCAAGGCACCACTGTATTTTCTTTCTAATTTGGGTCCAAGCTTTTAAAAACATGGGCAGGAGAGACCAACACAAATTGTTTTCTCCTAATCTAGCAAACACCACAACCGTAGCCAAAAGAAAAGCTTCCTCCATTCTGCCTACAGCAGTGTTCCATGATGAAACTTTGGAATTAACAAAGAAAAGGAAAAACAGTCCCTAAATCAAATTCTAACTGCAAAATGTTCTGGATCCCTTTTTTGTTTTTAGACTTACTTCAGCATGGTCTTGCTTTCCAAAGTACATATCTGATGAAATTGCTTTAACATTGCCAAATTTCTTCTGAGCCTCATCTGTGCTTGGAGAAGGTTCATGTTCAGGTTTACGACGAGAAGATGGTCTAAGAATAAGATTTTACATAGTTACATATGAGAGCAGCCAGTCTGATACAAGTATAATCAAGTTTATAATTTGAGCAAGATTCAGAAGAGTTTTTAGCAACCTTATTTGACTGGACATAGTTGCACTACCATTTCTCTCCTAGTGTAATTAAATTATAAATTAACTTCACTTGATATGAGAGTATTTCACATGGAAGCATGCAAGGTTTAGTACATTATTTTTCAGAGGGGATTTAATATAGTGTTAGCTTAATGTGTAAAGCAATACTTATTTTATGCTGGTCAAATTGTCTGAATGAATGAGGTTTAGCATCCTGCAGATATGATTTTTTAAGGTACCTATCAGAATAGTTTGCAGGTTTCGAAGACAACATTGTTTCTACATCTCTGTTGATGATTTCTTTCTTCCAAAAGGAATCAGAATTGTCGTCCCATTTAGAAAAAGTGCTGTTTCTCAACTCTGGAGAATCAAAGTACCTAGATGACAAAGCAAACATTAAAGGACTGATGCTCTTGGGGGTCCCCTGACATTTTGGGGCAACAGCTTTAAATACCACAAAGACCTTGTGACTCTTGAATCTAGTTCTACAGAACGGCATGGCATTCCATTACCACAGAGGGCTGCATGTTTTCCCATTTGATGAGAGTGACTTTAAAACCACTGTTTTATTCATATTTTCCATTCTAATTTTAATCTTTCCATTCTAAATTGAGCATATGCCACTTTCCATTTCATGGGATGACTTGGTTGCACATTAGCTTAAGAAAGAAAATAATGGAAGTGGGAAGCAAAAAGCCCATAATTAAAGAATGCTTCATTATTAAAATCAATTTCACTTTGAAAATAGCTATAATAAAGTAAAGGATAATATGGGTCCAAATTAACAAACAAAGGAGACTTGGAGTTTAATACAGATAATTCCCTATATATATTCTCAGACTGCAAGAGGATGCAGTATTTCTAAAACCAGATACAGTTCTGTGAATGAAAGGCCACTGGAAACCCCATGTAAGACTCCAATAAATAATTGCTTCTAAAAAGAATTTCTAATTTTCATTGAATACTGTGCTTTCTTCATTGAAATCTGGAACCATTTCCAGTAAATAGAAGGGACTGATGTTCAAGGAATGCTCCTTGCATAAGTTATATACTTATTTAGTCCATTTATAGAAAAGTCTATGCAAAAAGGCAAAGAACTATACAGTGGTGCCTCGCATAACGTTTTTAATTGGTTCCAAAAAAAAAACCTTATGCGAAAAAAACTTTATGCGAAACACCATTTCCCATAGAGATGCATTGGAAACCGGTTAATCCGTTCCAATAGGCACGGATTGCCGTCCTTAAGCGAAAAAACCCATAGGAAACATCGTTAAATGATACAATGTATCCTCCATTGGAATGTATTGTAGCTGACTCAATATGTTTCAATGGCTTTGCGAAGTCAATTTTTGCAAAATTAAGTGTGTCATAAAAGGGTCAAAAATGGTTTAAAATGCTTGGATTAGCTTCTGCACCCTCTAAAACGGATGCAAAAGTTAATTTGGCTTTGATCTGACTTTTCGTTAATTAATGGTGAATTTTTTTCCCCCAACTTTTGACAGCTGTCAAAATCTGACAGCTCCATTATTTCCTATGGGGGAAGAAAAAATTCACAAAAAATTAATGAAGACTCAGCAACTGTTCTAAATTCTTGGGTTCGTTAGAGGACCCCCTAAGTTGTGTGCAAACCTGATTTGGCTTTGATCTGAACTTTCGTTAATTTTTTGTAAATTGTTTTCTCCCCCATAGGAAAGCATGGAGCTGTCAGATTTTGACAGGTCCATTGGTTCCTATGGGCCAAAAAACAAAAATTCACAAAAAATTAACGAAAAGTCAGATCAAAGCCAAATCAGGTTTGCACATGTCTTAAGGGGTCCTCTAACGAATCCAAGCATTTAGAACCGTTTTTGACCCTTCTAAGACACTTTTTTAATTGAAAAAAAAAACATCGTTAAGTGAAGCAGGGGACCTAAAACAAAAAACGTTAAGCGAAGCATGGTCCCAAAAACGCTATGCGAAAATCGCCCATAGGGAAAAACGTTATACGAAGCACAATCTGACTCTGAAAAAATAAACGTTAAGCGAAAAAAACGTTAAACGAAGCAAACGTTATGCGAGGCACCACTGTATTTCAGAATTTGATTGTAATACAGTAATACTACTTGTAGCAACAATAAGTATCTTATTCACATATGTCGCAGTTCACTAAACATCTTTGGTCTGGATTCAAGCCACAACCTCCAGAATTTTTTTAATGACTAGAGAGAGGTTTTTATGGACAGTGATATAGCTAGGCTAGGCATTAAATGCTTTTGGAATATTTGCAAGACACTATGAAAAAGGGGATATTGTCCCTCCCCCATACGCTTATTTTTCAGTACATATTTTCAATTTGCATCATAAACTCCAGTCTCCTAACTTCTTAAGTTATCAACATGTTGCATTTATTAAAACTATTTTCTAGACTTTTAGCTGGAGATACTGAAAGGTATCACTTTGTAAAATCATTAACTCTGAAAAACAAGAACAACATTTTGTTACCATGCCAAGTCCAAATTAAAAAACAACAACAACTCATTACCTTGAGCTGGAGGAAGAAAAATATGACTCATCATCATCACTGTACTTTTTCCTCGGCTTTGTAATAGTAGGAGTTTCTTGTTCTATGATTTGCATATCTGATACTACAGAATGGGAAATGCCACTGGGAAGAAAACATAAACATTTGCTCATAAAAAACAACAAAGATCCAAGGTCAAGAACAAAGCTGACTGATGTAGCATATTTTCAGAAAATTTCTGTCAGTTAAGATACAGTATATCAGATGTCCCCAACCCCTGGCCCCTATGCGACCAGTGTGCTGCCATTTTCGCATGCGCACGAATGTGTGAGAGCACATGCGCAAACGGTCACACATGCGCTCGTGTGAGAGAGAGCACTTGTTCGCGCATGTGCATGAGCACAGGGGGTGCCCCGCCCTCCCCAGCCAGTCTGCGGACCGAAAAAGGTTGGGGACCGCTGCTGAGTATATGACGAAACAGACATTCAATGATACAATACATTTTAGATTTGCTGGGCTACGACCTAAAAAGAACACACAATACAATCCAGAGATACAAGTGTAGTATCTCTGTATCAAAACAGAAAACAATACTCACGGCTTCCTCACTGCACCACCCTAAATTCTCCATCAGTGATTACTCCCTAGAGCCTTTATAAAAATCTCAGGCCCAATCTGACAGGCAAAAATTGCATGCACAGACCAAAAGCAAAAACTATTTTAGGTGCATCCAAAAATTCAGCCATGCTTAAGGGACAGCTGGCCCAGCTGCAGCATTAATCCATCTGTCAGATGAAACATGCACTGTTATACAGTGCACGAGAACACACAGAAGTTGTGCATATTCTGGTCAAACTGGATGTCAACTGCAGAGGCGGAATGAAAATACAGTGGTGCCTCGCTTAACGAGCGCACCGTTTAACGAAGAATCCGTAGAGCGATCCCTTTTTGGGGATCGCTATACGGATCTGCCCCAATCGCCGCACTCGCTTTGCGACGATTGGGGCATCCGGCGGCCATTTTGGAGCCACCGAACAGCTGATCAGCGGCTCCAAAATGGCCGCCGGATGGCCCAAAATGACCCCCCGCAGCGTTTTCGCGTCCTCCGTAAGCAAGGGGAGGGCGCGAAAACACTGATAGGGGGCCATTTTGGGTCATCCGGTGGCCATTTTGGAGCCGCCGATCAGCTGATCGGTGGCTCCAAAATGGCCGCCGGACGCGAAAACATCGCTGGAGGGGTAAGTTTGGACGCTTATTGGAACGCATTAAACTAAGTTTAATGCGTTCCAATAGGCTTTCCTTGCCCGCACAGCGATGTTTTCGTATAGCGAAGGTAAATCCGGAACGGATTAACCTCGCTATACGGGGCACCACTGTAGTTTCTGATGTTCATGCTCATTCAGAGGCTTTTGCACCAATACACTTTAAGAAGATTCCTTACACAGAGAAAGAACAATACTTCTCAGTACTAAGCAAACAACATGGAGCAGACTTTGAGATATGCCTCTGCTGACACAAGATTAGCCATTGGTAGTCTTAACAACAACAACAACAACAACAACAACAACAACAACAACAACAACAACAACAACAATAATAATAATAATGTAAGATCAAGTCAATTCTGGCTTTAAAAATAATGGGCCAAAAATTAGTTGTGCAGATGTAGCATAGTTATATC
The DNA here is from genome assembly GCF_051106095.1 of Pogona vitticeps. Lineage (NCBI taxonomy): Eukaryota > Metazoa > Chordata > Lepidosauria > Squamata > Agamidae > Pogona > Pogona vitticeps. The sequence continues at coordinate 105,455,072 of NC_135787.1, read as the reverse complement.
CACATAAATGTGCCAGGCATTAAAGAAAGAAGAAATTGTGCAATTTGATTGTGCAATCAGTTACATGATTCCCATTGGGACTGTTACCAGCAGTATGGGAGGAGAAGTGCTTCATAGATAGCACTTTCGCCTTGGCACTATTGCAGCTACTTCGGCATTATGTCAGATTACACCCACTTAGCTACACAATAGGATTTTGCTCACCAATAAATCACCAATATTGGGATTCAAAAGCCAAAAGACCTCTCTCTATCTTACAGTGCTAAATGAAATTATCTACCATGTTTCAGTTTGCAACACAAAGCTAAGGAATTCTACATACCTTCTATTGCTGCTAAATCCCATGCCAAGTCTGTCTACTTCTGTTTTCTTTTTACCAACCACGTTAAATTTTTCATCTTTCATCTGAATTTCAAGATCTTTATAAGCTAGTCGTAAAGATGATACCCTGAAAACAAACACACATTTAATACTTCTGGAATAAAACCCAGAAATGTTTCCTCTCATGTTTAGGGGTGGAGTGGGGATTTACAGAACACATTGCGCTGCATATGATACAACTCAGACAAAATCTTATTCAGGCATTCATTAAAAAGGTTAATCTTAACCCATAATAAAGCTAGCCCTGTCCCTCACCCCTGTAAAAGCTCCTGCATGTGAAGAGCTAAATAGGAAGAGGGGAGCAGTCTCTATCCTGAAGGCTCTCCGCATAATCAGAAACTGGAAAACCCAGGGTCCTAGACTAACAATTCCTTTCAGTGTGAGTTTTTGTGGATTACAATCAAGTTTCTCAACCACATGAAGTACAACTGTCTAACTCATATTCCCACTTCAGCAGTCCTCGCAACCAGGCACACTATGTATATAAACCTCTATCCTATGTGTTGAACAATATGTGTCTGAAGTGGCCTGAAATCAATGGAAGTTCAAACAGAAGATGATTTGTTAGTCTTTAAACTGCCACTATCGCTTTTGCTTCTGTAAAATATATGCTTAAAATGTGTGTGTGTGTGTGTGAGAGAGAGAGAGAGAGAGAGGGAGGGGGAGGGAGGGAGGGAGGGGAACTACTGTAGCCTGCTCCCTCCACTAACAGGCTAGGATTAACTTTTTCATTGAACATCTGAATAGATCTAGAGTACTTTTTGCTGGCTCACTTTTTGCAGGATCACAGATGCAAGTAGACAAGACAACTCATATTTTAGTTAAGTGTGGCAACGTAACAGGCTACTTCAAAACGCCAGTAAGAGGCCTCATCAATGTGGAGTTATAGTATCAGCAAAAGGATTCAGCTATAAGAACAATGCCACAGACAATGGAGTCTGAATGTGTTGACACTAAATGTATGACGAGCAAAAAGGAAAGAAGGAATATGGAGGTCACTGGCAGAGGAATACAGTCTTTGAATGCTAGACTATTCAGCAAGCAGGCATAGCCTGCATGCATAGGTCAGCTGAAGAATGCAATTTGCTGACATTTTTCATGACATTTGAGGACATAGGAAAACTACAGGCCTTCCAACCTTGAGTCTCCAGCCAATGTTGGAATACAATTCTCCTTAGCTATGGCCACTGGCCAAGCTGGATTGAAATGACAGTAAGTGTAGGTTGGGAAACAGAATATTCTAGACAGCATTAAATAGACTGGCAACACCTAATCTAACAATATAACTGTGTGAGTGGATGGTAGTCCATCTCATCCATTCACACGAAGTTGGTCACAGTTTATAATATTTTATTCTTATATATGGCCCTCTTTCAGTAGAATCACAAGAAATCAAAAACTTTCACTTCAGACTTCAATGAATCATGGTTTAGTGCTACATCCAATCTTCGAATTGTAGTTAGTGTTAACACTGATTGGTTAAAACTAGCAGATTTACTATGGTCTAAAATTCTATTCTATTAACTGAATTTAGGATTAACCTTAGTCTGCCCAAGTTTGGACATAATGCTTAACTGTTTTCTGCTAAAAATGAAAGCAAATGCTTCTGAATTCCTCTTCTTGATTACACAGAAATGGAATGTGCAAGCTTTGTTAGACTCATTCTTGCAACAGTACATCATAGTTTAGCACTTTATCCTCCACAAAATCTGAGAGTTCTTTATCTTCACAGTTTGGGCATTACTTTTGACAAGATGCCCTTAGAGAAATCTTTTCACATACAGTAAAAAAAAAAACAGCAATGTCCTGTCACTCCTATAAATAGATACATAACCAGAAGTACGTTGAGAATCCATGCATCTCTCCATATGAGAGGTAAGGGTCAGTCCTTTACATATTACAATGAAAGATGACAAAGAGGATACATAAATTCTTTGAGCACTTCTTACTCATCCAAACCATCATCTGTTTGGACTTGCACAATTTACTATCACAAGAAAATTACAACTAAATAGATATGTGTTACTATGAATATGGTGAAATAAATCACAGTATTTTTTTAAGAATACACACAACACAGTTGGCAGTGACTGTGTGTATTTTTTGAAAGACAAAGTTGTGCACAGATCAAGCCAACGTTGTTTTGGTTTATTTCCATAATTGACAGGAAGCTTTGCATTCATATTGCATTTAATTATTGTAAGGCGCCCAGAGACCTCTGGGTAGAGTGGGCGGCATATAAATTAAATAAATAATAATAAAAAAATAATAATAATAAATAATAATATTCAATTAGATTTGTATATTTAATGGATCCTCACAATGTCACAAATGTATGCCAGTTTTACAGAACATGAAACAACTCACTAGAGAAGTATCACAAATTGCCAGATACTTCATTAAGCATATAATTTGCCAAATAATATAGTTTAGAAGCTAATGGCAATTGAAGTGATCACAGTATGACAGATGAACACATATCGATAGGAACAAAGTCATGAAGATATTTTACAATGCAAACTCCTATCTTTAAGCCGTGCAAATACGTTGCAAAAACTTTCAGTCAACGTGCTTTTAAATTTTTCAGCTACAGAAACAAAAGCCACACTTACTTTCATCTCTCTCTGACAGCGTTAACAAAATCAAAGATGTCAGAACTACATGTTTGCTCAAATTTTGCGGCCTACCTTGAGAAGCAGTTTGGTCAAAATGCAACAGAGATATTTAATAAATCTAATTCATAACAATCTAAAATGAAATAGCCTTAGAAATAATCTCCTAGCTTACTACATGGCAAAAGAGATTAATCATGAACGCTTTTAGTTAACAGTTGTGTCAAGAAATTAGATGCTTAAATCTTACTGCTTAGCATAGTAAATCGCACTACAGTAGGTACACTGAGTTAGTGAGGATCTGGTGAGTCAACTCCTCCATAGGTTCCACTGAATCAAGTGGGACTTCTCTAATGTGACTTTAGAGTAGTAAGTTACAACTAGAGTAGTCCCATTTGAACCAGTGGAACTCTCCGAGGAGCTGACTAAGCAAATCCCCAGTGATTTAATGGGACTATTTTACTATGCTCAGCAACATGATTTCTGCCTGTGTTTTACCTGCAGGCAAAGTGGGGGGTACTGAATTTGTTCTCAGGCAGTACCACCCCAAGAAGGAAATATGTGGGGTGGGGGAAGAGGATTTACGTGGATTTAAGGTACTGTGTTCAAGATATACACAATACAAATCCTATTCAAATATTACTGAATCTACACTAGGCATGTGAGAAGAGGGTGCATTCTTGCCTAGTCTGCTTCTTATGTGTTTCAATCTTGTGCTACATATGGAAGGCAACAGTTCCATAAATCTTCTGTGGAGGTCCTCCACATGGTAAAGGCCCGTCCACACTGTCAAACTTGGTGTGATCCAACTGGTGCTTAAAAGGTCCTTATCTTCAGTGCAATATATTTTGACTCTCCTTACCCATTCGTGAAGGCAGAACAAAGAGCTATTTTGCATCTCAATGAATTTGTCCCTAAAAGATTTGCATGCTCCAGCCCTATGCCAGATAGATACAGGCCAGCTCTTAAAGGGGAAGGATGGAGTGTTTTAAAGAGAAACAAAAGCGAACAGGGTATTTTTTTTCTGTGTCAAACAGTGCTATCAGGAAACCATATACAATAACTATATGGCATTGCAGAGAGGTTCTAAGACTACAAAAGAGCCTCCACGCTCAGATGAGATTTTCCTCTTCAGGCTATCAGACCCCCAGTAGAGGGCAATGGAAATGTGTAAAGAATGGACAAGTTTAGTATGCTCCGTATCTTTACCGGTTCAGTAAACACAGATCCTAATACCCAAAAAACACTACAATCTTGGCCAGTTCCTGCCTTTCCCCCACTATGAGATTATTCATACCAAGCTGACAGTTCTCTAGAATATGACACAAATTGGGTTGTGATAGCATTTATTAGGGGAAACCATACACAACACTGAATGCTTGTCTGTAAATGTGCTTGTGCTGCCACCTACCGGTAGTGAAAATAACCATAACTGGATCTTTAAGGAAGATGAGGAGTATTTCCCTTCCTGGAAGCTTTCCTTCTTGCCTTTGTAGTTTTGTGTATATATAAATATATATATTTAAAGATTCCCAGTGTTAAAGGCTGCAAGTTCTAGCTGCCTGCAAGATCTTTCCATGCACTGTGTAAATAACTGAAGGAACATGTTTGGGCTCTGTTTAAGAAACGGAGCACATTCCTAAACTGTGAGAATGAGAATGAAGAGAATAGAAAGGCCAATCAGTTAACCATGAATTAAGAGTGATGTTGCAGTTCACAATTTACTTTTCCTTATTAGTTAGGGATGCTTGCAATGTTCTAAGAAATGTTTTCGATGTGAAGCAGGGCTCAGGCACATTACAAATATTGCAGGCCAACCTATGCACCTCCACTATATGCCACATAAGAGAGAGCATTAGACCAAACTAAGCATCCTGGTTTTGAGAAATGGCCATCCTGATGTTTCTGAGAAGCCCAAAGAAGGGCATAAAGGATATAGTCTTCCTTGCTACCTTTATAATAGCTGTTACTCAAAAGAAATGTTGCTGCTCTCCAGAAGTATTTTGACTAGCATCCCCACTACTCTCAGTCAGAATGAACAAACACACTGATGATGCCAGTTGTAGCCTACTGTTTCCGGGGGACAACAGGTTTGTAGAAGCCAAAATACTCCCTCTGAAAATGAAAGGTTTCATTTAGAATCACAGTCAACCACTATCAATTGAAACATCTTTCATATATTTGCCTAGCCTAATATGAAAGCCATCTAATACCATAACCATTTCCATCTTGTGACAAGTTCCATAAATTTCCTCATTATGCAACCCAGTACATTTCGTATTTGCCAAAGGTTTAATGCTAACAGAATTTAATATTATGGGTTATGTACAACCTTGAGCAAATGGACAACATTCATACAATTGGACTTTCAATTCCCTTTATCCCTCTCCTAAGCCATACAGAATCTACCCCAGGCCCAATCCCCCTGGGGTAGATTCTGGGGAGCCCCAAGGGCATTCAAGAAGGAAGGTGAACTTTTTCCCTTCCTGTCCTGCTGATAGAAGTCCATCTACAGACAGAAGACACTAGCTGGAACTCACCCTATGAGAGGCTGAATAAAAACCCATATGCACTCTGTTCCACATAATGTATAGTTTTCTAAGTACTTTTAATATCCTCTGAGCTGCCTTTTTTCCTAAGCCATACAGCCCTGAATATGCTGGCATCATCAGAAATTTAAGTGCTTTGATGTCTTCATTTTGTAAAAGCTCTGGTTGCCCTTTCCGGACTCTAGGATGTCCTTTTTCAGATACAAAAACCAAAACTTGTATCAGGTTATATGTTGTTGAGCAATTGAGTATAACAATTCAATTTCATGGTTTACACAGTGCATTAGAATAAAACAGGTGTTATTGAGAAATTTCTTTTGCATTCTGTGCAACATCAGACATCCTGCATATAATCTGCTAAGAGTGTCATAAACAGCTTTACACACTTACAGTGGTTCTTCTTTCTCAATGTTTTTCCCAACATGCATCTCTTCCTTCATTTTATCTACTGCTTGTGCTTGTTTTTCAATCTCATTAAAACTCTTGCTGCTCATTTTCTGGGCTCCCAAACCACCTTTCTTTGTTCCAAGCTTCAACAAGAAAAACAAAACAGGGCAATATTGGTTAGCGATGCAAGGAAAAAATTAAGCAAAATACAGGCATTTGCTGGCAAAATGACTCTGTGTATATTATGTTCCTCACCTTCTACAAAACATGAGAAGAGAAAAGCTCAAATAATGACAAGAGGAGGCAACAGAATATACAGTAAGCTGAGTCACAATATGGGCTTGCAAATCCAATTTCTTGGCACACCACTGATCCTCTTACACTTCATGGGTTTGTGGTAACCATTTTGCCTTGATAACATAATCAGGCCAACCTATGGTCACTGATAGGAATCAATGTTCTGTTTTGGAATTATTACAGGAGATAATCAGCATACTAACTCATGGCAGTCTCCTGACAGCCAAAACCATAGTCCAGCTGTGATACTTAAATTGTACCAATGGAAATGTTTACATGGCAGAGTATACCAGAATTCTGCCTTATGAATGATCAAATGGAGTGGTACATGTTGCTTGGGCCAGCTGAACAAACTGCACATTTCCTATTTACTGTTCATTTCTGTCATTTACAAATCATGGTTTGTCTTTCCCCAAACAATAAGGAGTCATAACAAAAGAAGAATCCATAGCATATGCATTTGTTCATTTGAGGAGAGACAATCAACCACACAGCATCTTTTCATTAGCATGATTCCCCAGTATACTCCAGCCAACTGGATATAACAAAAATAGTCTACAAAACCATGCCCAACCTTGCAACCCACAAGCCAACAATCTCAAAATGGAATGAGGGCAAAAAACAATTTCCCTTCCATATTAAACAGCTAATAAGCAGAATGTCACATTTTTAATGAAAGACTATGTGCATATAGCCACAGCTATGCGGGCCCTTTCCTTTCTGATTAGAGTCCAAGTATTATTATTTTTTACCTATTTTACATTCTTGAGAACTGGCAACACTGTGAAAAAGGGCACCAAACACTTAGCCAAGGAAACATGCACCTCATGAAAAAGCTAATTTTTATGCAGATTAAAACAGAGTGAAAAAGATCAGACAATTTAAGCACCTACCCCCTTTTTAACTTGGTTTGGCTTCTTTTTTATCATGGAGCTGGTCTCTGCAAATATCAATACATATTCTATTACAATGTATATTCAACTATTGCAAGAGTAGTATTAATTGTAGGCCATGCAAAAGCATAGAGTACAAGCAAGTTTCCTCCTTTATTTTGCTTATTAATACAGCAGTTTAATTAAGAAATTTAGCAGTAGGATGCAGCATGATTTGTCTCATGTTCACAATTAAGGAACAGCCCCACAAAACAGTGCAAATGCCATCTTCAAAAAATATTAAAACCACAAATGGAAGAAAGGGAGGCAATGACAACAATTCAGAGCTTACCAAATTATTAGACAAACACACCTTAATATATGGATATAAAACATAAACAAATTTTATATCTTGGTTAAAGATGCAATACTGAACAGAAGCTTTATTTAAGGTGTTTTAATAACATTTGAAAGATTGTAGATATAAAAACAGCATGAAGTTGGGACAGAGGTTTAAAGCACTTGAGACAATTGAAATACGACACATTTGATTAAATTGATGCTGCAAATTATGAAGACAGTGTAATAATGCACTATTCCACAGATGTAATATACGTGGAAAGTAAAGCAGCAAACAGGATATCTAAAATGTCAGTCACCTTTGCTAGGTGTGCTGCCTGAAGTATTTACATTCTCCGAGTTGGCTAAAATAAGAAATAAAAAACAGACATCACTCACTAAAAAGATCAATGTTTTAAATAAAGAGCTATTTTGATTATAGCAACTGAACCCAACAGATTTGTGTCTGTCACCAAAATATTAATAATAACTGTGTGTAGTCAAGTCAATTCTTGCTGATTAATACCGAGGGAGAACTGTGAGATGACATGGTTTCATATGTGGGAGCACTGAAATTTGCAACCCCCAATTGCAATCTCTGTTGGCAGTGGCCCCACAGGATTGCAGAGAGAAATGAACAAAGGAACAAGGTTCTAGAGCTCTTGAGAGGACACTTGGCTACACTGCAAGAATACAATCTGAGATGTACCGAGATGATGGAGTGTCCAACCTAGGGTGTCAGGCATGAGATGCTTAGACAGACACAATTTAGGGTAAAAGTTACTGGAAGAAATTACTTCTATAAACATCTCAATGATTATAAAGGCAGAAAAACCTAGGTGAAACATGTCTAGTAGTGTGCAGTTTCAACAATGACATACTGATCAATCCCACATGCATTTTCCAAGTTATGCCTCTGATAAAATTGGCTATAATGTGGGCTGTGATACTTTCAAAATTTCAGGTAGTTTCTCTTATTTACACTATTACATGAACCTCTCTTTAGACCTTTTTTTAAATGGGACTTCTATTTCAGCCTTGATTTACCTAAAGAAGCTTGTGGTGACACACTAAGACAATCAACACTTGGTCCATGTTCAGGTTCATCTAGAAATATAACAAAAACAGTAAGGACAAAGATGATTTTTAGAATTTATTTTTTAAAATCTCTCCCCTTCCCCCACCCTCTCTCACAAATATACAATGACTACTTGACTGTCTCAATTTCCATGTAGCTGGGAATGCTGAACTTCAACTGTAGTGACAAAACAATGGGGAAGATATTTTCATAATACAATATAATTAGTCCTTTTTCTGTAGGTCTCCTATATTGCAAATTGGAAATACAGCCTCCTAATATTTGGTGTCGGTTGCAATTATACATGCAACATAACAATGCCTAAGGAGATAAAATCAGTGGAACCTGAGGAATGCTTAAATTTAGTTGCACAGTGCCAGCAATTTAAAAATGTTCTTGAAGTGAGAAAGCTCACCTTCTTTGTTTTCTGAATTATCTTCAGAAGAATTCTGCTTCAGGTTGATTGTCTCCTGACGTGATGCTTCCCATTCTGCATTAATAACCTGGAAGGGGGGGAATGAAGCACAACTTACTATTATCCATTCAGAATACGTCCAAAGCACTTAAATCTGAACTATCTAAGACCCTGGCTAATCTCAATATTCATACCACTGTTTGCTCTATACAATTGGTGATATTTTATGTAACTATGGTTTCACAATTAATGATTTTTCTCACTAAGAAAAAGTATGTATCAGACAAAATTAGTATGGCAGATTCCAGTTATAAGAGGACACAAATAGTTACACCATGACCTGTGGTATTAGAATACTATACTATTAACTTCTATAAAGTTAGCATGTGGCTGCCACTCCTCATGCATAATAAATCGCATTAGAAGGATTTAAAATCAGCCCAATTCACAATACACGTGACTACAGACAGTTACATTCTGAGAGTGTGTATATATAACAAAGACAAAAATAACTGTTATACAACTAATAAAAAGTGACATATCTGTAATGTATCATAGAATTTATTTATTACGCAATCAGACCTGAACAGAAATATGTTTCCTGCAACTGCTGCCAAGGGAGAGGTTAGGGGATACAAACTTTGCAGTTACCATAATTCACAATTTGGGGTACTGCAGTGTTATGTCTGAAAGACTGATTATATCATCTACCCTGTCAAAGGACAGAGAAAGTTCATGCCTACCTAGGCAACTGCACATTGCACAAACATAACAGTGTACTCTATACACTATGTGAGAAGCTCCCTTCACCCTTATCTGTGGTGATCAACAAGAACATGGACCCTCAATTCTTCTATTGTACTGAGTAAGATTTCAATGCACACCAATGTACAGGCCACAAAAGATATTTGAAACTATGCTATTTAAGAAAAAACAGTTACTTACCTGTAACTTTGGTTCTTCGAGTGGTCATCTGTGAATTCATACTAATGTGTTAACTTGCGCCTGCGCAGAGTGATCTTGGAACCTTCTAGAGCTCAGGCATATGGTGCCAGGACCTCCCCTACATTGCCTATAACCCCTCTGGCACAGAGTGCCTCAATTCTGTAGAACTGTCCGCCACTGCGCAGCATGCTGTGAGGCACACGTGACGGCTAGCAGGGAGGAAGGGCGGGAAATGTGAATTCACAGACGACCACTCGAAGAACCAGTTACAGGTAAGTAACCATTTCTTCTTCTTCATGGTCTCTGTGAATGCACACTAATGGGTGTTTGGCAAACTTACCTGCGAGGTGGAGGGACATAACGAAAGAACAGGTGCTAATACAGCACGGCCGACAGGAACCTCGGCTTTAGCTCGGTTGTCCAAGCAATAGTGAGCCGCAAATGTGGGTGGCGTGGCCCACGTGGCTGCTTTACAGATATCAGCAAGTCCATGTCTTTGAGGAAGGCCGTAGAGGAAGCCACAGCCCTGGTGGAATGGGCTTGTACAATACCTAGTAGGGGAGTCTTGGCCAACTCATAAGCCACACAGACCGTGGAGACTATCCACTGAGAAATTATCTGCGGAGTGACTGGAGAGCCCCTTGATTGTCCATGGAAGGAGACAAACAAACACTGGGATGAGCAGAAGGTAGAAGAGTGAGAGACATGGTACGCAAGGGCTCTCTTAACATCCAGAGAGTGGAGAGCCTGCTCCAGACTAGAGATGGGGGACAAAAAGAATGTCGTCAGTACGATCAGCTGGTTTAGGTGAAAGCTTGAGGCCACCTTAGGAAGGAAAGAAAGGTCGGGGAACAGAGTCACCTTGTTTGGGTGAAATTGGAGGAAGGGTGCATTGACTCGCAGGGCAGCTAGTTCACTGGCCCACCTTGCAGAGGTTATAGCCAGAAGGAATGCAGTCTTTAGCGAGAGCAATTTGTCTAAAGCAGAGGCCAGTGGTTCAAAAGGAGGTCCCATGAGTTTGTTAAGGACTAATTGGAGGGACCATTGAGACATGGCGCCTTATAAGGAGGGTACATATTTTTCAATCCACACAGAAAACATTTGAGCATTGGATGACGGAACAAATTTGCTGCTGCTGAAGAAGGTGGCTGGTGAGCCACTATCATAGCTACGTAAACCCTCAAGATAGAGTGGGACAGGCCACGATGGAAAAGGAGGAGGAGGAGGAATTGCAGTACTGCATCCAGTGAGGTAGGTATAATCAGTAAGCCATGTATAGTGGCAAATGCTTTCCATTTACAAGAGTACGTGAGGGTCATGGAACGGCGCCGTGCATGACCAAGGACATCTGTTACTGTGGGAGCAGCCTCCAGACAGTGAGGTGTAGGGATTGTAGGTCTGGGTGAAACGTCATGCCATTGTGGAGGGCAAGAAGGTGTGGGAGCAGGGGGAGATGTACATGGTTTACAGCATGTCCAAGTAGGGTTGAAAACCACGGCTGGTGTGGACACCAAGGGGTAATTAGAATGACATTTGATCCCTGTTGGCGTATCCTGAGCATAGTCCTCTGTACTAGTGGTATGGGTAGAAATATGTACAGAAGTTTGTGTGTCCACGAGATCATGAAAGCGTCTCCCAACGAACTGTGGCCGATTCCCACCCTGGAACAGTAGCGGACGCATCTTGCGTTGGTTGGAGAGGTGAAGATGTCTATCTGGGGCATGCCCCATCTGCGGCAGAGGGACAGGAATATGTCCTTGTTCAGAGTTCACAAGTGGGTGCATACTTGCAGTCTGCTCAGGTGGTCTGCAAGCACATTGTCCTCTGAGGCTACATGAATCGCGACAGGATAGATGTGGTGATCGTAACACCATTCCCACATCTGGACATTTAAGTACAGTAGGTGGAGGGAGTGTGTGCTGCCCTGTTTGTTCAGATAAAATGCCACTGTGGTGTTGTCTGACACCACTTGAACTACCCTGCTGAGGAAGTGTGCTTCGAATGCACGGAAGGCCTCTTCTATAACTGGTTGATCTACTGCCAAGTCCATAGCTCTCGCTATCCTGCGTATCAGGTGCAAGTAAGCTGTGTAATCTTCTGAGGAAGAAGGTGGGTGGCTACCCGCTACCTCGGAGTCTGGTGTGGGAAGATTTGGAGGAGAATCTTTATCTAAGTCCTCAACTGAAGCTTCCGATTCAGAAGTAAAAGCCTCCTTTCGGCCCAGACACAGAGTAAACTCTTGGGGTCGAGGGTCTCAATGTGAAGCATTCAATCAAGCAGGCAAAATGGTGTCCTCAACCCCGGGCAAAGTGGCAGCCAGTATCGGGACCGCAGGAAGGTGCTGTATGATCACCAGTATCGAGCTGGTTGGTGCTCCTCACCCAAACAAAATAAACACTGGGAGTGTCTATCCGAAAGGGGGACTTTATTCGGGCAAGAGAAGCAACGTTTGAAGGGGCCTGAGGAGGCCATAAACAAGTTCACAAACACAACAGAAAGATAAATCAGTTATATGCTTTCAAGCCACCTCACGAAACCAAAAGAATAATCAATTAGTCCGAAGTCGTAAATAACCGGGAGGTTGAGGAGTAGTAGGAGGAATAGGGCGAAAAAACGCTATGCGAAAGACTTCAAGATGCTGCAACAGTGGCGGCAGAAACAGAACTGAGGCACTCGGGGTTATAGGCAGGGGCGGGGTTATAGGCAGCATGGAGGAGGTCCCAGCACCATGTGCCTGAGCTCTAGAAGGTTCCGAGATCACTCTTCACAGGCACAAATTAACCCATTAGTGTGCATTCACAGAGACCACGAAGAAGAAACAACACACACTTCAGAAGCAAAATTCAATTAATTCTATACCTGAGGAGAAACGTGTGTCGCAAAGAAATCTTCCTCTTTTTCTTGAGGTGACAGGGGTGGGGCTCCATAGCCATCTATCCACAACTAGAACAAACACAGCATATCATCTCATGGTGCTCTCTCAGTATTTATCAGCAATACATGAGAAAATTTCCACAGGGAAAAAACACTGTATTTACACAGGTTTAGACAAATCTCAGATATGAAGGCAGCAATGCTCAGCAATGTAAAGCCATAGAATGAAATATAAAGAAAAAGCAGGGGAAAGGTCAGAACAATCATGATAAGAATCGACATTCTAAGGACATTTTAAAGTAACACTATCCTGCTGACAATCTGCATGGTAAACATATGCTTTAATGGATAATGGTAAGCATCAGTAGATGCTGAACATTTAGTACCTCAGTATCGTCTTGTCTAATAGCAATCTTGGACAACCAAGTCTATTAGCAACTAACATATGGCTACTCTTAAATAATGCAGTGGTTTCTACATACCGTATTTTTCGCACCATAAGACGCACTTTTTCCCCACAAAACGGGGGGGTGGAAAGTCTGTGTGTCTTATGGAGCGAAGAAAACAGATTATATTTTCCTGTTTTCTTCTCCTAAAAAATTGGTGCGTCTTATGGAAAGGTGCGTCTTATGGAGCGAAAAATACGGGTACTTAAGATTCCTTAGATATGCAAAAGAATACGCTTGCAAATTGTAAGATTTTAATTTAAACAAATTAAAATCAAAAGATAGCTTTGGGAATGTTTAGGACCAACAAACAAAGCTATTCACTCAAGCCAGTGCCTGACAACCTGCCCCAAATCTTAACACATTTAGCATTATGTGGCAGAGCAGGAGACAACAACAAGGGGGTGGATATCCCATGTAGTGCTAAACCTTTCCTGTTTTAGACTAGCTGGAGCATTCCCAGCAGAGGAAATCACTCCAACTTTTCACTATGGATCCCTATTTGATGTGAACTTTAAAATAAGCCAACCAACTCATTGAACTAAGGTGGGAAAACTGATGAACTACCATATTTAGCAGGCTGACTGATCACATTATAGCAGAGGGATTCATCTGTTCAATTCACTTGCTAAAGAACTTGACAACAGTCAGCTGGCTCCTTCCCTAGTGGTCGTCTTCTTAAGAAGTTCAAAAAGAGGGAAGCAGGAGAATTCTAGCCTTGCACCCTGGCTGTTGCTGTCCCCATGAGAACGACTGTAGTGAAACGCCAAAAGGTGAAGTCATTCCTGCCTGTCCATTACAGAAGCTCAAGGGGGAGGAGCCAATGATAGGGCAAGAGGGGCGGAGTTAGGGAGACAGTTGGACAGTTAGAGAGACAGTTGGAGATGTGGAATGGCAGTTGGGGTTTAGAAGAGAGAAGGAGAGGGTTAGGGATTTGAGCTGAGAGTGTTAGGAGAGGGAATTGAGATGAAAGATATTGAACAAGCAAGAATGAAGTTACTAGTACTACCAGAGAGATATTGATTGAAAGTACATAGTAGTTGGAATAAAAGTGATTGCATACATAATCCAATCCATGTTAAAACCTGATACAGTTCTTAAATGATCTTACCGTATTTGCCGGCGTATGACTTTTTTGCCCTGAAAAACATGCCTCCAAGTGGGGGGGGGGGGTTCGTCTTATACGCCGGGTGCACTTCAGAAGGAGCCGTTGCTGTGAGTGACACGGGGCCGCGCCAGCCGGGGAGGAAGGCAGGTAGGCAGGCAAGTAGGCGGTCGGTCAGTCAGAGGGAGGAAGGGAAGCAGAGCCGGCCATGCCTGAGTGGCCAGAGGCCGCTGCCCTGCGCCGCTGAGCCAGCTGCCTGCTTGCCGCCGAGAGCCGCTTGCCCTCCTCCTCTCCCTTATCTTTCTAAACTCCCACCATTTCCCTTCAGAAATATACAAACTCTATATTTTGAGTGGAAATGTTGGGGGGTTGTTTTATACGCCCAGTCGTCTTATACACCGGCAAATACAGTATGTGATTTACCTTTATGATTTGTTTGACAATAAAAGAATACTTAATTAAACCTCTGATTCCTAAGTTCTATAACCCTTAGTTTTGGCAGCACACGGGTATAACATAAGTGGTATTAGGAGAATACCAGGTAGCAGTGTGAAGGAAAAGGGGGTGATCCCTTGTGAGGACCAAATAAATAGGGGCAACAAGGGAAGATCGCCACAATGACAGTAGAGAAGGACCACAGTATCTGCAGGGATAGGTTCCAAGCTCACCCCTGCAAATGCCAAAAAACACAGAAGTATTGAACACTATACACTGCATGGTCTCTGTCTCTATTTAATGCCCAGTTCTGACAAATGCACTCTGGAAGTAAGTATGAATAGGTATTTCTGGAGGGTTTTATTTAGTATTTTCAGGCAGTGGATAAATTATTCAGTGGATGCTGATCCCACAGATAGGGGGGTCCTACTGTATAAAGAACAGAAAGACCTCAGTTACTTAGTAGGGACTCCAAGCACAGCAGAAGCTTTCCTCTTCAGACTGTACCTCTCTCTCTGCAGACTCAGTCTCTCTCTGCTCACAGTTCAAATCAACCCTTTTGGAATGGCTGAATAGGGCTTTAGTGATTATATCAAATGCAATGATGGGATAGCATGGTTATGACTACTGCAACTGCTCCGCTCTATTTCATATATTATACAAAAAGCATGTTTTAACTCATGAGGGAACCTGTCCTGACTCAACAAACCTAGAAACGAGAAGCTGTTTCCAAGGCAGACAGGAGAGGGTGAAAAAAAAATAGAAGTAGGGTAAAGAGATGAGAAAGAATGTATAGGACATGTTTAATGATGTTCTAAAGTGGGGATTCAAAAGTTGTAAAACTAGGGCCAAAATAATCTTCTGTATCTATACAAATGCTGTAACTTCTAGAAACAAATTGCCTCAAAATAAGAAATCACCATAGATATTATCAGTAGTATGCTGTGTCACATAGTTCAGCATGAAACAGATAGGGTCTATAGTGATTAACTTGAGGCAATTTGCCTCCAGAAGTTATTTTGTTTTGTGTTACACCAGAGTAACTAAGAGGATTTTGGCCAGAAGGTAAAATTATCAGGCACAAGTTATCTGTAGAAGACCTAAATAAGATTATGTGGCCTCTCAACCTCTAGAAACTATCTCTGATATAGAACATACAAGAGTAATTGTAAAGGACTGGCAGAAATTGTGAAAGTTGTGGTATTTTTATGATAAGCCACTAACACGAGAATGTTTTCATCTTGTCGTGTTTCCAAAAGAGGTGCTTTAAAAAAATCAGATCTATTTTTAGAATTAATTCTGACTAACAGAATAAGGTACTACTGATATTAAAATTATTTCTATTAATTCAAAAGAAAACCTCATTCATATATAAGTACTCATCAATGTATAAATTCTACGTTAACATACTAAGTCTCCTCTGTGTTCATGATTTTCATTTATATGGTGCCACTAAGGCAGCACTATACAAGGTGCCTTACCTGGCTGTAATTCTAACATTAAAATATTATAGAAATTTTGGTGTAACTATGATGGCTGAGATGGCTGTTGTAGCCCTGCAATGACATGGGATGTTCATTGCTGGTAACTAGGGCTAAAAACAATTCATATCAACCACACACAGTAATCTTTTTTGTCAATTGTTTGTAGCAGTACAATTCACACTAGACGTTTATAATGTATTTATATGCAATTTATGCAATGCAACATGTTTCATCTTTCCAAATTAGTATTTTGATGTCACCACATACGTTAACAAGTGACTAAACCACATGTGATTACTAACCTCGGTGCCATGCTTCCGTGTTACCTGAGTTGCAAGAGTTTTAATCTTTTCTCTGTAAAGCTGAGCAGCACGACTGCTGTATTTGGCATTGGTATCATTTGTTGTGCAACCGTACTGATGGAAAAATGCAGACTACAAAGGAGACAGGGATAGGACATATATTTTAAAACACCACAGGTGAATTTGTTTTCTTAAAGCTAAAACAAATGTATATTAAAGATGTAGCATTTTACTAATTAGTCAGTCAACTTATTTTATTTGCATGTTACCCTCTACCAAGAAGGCCTAAAATATTAAATTATATGCTTTTCAGAATATTCCCATACAGTTTATTGCTGACATTACAGAGCATTTCAGAAGCAGAACTATGTGCTTAGATTTAAATGGAAAGGAAAAACAGAGTTGGATATCTTTAGCACATTGAAAGGGGTGTGAAAGAAGCCTCTTAGAAGAAAGTCATCCTCTGGGCAATGGCAGCTCCATTTGGTGATCCTTCCATTCCAGAAGCACCGCCTGGATTGATTTTGATAATTTCAAATTACTTCTAAAAGTTTCACGTACATATTCAATAGCTGGGGGAGGAAGAGATGGAACCTGGAAGGAGTCCACATGTCAGTGTCCACAGAAGTAGTCTCCAGCAACACTTTCTGAACTTACCCTTCCAACAGGACCAGAACCACCATAAGGCAGTATCTACAAGCCCCATATCAGACAGTCAACTTAGAAGAATACCATAGTTGAGACCTGGTAAATCTGAACTACTATGGCAAGTTCTTAAAGAAATGGGAGTGCCTGACCACCTTATCTATCTCCTGAGAAATCTTTATGTGGGACAGGAAGCAACAGTTAGAATTGGATATGGAACACCTGATTGGTTCAAAATTGAGAAATTAGTACGACAAGGCTGTATATCGTCTCCCTGCTTATTTAACTTATATGCAGAATACATCATGCGAAAGGCAGGACTGGATGAATCCCAAGCCGGGAAGGCAGGACTGGATGAATCCCAAACCGGAAAAAAGATTGCCATTAGAAATATCAACAACCTTAGATATGCAGATGATACCACTCTGATGGCAGAAAGTGAGGAAGAATTAAAGAACCTCTTAATGAGGGTGAAAGAGGAGAGTGCAAAAAATGAAGCTCAACATCAAAAAAAATTAAGATCATGGCCACTGGTCCCATCACCTCCTGGCAAACAGAAGGGGAAGATATGGAGGCAGTGACAGATTTTACTTTCTTGGGCTCCATGATCACTGCAGATGGTGACAGCAGCCATGAAATTAAAAGACGCCTGCTTCTTGGGAGGAAAGCAATGACCAACCTAGACAGCATCTTAAAAAGCATAGACATCACCTTGCCGACAAAGGTCCGCATCGGCAAAGTTATGGTTTTTTCAGTAGCAATGAATGGAAGTGAGAGCTGGACCATAAAGAAGGCTGACTGCCGAAGAAATGATGCTTTTGAACTGTGGTGCTGGAGGAGACTCTTGAGAGTCCCCTGGACTGCAAAGACAACAAACCTATCCATTTTGAAGGAAATCAACCCTGAGTGCTCACTGGAAGGACAGATCCTGAAGCTGAGGCTCCAATACTTCGGCCATCTCATAAGAGAAGACTCCCAGGAAAATACCCTGATGCTAGGAAAGTGTGAGGGCAAGAGGAGACGGGGACGCCAGAGGATGAGATGGTTGGACAGTGTCATCGAAGTGACCAACATGAATTTGACTCAACTCCAGCAGGCAGTGGAAGACAGGGGGGCCTGGCGTGCTCTGGTCCATGGGGTCACAAACAGTCGGACAAGACTTAACTAAGCAACAACAAAATCTGAACTCCATCAGACTGTGATCTGTCTATGACACGGAACTACAGAATTTACTTGTGCACCCAGACTATAATACAGTTACCTTATTATGTGGTGGACTATAGACCCAGTCTACAGTCCCTGGCAAAATAAGTGTGTCCAGTTGGTACAGACCCATGGAGGCCATTAAGTCCAGAACCACTAGTGATAGAAAAGAGTAGCTGCAGCATGGATGCTTAGGTTGACCAAGTGCAAGGCAAAGGGAAATCTCCAAAACCACCCTGGTTACTCAGGAAGGGAGACGAATGGGTAGTTATTAGCCAGACAGTACATACTCTGAATCCTCATTCTGTCTTGAGCAGGCGTTGAAGTTACCCCTTAGGTAGCAGTCCAGACGGCTTTTTATTTATGCCTCAGCCCCAGGAAGATGGTGCAAAGCTATATAAAAAGGGCAGAAAGTCCTTGGGAGAAAATGTTGAGCCAAGGTTTGTATGAAGAGGCTGCATCCTCCAACCCCAGGAATCTATCAGGATGGGCCACTGGTAAAGAGGAGATGGCATAGCACGTTCATAATCTGCCTAAGCAAAGTATCCTTTTCCTCACCCTTCACTTTTTAAAAAAATACAAAGTACATATTTTCTACATTCTTATAAAATTAGCAGCTAACCTTGCTATTAGATATGAACAAGTTAAACATAAAACATATCTGGAAGGAGAACAACAATTCGCAACACATAAACTTACAGCATTAGCATTTCCTCCAACTTGCATACACCTCAGCTGATACCACGACCAGTTTGAATCTAATTCTGTAGACCTACAAAAAAACCATACAAAGTATTTTCAACCATGCATTCAAAAACAGTTTCAAAACACAAAATGTAATCACCTATCCTCACAAATGTGTTTAGATGTACATTTTCTGCTTCACAAAAGGGTATTGATTTATTTTTCAGTGATATTAAAATGCATACCTCCACCCCATCAATACCACCAGCATCTAAGACCCAAGCAGTAGATATCTTCTGTTTTGTTCAGACCCTGCTGCCAGGATGAATCAGGAGCTCCAGATGATGAACCTCTCGATGCCAAGATGCTTTGCCCCCAGGAAATAAACAAGTGGTCGCAATGACCAGATAGGTGGGGTGGGTATGTATGTATGTATGTATGTATGTATGTATGTATGTATGTATGTATGTATGTACGTACGTACGTACGTACGTACGTACGCACGCACGCACGCACGCACGCGTGTGCATGTATCAAGAAGGCTTTAGGTCCAATACAGAAGAAATCTGCTCCCTTGAAGTCTACTACAGGCGTGATCATCCAGGACTGAGCACAGCAGATGGAACGCTGGGTGCAGCACTACTCTGAGCTATACTGTATTCTAGAGAGAATGTAGTAACGGAAGAGGCATTAAATAACATTGAGTGTCTGCCTGTCTTGGAAGAGCTGGACGGTGAACCAAATTTAGCAGAAATAAAAGCGGCCTTGGATTCCCTTGCCTCTGGCAAGGCACCTGGAAAGGACAACATCCCCATTGAAGTTTTGAAGTGCTGTAAATATATCATTACCACTGAGCTGTATGAAGTCTTTTGTCTTTGCTGGAGAGAAGGTGGAGTACCACAGGACATGAAGGACGCAAACATCGTCACATTGTATAAGAACAAAGGTGACGGGGCGACTGCAATAATACCGTGGCATATCTCTTCTCAGCGTTGTAGGGAATCTGCTGGCCTGTGTTGTGCTGAAGAGACTCCAGGTGCTTGCAGACAGAGTCTATCCAGAATCACAGTGTGGATTTCGAGCTAATAGATCCACCACCAACATGGTATTTTCCCTCAGACAGTTGCAGGAGAAATGCAGGGAACAACAACAGCCACTCTTTGTGGCCTTCATAGATCTCACAAAGGCCTTTGACTTCGTTAGCAAGGACGGACTTTTTAAAATACTTCCCAAGATTGGATGTCCACCTCAACCCCTTAATATCATCAGGTCCTTTCATGAGGAAATGAAGGGCACTGTAGGTTTTGATGGCTCAACATCAGATCCCTTTGACATCCGAAGCGGAGTAAAACAAGGCTGTGTCCTTGCGCCGACCCTGTTTGGGATCTTCTTTGCTGTCATGCTGAAGCAGGCCTTTGGAACTGCAACAGAAAGTGTCTACCTCCGGACTAGATCAAACGGAAAGCTCTTTAATCTCACTAGATTGAGAGCAAAGACCAAAGTCCAGCTGAAATCCATTGTTGCCCACTCTGCTGAAGACCTCCAACAACTCATAAATCATTTTAGCAAGGCCTGCCAAGACTTTGGACTAACAATCAGCCTGAAGAAAACACAAGTCATGGGCCAGGGCGTGGACTCACCTCCCTCTATTACTATCTCCATGCAAGAATTGGAGGTTGTTCATGAATTTGTGTACCTTGGCTGAACAATCTCTGACACTCTCTCCCTAGATGTCGAGCTGGATAAACGCATTGGGAAAGCAGCTACCATGTTCTCTAGACTCACAAAGAGAGTATGGCTTAATAAGAAGTTGACGGCATATACCAAAATCCAGGTCTATAAAGCCTGTGTCCTGAGCACACTCCTATACTGCAGCGAGTCCTGGACCCTTTGTGCACAGCAGGAGAGGAAGTTGAACACCTTCCATATGCGTTGTCTCCAACGGATTTTTGGTATCACCTGGCAGGACAAAGTTCCAAATAGAGTAGTCCTAGAACGAGCTGGAATTTTCAGCATGTATACATTATTGAAACAGCGCCATCTACATTGGCTTGGGCACGTCGTGAGAATGGCTGATGGTCGGATTCCAAAAGATCTCCTGTATGGAGAATTAGTGCAGGGAAGCCGCCCCCGAGGGAGACCACAGCTGCGTTACAAGGACATCTGCAAGCGGGATCTGAAGGCCTTAGGAATGGACTTCAACAGATGGGAAACCTTGACGTCTGAGTGTTCAGCCCGGAGGCAGGCGGTGCATCATGGCCTCTCCCAATTTGAAGAGACACTTCTACAGCAGGCCGAGGCAAAGAGGCAGTCCCGAAACAAGAAAAACCAGGGAGCTGGACAGGGGACAGATTGTATTTGTCTTCAATGTGGAAGAGATTGTCACTCTCAAATTGGCCTTCTCAGCCACACAAGACACTGTTCCAAGACCTCCATACAGAGCACGTTACCATAGTCTCTCGAGACTGAAGGATGCCTACACTGTCTGTCTGTCTGTCTGTATAAATAAAGAAATAAATAAACAAACAAATAAATAAATAAATACTCATTCTAGATCTTAGGTAGCACTGGTGAGGGCCTTCTGCTCAATGGATTTCTATGGAACTCATGAAGAACAACAAACGGAACAGTGCAAAAGTACCTAAGGCAGCCTTCCCTCTACTCTATGCCCTTCAGATATTTTGGGTTACGACTCCCAACATTTGTAAATAACTTGGGTCTAAACATCTATGGAAGAGATTTATAGATCCCTGCCTACATGAGACTGTTAATACACCAATACTTTATATTATAGCCTAGCAGTTGTAAACCAACTTTGGTATAAGTCATAGCAAATAAAGAGTTAAACTTATTGTGAAGGTTCCTTCTAGTTAAAAAACAGACAAGAACAAAAAAAGAATATAAAAAGGTAAGGGATATAACAACTACCTAGGATACCCACATAAATGTGAATACCAGGAAATCCCCAATAATCCTAATGTGGAAAGAGAAGATCACAGCCCTGGAGAGCCTGGTGGGTTCAGTCCCTATGGACCAAAAGGAACCTTCACAGTAACAGCAATCTTCCATTGTAACTCAACGAAGTTGTGAACCTTATACAAAAAGGTTTCTAATATTTGTTTGTTTGTTATCATTTTCCCTACAGAAGACCTCAGGTGGCCCAAGCATATTGATTAATCCAATGTCAGATGAAGATGGCGGAGCATGTCCCATATGTCCACTATGTAAATGACTGTGGGGGAGGGGGGATGAACACTGAATGAGCAGTAAGTATCTCTAGCACTGGTCTATCCACAGAGTGCAAAGCCAATCACATACCCCATTACCCAGCAACTAACTATGACAACTGTGAACCACAGAACACCTTGCTCCTCTGGTCCCCTTTTCAGAACTGAAAAGGCTCACTGAAGAAACATAAAGAACCTCCTGTGACGTGCTCTAATGGGAAATTGAAAATATGTCTATGACGGTAAGGTTCCTCCAGGTCAATGAAGACCAGAGGTCACCTGGATGGATAACCTTAGCCTTCAAGAAAAGTGTTTCCATCCAGCATTTCTTTGCTTGAATGAAGTAGCTGACAACATAACATCCAAGGTAGTCCTCTAAAAGCTGTCCTTTTTTTGACATCAAAAACATAGAGAAGAATATTTCCCTAATCCTAAATCATGAGAATATGGAGGAGGTTGAGGAAAAGAAATGTCAAAGAAAAACAATGCAAAAGAAACTAAACATAGATATAATGAAGGCCTTTTCCAGAAGCCACTCAGAAATAGCAAAAAGCTCTGCTGTTCCAATAAAGGCAGAACAAGGACAGGAGGTGGGGAGAGGTTTTCCCTTTCCTCCTGTCTATACATTGGAACTTTGTCTGCTCCCTGCCTTCTCAATAGGAAGGAGAGAACCCCTTCATGCCAGTTCCACTAGACAATGAAGAGATATTTGTATCACATATGTGTAAAAAGTATTTTTCACTTCTTGTGTAACAAATACACAATATGTAATCATATGTTTTGAAGAGAGTAATATGAATTACGAAAAATATTCTGGGTCTCTAAAATCAAAGTCCAAACATTTTAAATTAATATGGAACAGTTACTCAAAAAGGGATACTATCTATAAGAAACTGTGAATAATACTTTACAGGAGATGGAATGTCAAGTAGAACTAGCCAATCTTGGGGAAAGGTATAATAATAACTAATATACAAAGAAAAACTAATTTACATGCAGCTCTCTATATAGCTTGAGGGAGGTTATGTGTAGCACATCCAGTACAAAGGAACTATCTGCTTATTCTTGACATTTGTGTTATTCACAAACTCAACAGAGCAATATTCACAGTAATGTGGACAGTAGGTAGGCATCCTTCAGTCTCGAGAGACTATGGTAATGTGCTCTGTATGGAGAACTTGGAACAGCGTCTAGTGTGGCTGAGAAGGCCAATTCGAGAGTGACAGTCCCTTCCACACTGAAGACAAATCCAATCTGTCCCCTGTCCGGCTCCCTGATTTTGCTGCTTTTGTGACTTCCTCTTTGCCTCGGCCTGCTGGGCAAGGGTCTCTTCGAATTGGGAGAGGCCGTGATGCAGTGCCTGCCTCCAGGCTGAACGCTCAGATGTCAGGTTTTCCCATCTGTTGAGGTCTATTCCTAAGGCCTTCAGATCCCGCTTGCAGATGTCCTTGTATCGCAGTTGTGGTCTCCCTCTGGGGCGCTTCCCCTGCACTAATTCTCCATACAGGAGATCCTTTGGAATCCGACCATCAGCCATTCTCACGACGTGCCCGAGCCAACGTAGACGTCGCTGCTTCAGTAATGTATTCATGCTGAAAATTCCAGCTCGTTCTAGGACTACACTGTTTGGAACTTTGTCCTGCCAGGTGATACCAAAAATCCGTCGGAGGCAACGCATATGGAACATGTTCAGCTTCCTCTCCTGCCGTGCACGAAGGGTCCAGGACTCACTGCAGTACAGGAGTGTGATTAGGACACATGCTCTATAGACCTGAATCTTCGTATGTGTCGTCAGCTTCTTATTGAGCCATACTCTCTTTGTGAGTCTAGAGAACATGGTGGCTGCTTTGCCAATGCGTTTATCCAACTCAACATCTAGAGAGAGGGTGTCAGAGATGGTTGAGCCGAGGTACACAAAGTCATGAACAACCTCCAATTCTTTTGTGGAGATGGTAATAGAAGGAGGTGAGTCCACGCCCTGGCCCATGACTTGTGTTTTCTTCAGGCTGATTGTTAGTCCAAAGTCTTGGCAGGCCTTGCTGAAACGATTCATGAGTTGTTGGAGATCTTCAGCAGAGTGGGCAACAATGGCTGCATCACATGCGAAGAGGACGTCCCGCATGCATTTCAGCTGGACTTTGGTCTTTGCTCTCAATCTAGAGAGATTAAAGAGCTTTCCGTCTGATCTAGTCCGGAGATAGACGCCCTCGGTTGCAGTTCCAAAGGTATGCTTCAGCATGACAGCAAAAAAGATCCCGAAAAGTGTTGGTGCGAGGACACAGCCCTGTTTCACTCCGCTTCGAATGTCAAAGGGGTCTGATGTTGAGCCGTCAAAAACTACAGTGCCTTTCATTCCCTCATGGAAAGATCTGATGATGTTGAGGAGACGAGGTGGACATCCAATCTTGGGAAGTATTTTAAAAAGGCCGTCCCTGCTAACCAGATCAAATGCTTTTGTAAGGTCTATGAAGGCCACAAGGAGTGGCTGTTGTTGTTCCCTGCATTTCTCCTGCAGCTGTCTGAGGGAGAATACCATGTCAGTGGTGGATCTATTGGCTCGAAATCCACACTGTGATTCTGGATAGACTCTGTCTGCAAGCACCTGGAGCCTCTTCAGCACAACGCGGGCAAGCAGCTTCCCTACCACACTAAGAAGAGAGATGCCACGGTAGTTATTGCAGTCGCCCCTGTCTCCTTTGTTCTTGTACAATGTGACGATGTTTGCATCCTTCATGTCCTGTGGTACTCCACCTTCCCTCCAGCAGAGACGAAAGACTTCATACAGTTCGGTGGTGATGATCTCCTTACAGCATTTCAGCACTTCAACAGGGATGTTGTCCCTTCCAGGTGCCTTGCCGGAGGCGAGGGAATCCAAGGCCGCATTTATTTCTGCTAGGGTTGGTTCGCTGTCTAGCTCTTCCAAGACAGGCAGGCACTCAATGTTATTTAATGCTTCTTCAGTTACTACATTCTCTCTGGAATATAGCTCGGAGTAGTGCTGTACTCAGCGTTCCATGTGCTGTACTCGGTCCTGAATGAGCACACCTGTAGCAGACTTCAAGGGAGCAGATTTCTTCTGAATTGGACCTAAGGCTTGCTTGATACCGTCATACATTCCTTTGATGTTACCTGTGTCCGCTGCTAACTGTATCTGAGAGCAGAGCTGGAGCCAATAATCGTTGGAGCATCTCCTGGCTGCCTGTTGGACTTGGCTGCGAGCAGCTCGAAGAGCTTGCAAGTTGTACTCGTTAGGACAGGCTTTGTATGCTGCTAGAGCTCTTCTCTTATGCTCGATGGCTGGCATTAGCTCCTCTGAATGGGCTTCGAACCAGTCAGCCATCTTTTTGGTCTTCTTGCCAAAGGTGGATAAGGCGGTGTTATAGACAGTGTTCTTGAAGTGTTCCCATCGTTCAGGTGCATTTGCATTAGCCGGACCTGGAAGGGCTTCCTCAAGTGCTTGGGCAAAATCCTTCACTTTTCTTTGATCGCAAGTCTTGCTGATGTCAATACGTGGTCTTCCTTCCTTTTTCGTGTGATATACTCTCTTTGTTCGCAGTTTTACTCTACTACCTACCAGGGAGTGATCAGTATCACAATCAGCACTCTGGTAACTGCGTGTGATCGTAATACTAGGAAGGCTGGAACGTCTAGTGAGGATTAGATCGAGCTGATGCCAATGCTTTGATCTTGGATGTCTCCAGGAAACTCTGTGTTGCAGCTTCGTGTTAAAGAATGTGTTGCTGACACAAAGACCAATTGGCGTAGAGCAGGACGCCAGGGGCTACTTCTGACGGTGGGAGAGGTCATTGCACCTCACTAGGTAGATACCGCCCGCCTTAAGCTGGGCAGCCCCCAGCCAGTAAGGTGCTACCTCGCCACGGTCTGTTAACTTCACGGGGTGCGTGGGGTTTAGGGTCAAACCCGACAAGCAGATCGATAACCGTGCACCATGCAACAATCGTAAGAAAACTTCTGCCCTAAAGCTGGGCACCTGGAATGTACGGACAATGACCCCTGGCTTCCCTGACTACGGCTTTCCTAACGACCTGCAAGAAATAGACGATGTGCGCAAGACAGCTGTCATTGACATGGAACTGAGTAGACTGCAGATGGACATTGTTGCCCTGCAAGAGACAAGACTGCCAGATTCGGGATCTGTCAAAGAAAAAAACTTCTCATTCTTCTGGCAGGGAAAACCATCGAATGAGACCAGGGAATATGGTGTTGGCTTTGCAGTCAGAAATACTCTTCTGAGATACACTGTTCCACCTACTGCGGGGAGTGAAAGAATCCTGTCTCTGCAGCTCCACTCATCAGCCGGACCAGTAACCCTCATTAGTGCATATGCACCAACACTGTCATCCACTCCAGAAGTGAAAGACAAATTCTATGACGATCTGGCAGCTACTATCAAAAAAGTCCCTGAAAGAGAGGCACTGTTCATTCTTGGAGACTTTAACGCTAGAGTTGGGGCTGATCACAACTCCTGGCCCACTTGTCTCGGCCGTTTTGGCATCGGAAAGATGAATGAAAATGGCCAACGCTTGCTGGAATGTGGACAACAGTCAAGAATAATGCAAGAGGGGCTCTGGAAATAAACCTCAACTTTGTTTACAATGAGAATCAGTTAAATTTACTATTAGTTTAAATCTTTTCCTTCACAACAGCACTGGAAAAATCCAATAGTTACCATAGATTTTTTTAAAAAATATATTGCTGACCCAGACTTTAGGCTTGCAACTCCCAGAGTAGCTAAAAACATTTGTTTTTAAAACAAAACAAAACAAAAACTGTAAAAGCATAGGTTACATCAACTAAAACTAATTTAAATGGTGAGGGGTCTGAAATCCAACATCTGAGATCAAATCCAAAATTTTAGCTCCAACATTCTCTTTTAGAATCCAAACATGACATCAATGTTACAAAATTATTCTTATTCATTTAGTATTAGTGTACAACAAGATTTGTATAGTTGACAGATACAGGAGACAGAGACAAATAATTTAATAACAGATACATTTAGTAAGAGAAAAAATCCAACACAAATGCATTAACACAGAAAATAACCCAGAGGACAGCATTCAAATTGCTTACCGAATAAAAGTCAGGTGAACTCCAAGGGATCTATGAGTCCCTGAGCAGTCAATACACAGGAAGACGCCATATGTTATGCTTGCCCAGCTTGGATTCTTTGCTCCACAGTCGAAACACGTCTAAGAAAAGCAACACACACTGCCAATTACATTAAATTTTCAAATATTTACCCAGCACACTAATTCTCATCTGATAAAACTTAAACCCAGTCAATCACTACTTCCAATAGAAGTAGTTCCTATACTGTATAGTATACAGTACTATACAGTAGTGTATAGTATACAATACTATACATGGTGGCATTGCGGGTTAAACCGCAGACGCCTCTGTGCTACAAGGTCAGAAGACCTGCAGTTGTAAGATCGAATCCATGTGATGGAGTGAGCCCCCGTTGCTTGTCCCAGCTCCTGCCAACCTAGTGGTTTGAAAGCATGCAAAATGTGAGCAGATAAACAGGTACCACCTCGGTGGGAAGGTAAACGGGGTTCCGTGTCTAGTCGCGGTGGCCACGTGACCACGGAAGATTCTCTTCGGACAAACGCTAACTCTATGGGTTGGAAACAGATGAGCACCGCCCCTTAGAGTCGAACACAACTGGACAAATTGTCAAAGGGAACGTTTACCTTACCTTATACTGTACAGTTAATTGTCTCCTGCCAGCCCACATACTTAATTTATGTTTGCCCTGCATATTTTTTTAAACTTTCATGCTGAAGATCACTTTATTGGTCTAGAAACTTGTTATGTTATTTTAAACACTGATCTTTCAAACTCAAGTGACTAGAGAACTGAATTATTTTACTTTCTGTCACCACAACTGAATGATTGTGGGATTATATGATTATGCCAGAATTGCATAAAGAAAATTGCATAAAGAAAAAGGTCTGTGGCCACTCTGCACTAAAAAAACCCAACTGCCTGGTAGTTTGGTTTTTTTTAACTGCACATGATTCAGAGTTCCACCCATTCTGAAAGGTCACTGTTCAACAAGAATAAATGAAAACATCAGCTTAGTACACCCAGAATTCCTCAGCCAGCTCATCAGTTTTCAACCAAAATTCAAAGAGCACATTCCACGTTGTGCACAGAAAGTGCACTACCAGCACTGATAAAGAGAATAGAACTTTGGCCATAAATTTCAGCGGAGAGGAAGAGAAAATAAGGGTTCTGAATAGCACTTTAGCATGCTATTGTTTTTAAAAAATGTAAAAAGCTTTTTTACTAAATTATTCCCCAGTGACAAAACATTAGCTAAGGAACTTTTTTTTATTATTTGAATCAAGAGAACCATTTAGTGAATTAGTAAATTGCCATTTGTTTCACACAACATTCAATGCAACAAATTAAGTTCGGTAGTATAGTACAATAATGTGATATTTCACAGTGAACTTAGAATGGATAATAAATCTACTTAATATCACATTCACAACTTCAAGCAGTGACACAAAGATCTTAACCCACTTTAAACATGAAGCTACTCTGTACAATGTTTCAATTTCAAATTCCAAACATTGGATGTTTGGATATTTGTTGTTCCTTCTTAAAAAGTTCTATTCATTTAACTACTTGAAGAAGAAAAAAGGCCAAGTTTATTTCTAATTTTAAGAATCGTTTTCTAATTTTAAGAATAAAACCTACTAATAATATTTCATCAAATGCTCTTGGCATATCCTGGTGCTGTGGAGATCCAAGTATATGGCAAAAATGCCATTACATTCCCATTCCAGAAACATGCCCTGTGATTTGTGCACTGACCCAAGAGCTGATTTCCCCCCTTTCTTTCTGTCCTTCCCGCACCAGACATCAACAACTCTGATTAATTAAAAGCAAAACAAATTAAATAGTAGACTCTTTAGAGTTATTAATTTTAATTTGGTTTGTTCTAATTCCCAACAGATTTCAATGAAAGCTCCTTTTTTAGCAATAAAATACAATGGTAACTCAGACTGTTTTTAACCCAAGTTCTCAGAAAACATTCCGCAAACTCATTTGGAATGGAAAATATGCTTACATATAAATTGTAGTTTTGCTGTTTTGTAATGTATGATGGGGAGAAAGTATCTACTATAATTGTGTTCTCACAGGAACTTGAAGGTTTGGGTACTGGAAAAACACAGGAAGTTACAAATATTTGGAATTAAGTTCCTAATTGCACTGTAAGTTCATTAAACAAATACTGTTTTTTAATATTTGATGCGCATATGGCTGAAATTAATGAATTATTATTAAGACAGTTGCTGTAGATTTTATTTCATTTGGAATTTCATGGTTCCCGTCTCCAAGGGACATTTCCATATTGACAGCACAAGCTTATGCTGTGCAGCACTCAAAAAGATATTGCTTTGCTGGATCAAAAAGCCACTTGGACCAGCATTCCATTTCCAGTATTGGCTGGCCAGATGCCACTAGAAGTTCACAAGTGGGA
This sequence comes from Pogona vitticeps, assembly GCF_051106095.1. NCBI lineage: Eukaryota > Metazoa > Chordata > Lepidosauria > Squamata > Agamidae > Pogona > Pogona vitticeps. The sequence continues at coordinate 105,425,273 of NC_135787.1, read as the reverse complement.
CATAATGGTAGCAGCATTTTGATGTAATTTGTTGCCATTATCTGGTGATTCCAATGAAAATAAAGTGATCACTTAACTACCAGATTTAACAATTGGTTTATGAATCTCTCTTCCCTAGGGTCCTTCTGAAACTACTCTGAGGGCACAGAGTACAACATCTTGGGATGCAAATTCAAACACTAGCATGTATTGGGAGAACAACTTTTTGCCTGAGTTTTAAAAGTCAAGAAACAGTCTGCAATATCTCGATCAGAGCAGTTCCTCTGTGTATGCTTTTGAATAGTCCTTGGACAGAACAAAAAAGAAGCTAATTCCTAGCAGCAGCTTACCAATAAAAGAAACTGTGCACTGAAGGAATTATTTCTCAGAGAAAGCAAAGTAACACTAAAAGCAAGTCATTTCAATTCTAATTTGCGACACTTTTATTCTTTGCCTAAGACTGTGTCTTTCTCATTCAGGCACACACAGAATCATTGGACCAGCACAATCCATATAACAGTGTGGTGTATGTAGCAGCACAAGGTATAGTTAGATCAAGGTCTACATATGTTAAGTTTCTCCTCAGCTTCAGAGTCTTCAAAAAGTCACCCCATTAGCACAAACTGCTTTGCTATACACAGGAAGAACAATTACTTTTATGTTGTTTTAGGTGGCTGAAAGCCCTTCACATATGTTATAGAACTTTGCTTGAAGGTAAGCCATAAATGTTCCCATAATGCATATGGAAACTGAGACCAAGGGACTTATCTGGAGTTACTTAAATGAGTCCACTGGTACCCTAAAACATGAGCAGAGATCTATCTGCCTCACACCTTCCATTCAGCCACTACACTACACCAGCTAAATTAACAATGTGTTCTGTATCCAACCAAAAATCTAGAAATGCAGAATTACTAAGCACAAATGCTGAGGCATAAATTCCATAAATGGGACTTGCTTGGAAGTGAGTGTGCAAAAGACTGCCGGCTAATGGTAAAACAGACACATATGGAATGATCTGAATACACATTCTCTGCCCTAAAAACAAATAATTTAGAATGCATCCCGGAAATGTGTATTTAAGCCACTTATGACAGAGTATCGACATCTGTTTCCATTTAAAATATGCAATTCTAAGCACAATTACTCAAAAATTCCACTACTTCAAAACAAGCCACTGTAATAACCAAAATAATTTTATGGCAGAGAAAATATGATTAAGATGAGGCCACCAAGTTAGATTACATTCCTCATTGTACCTGATGAAGAGCACTTAGTTTCTGGGACCAAAAAAGAGTGGTGGTGGAAGAAACCAACACATAATAAAATAACAGGCAAAGCTCAACAGTGGAAAGCAGGCAGACAAATCTGTGGACACTAAAAACTTTAGGAGTGGCTGAACAATCACATATATTTTGTTTGAAAAGGAATGGAAAGGGGGGTGAGAGAAAAGCAGGCCACCTATGAAGTGTGGCACTATCAGAGAACTTGAACACATACAGTCTCAGAAGTCTTTCATGAAGGTCTTCATGTTATATAGTTTGAACACCATGTCATAGACATATAATTTATCATTATAAAATAACATATTCCACACTTCTTTTTTATTTCCAATTTTTTTCGGGGGGGGGAGAGAAAACTGTCTCCCAATTTTTCCTGGGTTATTTCCCCCAAGCCTTCCCATCTCTAGAAGGGCCAACTACAGAGACTTGAGAGAGCTCACGAAAGGGCCCCGTTATGACAAAGCCGGAGAACACAACACCCAGCCCTCCTTCAGACGTGCGTGATGCGGAACAAGAAGGGACAGGGAGAGTAAGAGTTCCGCCACAGCCGCGTTACAGATACACAAGAAACTTCCGGAGGGGGGAGAGAGAGACCCGTGTTAAGACTGTCACACCAAAAGTAGCAGAGGGTCGTCAGCCTAACGTCACCTAAAGACGGAACACGTTTCACTTGGCACAAGCCTCGGGGGACAGCCCTCCACGACCGAGCCATCGAAAGAGATGGGCTGCCACCCGCGAAAGCCTGAGGCCAAGCAAACTGGTCGGGTCTTCCTCGTTGTTCGGGTACGCCGGAAGTATTTTTTTAAAACTACTTTTTAATTATTATTATTTTTTGCACGACCTCCCTCCAAAACGAAGTTAACTCGCATGTAGCGACCACTGCTGGCTGAACCTCCGGGAAGGCGGACCCCGAACACACCACCAGCTCCGCCCCCTCGCCGGAGTGCAACGTGTCACTAACCAAAGTCCCCGAAAGGATGGGAAAAGGGGGAGCCAGGAGGGAAAGGGCTCCCTCCGCTCCCGCCTCCCCTACCTTGTTCGTCGGAACGGCGCGGAGCCGCTTGAAGACGGCGACAATGTCTTGCTTGCTGGGCTCGCACATCCTCCTCCGCCGCCACCGCGCAGCTCAGCCGAAGCCCCTCAAGTCAAAACAAAAGCTGAAAGAAAACTGCCTCCGCCAGCGTATCCAACTCTACGGCGCCTGCTGGGAAAGGAACGCCCACTTCACACCCAGGCTCGTCCAACCAGAGGGCCCGCGGGGGTGGGGGGGCGGAGACTCGGCATGTCATCCGCGCCCAACGTTGACGACGCGGACACGTAACGCAACACTACGCCTGCGCCAAAGCGGCTGATTTGTTCAGCCGGCATTGGGGGGAAAGCCCTGGCGGGACTTGGAAGCGAGGGGGAGGGGTTTGGTTTTGCGTTCTGCGAGCTGGTTGGACAGGCTCGCTCAGGATTGCCAAGGTGACGGGAGGGGGGGTGGCGTTCGGAGACCGACGGCGCTCGCCGAGCTTAACCGTAGGGCCGTCGATGAGGCGGGGGGTAGGCTTAGGGGTGAGAGCAGGGTCCTAGAACGGTCTGGTTTTCGGGTTAATAGGCTTCGAAGGGCAGCTTGTGCTCGTGAAAGACAACATGGGTGCTGCGACGCTTTCGGTTCAGCCGGCTTACTCCCGAGTAAGCAAAGGACGGGACGGGGGCCTTTGTGGTCCCTAACGCACCTCTGGGCGGGCCTCCACGTCAGCCAGCCAGCCGCGCTTCCTGAAACGGCCGAGGGAGCTCCTCCTGCCGGCTGCCAACTCAGGCAGCTGAGTCACATCCTTGGACAACATCCTCGCCTTCCCTGAGGCGCACACGCCTGAAGGGCACCGTCGGCCGAGATCACGGGCGGGTTGCTCGGTTTTTAAGGGGACCGGCCCATTTATTGTGTGGTCCTCTTATTTTATTCTTTTGACATTAATGAGCTTTAGGGCAGGGACAGACCGCCTGGTCAATTTCTATAGATACGGAAGCGGCCGGCAGATAAATGATGTAAATATATGTCTTTTATATCCACCATTTTTTTGTTTCAAGAAGAAACTTATCGGTGTAGTTGGAGGGGAAAAGGGCAAAATATCGTTGCACTTTAAAATATTTTAGCACGAGCCTTAGTGGACCAAATTCTACTATTTTAGATGCCAAGAGTGGAAGTACCTGACCTCTGTATTTAGACATGTTCCCAAGGCGATCAGAGTCATGACTAGGAGAGGATATAAATGTCAGACGAAGCGACAGTGCTTCTGTAATAGAGGAATGGGACTCACACTAATAATTACAGTACTTGGAATAGTAAGCCCTAGCCAGGGTGATAAACTGTATGCCAGATGGATTTAGCTGACAGAGAAATGCGAAGAGTAGTTTCTGGGACAGAAGGCCATCTGTGAAAAGAGATAGTAAAGGTAAAGGTTCCCCTTGACAATTTTTGTCTAGTCGTGTTCGACTCTAGTGCTCATCCCTGTTTCCAAGCCATAGAGCCAGCGTTTTGTCCGAAGACAATCTTCCGTGGTCACATGGCCAGTGCGACTTAGATACGGAACGCTGTTACCTTCCCACTGAAGTGGTCCCTATTTATCTACTTGCATTTGGATGCTTTCGAACCGCTAGGTTGGCGGGAGCTGGGACAAGCGACGGGCGCTCACTCCGTCGCGTGGATTCGATCTTATGACTGCTTGGTCTTCTGACTTGCAGCCCAGCCCACAGCACCACCATGAAAACAGATAACATGATCACAATTGTTTTAATTAGTGTGATTATTGTATTGGTCTGTATGATTTGTTTTTAATGTGTTTTAACTCTGTTTCAGGTGTTTCATCTACTTTGCACACTTTTTAGTGGGAACATAGGAAAAAATGTTACAACCATAAAATTGCCCTCAATTTATGGAAACCTTATGAATGAGAGATCTTTTAATCTGTCCTGTCCTCAACAGTCCTGCTCAATTCTTCTAAAGTGTGTGGCTTCCGTTAGGGAGATAATCTTTTATTGGTCTTTCCTTTTCCTGCTGTCTTCGACCATTCCCAGCATTGTCTTTTCCATAGAATCCTGCCTTCTGATTATGTACCCAGAGTAGGACAGCTTCAGTTTCATTGTTTTTGCCTCCAGAGATAGTTCAGACTTGATTTGATCTAGGTCCCACTTGTTTTTCTATCAATCCAGGGTATCAGCAAATCTCCTGAGTTAATGTTCTTCCTGTAGAATATCCAGGGGTGGGGGGGGGGCAGCTGGGCCTCCGAACAACAAAAATGCTACCAACAAACACAGTACAATCCAACATGGATCCAGAGATGGCCTGAATATGGCTTCTGGTTGTGAAAAACCATTCCGGGATAGCAGGTTCAGCAGGGGGATTGTATACTCACTATTTTTAGCTGATAGATTGTATTGAAATTGCTGTAAGGCATCTTGGGTTCTAGAGGACGTTCTGCTCTCTTCCTGGTCATTTCATTGGGCTGGCATGTCATTTGTTGAGAAAGCCCTGGTCTCATGTGGATCCGGCCCAGCCTTAAAAAAAGGTATGTCTTGGCTGTGATTTTTGGTTACAAACACTTCCTGGACTCCTCTTTCAGAGACCACCCAACCAGTGTCTCTCACAACCTGGCCTGACCCAGGCTTCCATTGCAATAGTCCAAAGAATTTTTAAAAAATGATGGTTCCAAAGCAAAGACAAGTGTTTTCCTTATACTTGTGTCCTTGTTTCCAGTTTGTGACCAGTAAGGAAAACAAGGCAGGTCTCCCATGTTTTGGTTGCCGGGGCAACACTCTTTGTGATGTCACTTTGTGATGCAATTCATCACCTTCATAAACCTCTGGTCCAGGACAGCAACCATCCATCTGGTGGGTAACCAGCGCTCAGTCAGCTGTGTTGATCCAGTGATGGTGAAGACCCAGCGCAAGTAAGGAAAACAAAACAGGCCTCCCATTTTTTGGGTGCAGGGGCAACAGTACCTTGACCACTCTTTGTGATGTCACTTTGTGATGCAATTCATCATCTTCATAAACCTCCGGTCTAGGAGAGCAGAAAAGAAAGAACAGCTATCATTTGTAGCATCATGGAAAGAAAATTCCTTTCCGGGAAGGACTGGGACTATAGAGGCAGAATGGAGGAATCTCGAAGTTGGCTTGGAAAGAGAAGTGGGGGATCTTCCAGAAGGAAAGGAGAACTTCAGCTTCTGTGCAGGAGGCAGAGAGCTTTCAGAATAGAACTGAGGGTGAAGGAACTGCTGTTAGATAAGCCTCCACAATGAACTCTCATCGTGGAGATCATTCAATTCCAAAGAGGCAAAACCAAGAAAGAAGCTGGGACTCGGAGAAACCTCTGAAAGAACAGCTTTCTGGGAACACCCCATCAATCCACCATGGGTTCATTCAGGGCGATAGAATGACCAGCAAGGGAAAAGTCCCCAGGTCAAAGGAAAGCCAGCTCATGGGGATTGGCAAAGAATATATCAACCTCCAAACACAGGGAGTATGGATGGAAATGAAAAGAAAATGAGTTCCAGCATTGGGAAGTTCACATACTGTACATCTGCTGTCTGTGCTGCATGAGTGCATGCATGCGCCCATCTCCACCAGGGTTGCACACCAGGAGTCACTCTTGATGCCCATTTAAGTTCAGTTTCGGTTGACCCCTTCACCTGTGTGCACACTGCGTGAGGCATCCATGCAGCGGTGCCAAAAATTACACAGAGCATTGGGGCAAATCCATATACTTTTATTAGTAGTAGTAGCAATATTATTTTGGTGGTGCCTCGACTTACGAACTTAATCCATATTGTAATGGTGTTCGTAAGTTGAAATCTTCGTACGTTGAATCAGCGTTTCCCATAGGAATGCATTGAAAACTGATTAATCTGTTCCGGCTGTTTTTTGTTCTTATGTTGAGGCACCATTCTTAAGTCGAAGCATTTGTTCCCCAAGGAACAAATGCAAATCCAGTTAATCCGTCCTCTACCACTAAGGGGAGAATTTTTTTTAACCTAAGATGAACTTAGGTTTAAAAAAGGGTAGGAACGGAGGGAGAGAACAATGGGGAAAAGAAAGAAAAAAAGAAAAGAAAAGAAAGAAAGAAAGAAAGAAAGAAAGAAAGAAAGAAAGAAAGAAAGAAAGAAGGTCATCACTGGGGCACACAGACCCCTCAGACAAAGGTTTGTGCTTTTAAGCACAAAAAGAAGTCAGAGAGAGAGAAGACAATGGGGGGGGGAGAGTTTGGAGTCTAAAACATTTTAAACAAAACACATTTTAAACCAACACCTTTTAAAACAAAGGAATTTTTTAAACAAAATACATTTTAAACCAAACCAAGCACCTTTTAAACCCACCCACCAACATCTTTTAAAACAAAAGAGAGGTCACTTAGCTTTTGGTGTCTTCTGGAGGACATCACAGTGACTTCTGGCTGGAGGATGGCGAGATGGTCATCACTGCAAGGTAGAGGTCCCCCTCCTCTGGCTCTTCTTCTCCAGGGATTCCCTGTCGCTGTCTCTTGGCTGCAGGCTCCATCCTGGTGAAAAATCTGTCCAATTTTGTCTGCTTCATCCTGCACTGCAGAATCTTTCTGAAGTGGCTGACCACGTTGTCATTCGCCATGTCCATAACATGTCACAGTCCTGTTTGGGTGGTGTCTCTCAAAGAAGTCCTGGCACATGGTCCATTTCTTGCAGATGGATTTTATCTCCTTGCTGCTGATCTGTGGTGCCTGTTCCTCAGTGGAAAGCTCTTCCACAAAAGCTTTCTGCTGTTTGGTTTGCAGTTCTGCAAGTTCTGTGGTCAACTCCTCTCCGTGGTCTTCAGCCAGTTCCTATACATCCTCCTTGTCGACATCCGGACCCATGTCTTCACCCATGGAGATGATGTCCCTCAGCACCTGTTCATCAGTCACCTCAGTGCCACTGTCTGTGGCACATTCTGGCCACAGTTTCCTCCAGGCTGAGTTCAAGGTCTGAGTTGTGACATCTTGCCAGGCTTTGTCAATGAGTCTGATGCAGTGGAGGGCATTGAAATGTAAAACCCCTGTATAGTAAATACAGTGGTGCCCCGCATAGCGAGGTTAATCCGTTCCGGATTAACCCTCGCTATGTGAAATCGTCGCTAAACGGGTAGGGGAAATGTATTGAAACGCATTAAACTTAGTTTAATGCGTTCCAATACCTTTCTTACGTACCCGTTCAGTGAGGATTCCAATTGCCGGCAGCCATTTTCGCGCCTTCGCTAAGCAAGGGCAGGGCGCGAAAACGGCTGCCGGCAGCCATTTCCGGGCTTCCGGCGGCCATTTTGGAACCGCCGATCAGCTGTTCGGCGGCTCCAAAATGGCCGCCGCAATACCCGATCTTCGCAATGCAGGTTTTCCCCATTGCGACGATCGGGTATGTTTCCGTATAGTGATCCCGAAAAAGGGATCGCTATACGGAAACATCGCTATACGGTGCACTCGTTAAGCGAGGCACCACTGTACTGTGTACTCACCCAGAGCAGGCAGTCTCTCTGTTTGAAAAAAGAAAGTAAAAAATCCAAAAACCAAAAATTAAAAAAAGCAAAAAAAAAAAAAAAAACAGTACAGTACCAGGCAGTCAGAAGTCTCTCTTTGTATCCATTCTCTAGCCACTGGGACAAGTGAGGTAGCAGATAAGCAGCCTCTTCGCTGGCCAATGCTTAACTGAAAGTTCAAATTTCGCACTTTCCCCGTCTCCCCCATGTTTTTTTTCATTTGTAAGTTGAAGCAAAATTTTGCGAACGGAGCTGTATGTAAATCAAAATGTTCATATGTAGGGACGTTCATAAGTCGAGGCACCACTGTAGTTGATAAGAGATTGCTTTCCTGCAGTAATCATATGTTAACCACAGATCTATTTCAATAAAAACCTTTTTTGTGATGTATGTTTTATGAAGATGCAAATCTGTTTGACTTGGGGGGGATCTCTGATAGGAGCATGTAGAATGTGCAAACTTGAGAGTCCATTGGAGTCCATATGTTCAGAACCTACATGTCTTGAGTCAACGCTTCTTGGCTATTGCCAACCTGCAACACTTGTGTTTTCCATAGACATGATCTGGCTGAAGAAGTCCCTTGTCTTGCTCTGCCTCTTGAGACGCACACCAGGTGGTGAGAGAAAGTTCGGGAGTCTCCACATTTGACTGAGAAACAAATTTGATGTTTTAAATCAGATAATTCAACCACCAAATAATGCATCAAAGCAATAAAAATAAAACCATATTTTAAAAAGGAATAAAAACCAAAAAAAAAAAATCACAGGGGAAAAATCTACATGAAATAAATAAGAAGACAAAGTATTTGTTGATCACAGCAAATCAGTGTCCTGGTAAAAAACATTTATTTCTTTGATTTACATGGAGTTTATGTCCCAGAGCCCTCGGATCCCCAGTTCATAATCCAAACACGGCACCTTCTGAAAAAAGACATACTTCATTTTGCCTCCAGAGGTTGATGGAATTGATGTAGCATTTGTTTCCTAGCACAAAGGCCAATGGTGTTGAGGTAGGGCTTGACCCACGGCGCAGAGGCCAATGGCAGTGAGGTTGCATTTGTCCCCTGGCATAGAAGGAGATTCCACTGGAGTGTTGGGATGGAGGGGCATTCAACACATTTAATTTCTGAAAACTTTGTGTGGCTTCTGACATCATCAGCCTTATGCAGTGTCACTTACAGAACAGGATTTAAATCCCTTTTTCTTTTAAAATTTGATTTTGTTAACAAATAAAGGTTGTGTTGCAGCCTGGATCGATGTTATGTCAACCTCAATTAAGGGCCCCATTTGGCTCAAAACACATTCTTTGCTCATTCCATTGGAAAGGAATTTTTTTACAGAAGGAGATCCCATTGTTCATCTTCCATTCATTTCTGTCTGTGCAGCGGAAAACGTCTCTCTGGGCTGGAAAGAGTTCCAGAAACACGAACAGAGAATGTTCTTTGTTCAACCATTGCTTCACCTCTACTCAGAGGGCAGCCCTCCTTGTAGACCTTTTCAGAGAGAAGGAAAACCTCACAGACATTGCCTCCTTTCCAAAATCATCACTTGTGACATCTTGTGACCAGCCCAACCTGGCTATGGCTAATGACCTTTAAACCGCCCTGTTCTTTCCCTGAGCTAGCCTTGAGCCCTCCACCATTTTGATTCTCTCTCCTGGAACCATTAGTTCTGATCCCACTTGCTGAGTGGTGATTGGTCCAGCAAGAGAGTCTCTGACAAATCAGCTTCTCCGGGCTGACAGTTCATCCCTTTGAGCGGGGCTGCTTCTCTTACCGCTTTTGATCGCAACCACAGCACAGGAACCAAAGCAAAGTGGGGAAACCTTCTGAGGAAGAAAGGACAAGAGAGTTGTTTTTGGAAAGCTCTACCTGTGCAGCGACAATAAGCAGCCCCCTTGGGAAACCCACAGGGTGGTCTCGCCATCCAAAGCCTCTCCCTCTTTCCTCTCCATCTGTGGAGTCTTCTCCCTCCCTCGTATCTTTCCACGCTCTCTCCTGGAATCAGTGGTTCTTATTCCACTGGCTGAGTGGTGATTGGTCCACCAAGAGAGTCTCTCACCAGTCAACTCCTCCAGGCTGACACTTCATCCCCTTGAGCGAGGCTGCTTCTCACACCTCTTTTGAGCGTAACCGCAACACAGGGAACTGAAATCAAGTGTTGAAATGTTCTAAGAAAGGAAGAACCAGAGAGTTGTTCTGGGGTCTGTGTTTGGAAAGCTCTTCCTGTGTCACACTTTCCTGCCTCCAGGGTGCAAGTTGTGTTCTGCCAGGGATTGGGTCTAGGCTCCAACCAAGGAGCAGAAAGAGAGTGAGAAATGCAAGACTTATATATATCACGCTGTCCCATCACAGCTCCTATAATTTTTTTTGCCCTGATCCCACCACTCAGACCTGCCACAGCCAAGGGTCTTTGTATTCTTCAGAATGGGTCCCCCCTCCCGCCACCCTAGGGAGATAGGGCAGGGCCATTGGCACAGAGCAGTGGCCGCTCACAGGCTCTTCTTCATCTGTTTCTCCTTCCAGAGATCCGCTCCAGATTCATTGGCATTTAGTCAAGGGAAATGCGCCACGGAAGACGAAAGGTAAAGTAGACCAGCTGATATCAAGAGGATCCAGCTTTTTTTGTAACGTATACTGTAGATTCCCCACCACTGAACTCTGTGCTGAGACATTTATATACTATGCATTGGAGCCTTAGTTCAAACACTTCTGAAAGTCTTTCTTGGCTTTAAATTCTCGCTTGCTTGCTGTCTCTCTCTCTCTCTCTCTCTCTCTCTCTCTCTCTCTTTTTTTTTTTTTTCCAGGGCAGGAAGAAAAAGCCAGAAAACTAGGGGAGTAGAGAAATGGGAAGTGGAATCCTCAGGGGTCAGTTCTGGAGTCTGAAGGATCCCTGAATGTGATGGATTCTGTCTCCCACCTTCCTCAGCCTGCTTGGGATTTGTGGGAAGGGTGGTCCATTTTTACCACCCCAATTCTGAAGCTGTTTTATGGCTTTTTTTTAATGACCTCTGCTCAAATCCTTCCCTCTTTGCAGACTCCCAAAGATTACCCTCATGTTTCCTTGTTTTGTGACAATCTCAGAGAAGGAGAGAGAAAAAGGGACATATACAACCTCAGAACAGGCCAGGTGTTTTTAGCCAGAGTGGAGCACCAGAGTTTTTCTTGAGAACGAACCTTTCCAAAAGATAATAGTAACATCAACTGCTGAGAGCAGACAAGATTGGAGACAAAACACAGCCACTTGGAACTGGGGTTGAAGTGGGGTTATTGAAATGCAAAAGTTCACAAAACTAAACACGTCCTTTTCAAACTTCTCCCACAAGGAGCAATCTCCTTAGCCCTTCAATACTGCAGTATGACTGACTTTGCCCAGGGCCTTGACTATCAGACTACCATTCCAGACTCTGACTTCTAGAAGAAGGGGTATTTCACAAGAACAGAGCTGGACAAGTAGAGTGTGGTCAGTTTCCATTTACATTACAGAGATGGTGGAAGAGTTCTCTATAATTGATCAGGTCCTCTCCCAGCCTAGGCGGCCTTGGTCGTGTCTCTGTTCTCCCAGCCGTAATTCACCTTCATTTAGTATTGTCACTGTTGTAAAACACCCAGAGTGACAATCGGTCAGATGGGCGGTATAGAAATTCGAATGAATCAACAAACGAATGAACAAAAGAACGAATGATGATAATTAACACCTGATGAGTTTACAAAACAATTTTTGGTGTCATGCACAATGTGAAGAGTGGCTACCAGCATCTGAACATAAGCATAGCAGATGCTAAATACAGCTTGTTACCATTTCATCATCATCATCTTTCAACTGTAGAACTGGAAGGAACCCTATGAATCATGGAGTCCAGTCCCTGTCAAGGAGGCAGAGTGGAGAATCAAACTCCCAACTTCTGACTAACTTGCTATTAATGAAAGAGTAGCTCTTTTGGTTTTAGGATGGGCACAGAGTGTGTGCAATGAGATGAAGCTGAATGTACCTTGAAATGGAAGTAGGGACTTTTTAGGCAGTAGGCAGTCTACCGGCGCTGTCATTGTTCTTCCAGCGTTATCCATATAGCTTTGCAACAGGATACATGGCAAGATGTTCTGGCTATAGAATCATATGTAAATTCTGACTGAACCAATGTACAGTATAATTGTTTGAATATTAGATTTGGAAGAGGAGGATATGGGTTGAGATCCCTGCATAGTCAAAAAGCTTTGTAGTTATCCCATAATATGGATGTTGGTTTTTGGTATCCATTTTTATTGATAGCAAAAGAACTTCCTGCACATCTATCTGAACCTCAGTGGGACTACATGCACACAAACACACACACAAACAAGCAGTCATTTAATTTTGTAAGCCACCAACGGCCCTTTTCAGAAGGAAGGCAAAGTAGCAATATTTAAAATAACTACAAAAAAATAAAGATATGTCTTTACTGTGATTTATGGTTACAAAATCCTGGACTCCTCTTACAGAGACCACCCAACCAGTGTCTCTCAAAACCTGGCCTGACCCAGGCTTCCATTGCAATAGTCCCAAGAATTTTAAAAAATGATGGTTCCAAAGCAAAGACAAGTGTTTTCCTTATACTTGTGTCCTTGTTTCCAGTTTGTGACCAGTAAGGAAAACAAGGCAGGTCTCCCATGTTTTGGTTGCCGGGGCAACACTCTTTGTGATGTCACTTTGTGATGCAATTCATCACCTTCATAAACCTCTGGTCCAGGACAGCAACCATCCATCTGGTGGGTAACCAGCGCTCAGTCAGCTGTGTTGATCCAGTGATGGTGAAGACCCAGTGCAAGCTCCTGGTTGCTCTTGGGAAAATTTTGGCAGCCCCTATCAGATATCTCACCTTCTTGTTATCACTTTGATAACATGTTTTCATTTTATTATCCTTTTGAAACTTCTGCAGAGTTTTCTTTTGGTTCATAACATATTTGAATCCATGAGGAGGTTCTTTGCCATCACCATCTATTTGGTGGGTCACCCGTGCTTTGGCAGATGTGTTGATCCAAGGATGGAGAAAACCCAGCACAGGGTTCCAGTTGCTCTCAAGGAAGCTTTTGCAACCCTAATCAGATACCTCATCTTTACTCTTATTCTCTTGTTCATAACATTATGTTATATTGTTATCCTCTTGAAACTCCTACAATTTCACTTTTATTCAAAAAAATCTGTGAATCAACCCAGAGAAGTTTCAGATGCCTCTTTGCTGTCCCTGAAATGCCACCCCAGCTTTCCAGTGCCCAAGCAAAGGTAGGTTGCTGCATTACAGTTATCGTCTTGCTTTCCATTAGTAAACAAAATGCATAGAGACAGGAAGCGTATCTGGTGTTCATTCTCCAGAAAAAATATGGGGAAATTAGTTTTTCTTCACTCTTATTAATGCTGAACCTTTCTCTACATTTTCTCTATCAGCAAAGACCAGCAAAGGGGCAAGTGCCTGTGGGAACAAGGATTGGGAGAAAAGAACAGAGGACAAGTTTCTCCACCCCCATTGAGGTCTGGCATCTCCTATTCCTGAACCTCCCCAGAAAAGAAGACCTGGAAGCTCACTTGAGGAAAAGAACAGCCCAGCATAGATGGGGACTTCCCAAATGGGTTCTTCAGTCCTTGAGGGCCCTTCTGCCTCCAGGAGCTCCTTCCAAAGTGGAAGAGAACTTCCCAGTGTAAATGGGGACTTCTCAAATGGGTTCTGCAGTCCTCCACCGTGTTTCTGCCTCCCAGAACTCCTTCCAGTGTACAGTTGGAACAAACATACCCATGGCTTCCTTCCCAAAGGAAATCCTTCTGCGTGCTTTCACGTCATTGGCAGAGGGAAGATGGTGACCCCAAAGGCCCACTGCAAGAAGATCCAACCTGTAGAGGGGAAACAGAGCAAGAGCAGAACACACCAGACCCTAATCTATCCCCCAGGAGAAGTGAGGGCTGGTGTCAAGAACCATTGGCAATTCAAGGAAGCCACTTTTGCTTCCCACCAGCTACTCTTTTTGCCACCAAGTAGAAAGGCCAACAGAGGGGCTAAAGAACTAGAGGGGAGATATTCCATTTTATTCTCAAAAGAAAGTGAAACTTCTCACTCGGTTTCAGCTAAGCAAGGGGAGGAAGGTTCTTCTTTGCTCTTAGAGGTCAGCAAATATGATTTTGAAAAAATAAATAGCTGCTTCTAATTTCACCTCTACTGTTTTAAACCTGAGGGCTTCTGGGGAGTTTTGGGAGCTCCACAGCAAAATCACAAAAAATTAGGCAAAGCCACCAGTTTTGGAGTTTTCTAGGAACAGGAACTCTGGATAGCTCAGTGCTTTAGGTATCTGGCTGCAAATTCAGGGGTTGGGAGTTTAATTCCCCACTATGCCTCCTTAACGGGGGCTGGATGAAGATCCATATGGCCCCTTCTAACTCTGCAATTCCAATATGATGATGATTTTCACAGCCCCATTTTTTTCAGTCGGAGAGGCACTGGAATTTCAGGGCAGGGGGACAGTGTGTGGAAAAACAGCCTTGTTCATGCTTGACCCATGCCAATACCTTCTCTAGAGTGTCCACTACAGATTGGATGCACATATAATATCTCTGGATTGCTACAAATATGTACCATAGAATCATAGAATAAGGGAGGAAGCGTATAAGGCCATCGAGTCCAACACCCTGCTCAATGTAGGAATACAAATCAAAGGACATCTGCCAGGTAGTTGTCTAAGTGTTGAATGTCTCCAGTGTTGGAGCACTCTCACCACCTCTTGGGGTCATTGGTTCCACTGTTGTGCTGCTCTAACAGTTAGAAAGTTTTTCCTGATATTCAATTGGAATCTGGCTTCCTGTAATTTGAGCCCATTGTTGCATGTCCTGCATTCTGGGATGCTTGAGAACAGACCCTGCCTCTCCTCTGAATGACAGCCTTTTGAAAAGTGCTATCATATATCCCCTTCTTTTCTCAAGGCTAAACATGCCCAGTTTTTTTTTTCCCATCTGTCCTCATAGAACTTGGTTTCCAGGCTCTCCATTCACCACAAGGAGGCTGTTCTGGGATGTATTGGACATTCTCTTGCACACACTTGATACCTAAGGATTTAGGCTGTCATATAATATTGGGAGATTTGGACAGAATTGAGGGACCTCTCAATACTTTCTAAAGAAATTGTCTCATTCGTGGCACAGTGGTTAAAACGCTGTACTGCAGCTAAAACTGTGCTCACGACCTGGGGTTCAAATCCCAGGTAGCCAGCTCAAGGTTGACTCAGCCTTCCATCCTTCCGAGGTCGGTAAAATGAGTACCCAGCTTGCTGGGGGGGCAATGTGTAGCCTGTATAATTAAAATTGTAAACCGCCCGGAGAGTGCTTGTAGCGCTATGGGGCGGTATATAAGTCCAATAAATAAATAAATAAATAAATTCCCCTTGTGATGGGTTACAGAAAGGGACACTGAGGGTCAAACTCCATCTTAAGGGGAATATGTTTTTTTCATAAATTTATTTATTTATTTATTTATTTATTTATTTATTTATTCATTCATTCATTCATTCATTCATTCATTCATTCATTCATTCATTCATTCATTCATTCATTCATTCCCCACCCATCTGACCTATAAGACCACTCTAGGCGGCTGTTTTCCATTCCTTACTGGGTTTTCCTGAAAGGTATATGCCTTATGTCATGAATCACACCCATCAAGGTCCAGTCCGACAGTCAAGATGACACCCAGAAGATTTCACGAAGCAGTCCCCAAACAATAGCATCCAAAAACAACAGTGGCTTCCTGCACTGATTTAGCACAGGAGCCAAACCTATACAGTGGGCCCTCGACTTACGAACAGCCCAATCTCATAGGAAACTTGCGACCCTACTTGCGAAAGCGGAATCAAGTTACAAACAAAAAACAAACCACACAGAAAAAGCTGTTTGAGAGTTCCGAAGGCAAAAAGGCAGGGAGGAAGGGGAGGAAATTCGAATTTCCCGCCCTTTCTCCCTGACATTTTGCCTTCGGAGCTCTCAAACGGCTTTCCGCCTGACATCAGAGGAAGCCCTTTGAGAGCTCCGAAGCCACCTATTGTGGCGGCAGGGACCCCCAGGGAGGTCTCCCAGGGCTTGCCCACCACCATGGGAGACCTCCCTGAGGGTCCTTGCCACCACGATCTGTGCCTTCAGAGGTTTCAAAGAGCTTTCCTCTGACATCGGAAGAAGCCCTTTGAAAGCTCCAAAGGCACGGAGGAAGGGTAGGAAATTCGAATTTCACGCCCTTTCTCCCTGCCTTTTTGGCTTCGGAGCCACCGTGCTTGGGGGCAGCGCTAACCCAGCGCTGGGAGGCTAGAGCTGGCCGGGCACCTGGCCGCTCACCCCTGGCTGCGGCGTAGGCAGCAGGAGGCTTCAGATTGATAAGCCCTTTTTAAAAAACTTTTCTGTGTGGGTTTTGGAGGGTGGGTTTGGACTGGGGGGGTTATGTTTCTGTGGGTTTTGTGTGTGTGTGTTTTGCAGTCCCAGTGTGGGACTTGCTCTTTTTATTTTTATTTTGGGGTTGTTGTTTTGTGTGTGTTTGTTTGTTTGTTTGTTGTTTTTTTGAAATGCTGGAACGGATTAATTCCGTTCCCATGAATTTCAATGTGAAATGGTACTTCGACTTACAAACTTTTCAACGTACAAAGTCCTTCCAGAACGGATTAAGTTCGTAAGTCGAGGGTCAACTGTATGGGTGATTAGTCATCGCTTCCAGCTGCACTTCCTGGCTGATTCCCTCCAACACTTACAGCCTGGTCTCAATTAAGCCCTCAGCATATAAGTCAGTTATGCAAATTAAGCTCATGTTTATCTGCCAGAGACCAATCACAAAACAAAGCAAACTAAATGCTAGATAGGGAGCTGCTTCTCCCTTCTTCCTGCAACCACAGGACCTTGGCTCTGTAATTCCCGAAACAGCGTGCCATACCTATATGGAGGTACAATGTGTCTCAGATGATTAGTCTTAGATTTTCCTGTTTTCTCCTTGTGACAGATTATTTCTTCCACTGGAAAGATCAACCTGTTTCACTTTAACCCAGAAATCTTACACAGCAAGGAGTGATACATGATATTCTGGCTGCCTTCCCAAAGCAGTGTCTGTTGCCCCATCTAAGGTGTGACAAATTAGCAGCTGCTTCGTGTACGGACACTAGCAACCAAGTACATACCTGTGTGATTTTCTCTGAGCACAGGTAGCCCAAAATCTTTGTGAGTGCACATACGGAGGTGGGAGGAGAGAAGAGAGAGGCTGCTGGTAATGAGCACTAATAGCAATCAACCTGCATGAGACAAAATTCTGAGGAAGAATCTTACTCTGCAGCTTAAGGGGAAAAATGTAGTACATCTGCCATCAACCCTTTCATAAACAAAGCAACCCACACCAACTCAGGAATGGACTTGCAAGATCTCACCAGATGTAGATTCTGAAATTAATCTCTGACCGTCTTTTTGGATCCTGAGACAACAGTCTACCTCTGCCCTGTCATGGATGGCTTCAGCACGTCCTGAGAGCAATGCATCTTAAAATTAACTTTCTGGGCATATTTTTCCTCCAAGCATGGGAAAGGTTTGCAGTTCCAGGCTAAGAAGTTCCAGGGATCCTCCTGCTCCAAGGGTGACTGCCCGTGAAGCCATTTCAACCAGAGGTCTCAAGTTTATATGGGGCCAGGTGGAGAAGAAATAGGAGGGGTGTTAGATATATTGTTTGTCCTTCGTTTCTGGAAAAGACCCTTTCCCTCAGATCCTCCATTTCGGTGTGGGGAAGACAAGTGAGTGGTTAGATTTGGGCAGTTGCACACTGATGGACCTGCAGTTGACTAACAAGTCTGTACAAACCTAGAAGATACTGAGACAGTGTGGACTGGACCCATTGGGCTTTTGAGGTGTTACGCCCTTCAACATTTAAAAGAGAGTTGTTAATGACACCCACAAGCCCCAATCCTGTTAAAAAAGGATCCAAGAGCATGTTGTAAAACATAAACATGTAGTTGGCACATCTGAATATAGATTCAGAATTATTGGTCATCTTGTGGGTAGCCCCCAAGCTTGGGATTAACTCTTGTTTTCAAGTAAGGCTCCTAACTAGAGATGGGCACAAACCTGAAAAATGGTGGTTCATGATGTCCCTAATTCTTGGTTAGCCACGAACCACCATGAATCAACTGGAAAACTGAAGCCATTCAGGGTTCGGTTTTTGGTTCATGATTGGTGCTGGTGGGGCTACCTGCTCCTGTTGTACCACCATTGCCACCTCCTTGGGTGCCATGCCCAGCAGTAGTGACCAGCTTCTTTGCAAGGAGTTCGGTGGCTGCCTTGGAGCATGGCACCGAGGCACCTGGGGAGGAAGAGGAGGAGATGGTGGCAGTGGCAACAGCCAGGCAGCGGGAAAGGAGCAGGCGGGCTATCCCAGTTTGCTGAAGCAAACAAAATACCAAAAGGAAAAAGACTCGGTGTTCTGTTTTGCTTTGGCAAAACAGGATCCGCAAACTGGGTCATGAGCCAAACCACAAACCAACCTGGTTCGTTGTTTTTCCACTGTTCGGTCTGTGCCCATTTCAACTCCTAATGGAATGGTAATCTATCTGTTCTCCATCAGGCTAAGGGCTTCCTAAAATGGATGCTCCTCTTGTTGTAAGGAAAGACAACAGACAGAACTCTTCCAATTGAGCCTTGAGGGTGAGGCATTTCAGATACACTCTTCTCACTAAAAGAGGCTGCTGCACCTCATCACCCCAATTCATACACCTTTCATTATAGGAAGGGATGGGAAAATCCTTCTCTGTCAGCTTTGATGCATTTCCCTCAGTCCTACCTGCACTGTATTCCTTTGTTTTATTTCAGGTTACGTGAGATGTCCCTCATTCACATGGAAATCTGTACAAATGTCATGCACTTGGTTTCTAATATGTGTGTTTACTGATGCATTTCACCTAACAGGTGCATTTCTTGATGTATTTTACCTTACACTGTATGTGAATTTATGAATATTGTTTATTTATACTATTTTAATATTACGTATTTTACCTGCTAGAAAGAAAGAAAGAAAGAAAGAAAGAAAGAAAGAAAGAAAGAAAGAAAGAAAGAAAGAAAGAAAGAAAGAAAGAAAGAAAGAAAGAGTGTGGATATACTGACAAATTTTACCTCTTTCTCTCTTTTGTGTCTACTCCAACTTGCAGTGATCCTTTCCAGAGTTTTCTAGATATAAAGTATTCAGAAGAGTGGTCATAACTGACCGGAATATAAATTAACTAACTAACTAACTAACTAAATAAATGAAGTGGTTTGCCGTTTCTGTTTTCAGGGGCCACTCCAGGACAGCTGGTCTTCTTCCAGGAGGAACAGAGGGGAATCAAACTTCTGACCTCTGGCTCTGCAGTTAGGTACATAATGCTCTGAGCTATCCAGCCAGCTGATTTGATCTATTGTGTTCATTTTTTCACACTACTTTCCTTTGTCTTGTATGTATATTTTTAGTTGTACACACATTTGAACCATTCTCAGTTTGAGGAGTGCACATACTTTTGTTTGCATATTATTTCTCCAAAATCAAGGTGTCATAGTCCGACATAGTCCAACAAAATTTTCTCCTGTCTAGTGAAGAAGACGTGTGTATTCCACTACTTGTCTGGAATAATCCTAAACCCAATGGAATATAGACTGAGAACCGAGAGAGAGAGAGAGAGAGGTACTACTTTATGTAATGTATGGTATTTGCAGACACCAAAATGTGCTAATGAATGAGTAATTCAAGATAGACATGCCGACATCTACTAGCTGTTATAGTTGAATGAAACCTCCATGTTCAAAAGCCATCTATATGACGAGCAGAAGCTTGGTTCAAACCATGGATGAAGGCTTTTGATTTCATGGTCTTCCAAAGGCATCTCTTTGACCTTTTTAGGAAAGAGGAGTGAATAAAGGTTTGATCTGCTCTGCCAGGGCTTTTTGCATGTTCTCACTAAAGGACTGATCTTAAAGAATAAAGGAAGTCGTTCTAAAACTATTCTGCAAAAGCGTCCTGTATCCAAACACCCATCTCCTTCACGTTCAGCAAGTTATACCCCCAGAAGAGAAACTGATTTAAATGCAGCTGTAAATCTATCAGTAACCTTTATTTGCTAGCTGGGAAATATATGTAAGTTTTTGTCATTCTTTCCCTCCACCCTTATTTTGCATCTCTTTTGTAAAGTATGAGAGGAACTGCCAAGAGGTTAAAAGAGAGAAGTAAATCCCAAAGCCAAAACATGTTTAAAAACATCATCTGGAAGATCTAATACAATTTTCTACTTCAGAATTCTAGTCCACTGGTTTGCCTCAGTTCTGATGTGCCCTAAAACTAAGGGTGTGGTCTTGCACTTGCATCAGGTTTAGCATGTTTGAAATCAATTTTAACATTTCCACTTATACAACAGACAGCTAAGCATACATTTTTGTTTTGGATGGAAAATGAGTTATTTTAAACAGCCACGAGAAGGTTGCTTATTTTAACTCAATAGTGAATCAGATTTATATGGAATCATTCTGACATGTGTGCACATCTGTGCTGGAGTAAACAGAGTCTTGGGGTGGGGTGTTCTGCCGAAATGGGTGTCAGGTCCAGAGAGGTGGGGGAAATGAGTCGCTTTCCCTCTCCTCTACAGCCCTCTTTTTGTGCCAGACAAGAATGCAATCTGGAACTCAACAGAGTGGAGGAAGAGCAGAGGGTCATGGAGAAAGCAGTTTCAAGAGCGAAACAAAGGAAGGAAAGGGGAAGGTGGGAATCCAGGAAGTGGCACTGTGGAGGCAGGCACATGTGTATGTGTGTGCGTGCGTGCCAGACAAGTGAGGAAGAGGAAGGCCTAAAGAGCATGCCTGACGGGGAAGGGCAGCCTGGCATTGCTGTTATACCAACCGCCCCACGCCTGTCTCTGTGCCTGTTACTGTTGCCATTAGCGGAAGCTGGTTGGTTGGTTGGGGGGCACCTCCAGCCCCAGCCTCCTGCCCTAATTTCCTCGTCCATGCAGCCTGCTGCTGCTGGAGAAGGCAGCGAGGCAAGGCCCTCCCTTCGGCAGGCCAAACAAAAGCAGCCATTTTGCTCCTTCCCAGCCGACCGGCCCTTCTTGATGCTTGAGCTCAAATACAGGTCTTGATGTTGCTGCTGCCCTCACTGGAGGTGACCCTTAGGACACACACATACACACACACAAGGACAAAAACGACGTGATGTTCTCTTGATTCCTGAAAGCTCAAATCATCTCCCAATTTAATTCGTCCACATAACCATGCCCAAAGCATGGGCCACCTTGGTGGGTCAGCACCACATTTTAAACAACTTAGTTTTTTTCAGGCAGCTTTCTGCCCATACATGAATATCAGAAATACAAGAGGACGAATGATATTGTTCTTGGTCTCCAGTGACACATCCTTAAATATAATATAAAAAGATAATGACCACCACAATATCTGTGCTCAGCATAGTTTTCATATCATGGTACTGCTCATGCTTATGGAGAATACCATACCGTAGCTTTTGATTTAATTTAGGTTATGGGTTACTTCTCAAATATACTTTTTTTTACTCTGCTTGATCATTTAGAAATTATTATTAGACTTGCTAATATGTCATGGGGGTGAGCAAAGCAGAATTTTATGCAAAAACAAATTCTCTAAGCTTCTTAGGCATCCTTCAGTTTCAAGAGACTATGGTAACGTGCTCTGTATCGGGGACTTGGAACAGTGTCTAGTGTGGCTGAAAAGGCCAATTCGAGAGTGACAATCCTTTCCACACTGAGGACAAATACAATCTGTACCATGTCCAGCTCCCTTGATTTTGCTGCTTTCGGGATTGGCTCTTTGCCTCGGCCTGCTGGACAAGGGTCTCTTCAAATTGGGAGAGGCCGTGATGCACCGTCTGCCTCCAGGCAGAATGCTCTGATGTCAGGGTTTCCCATCTGTTGAGGTCCATTCCTAAGGCCTTCAGATCCCACTTGCAGATATCCTTTTATTACAGCTGTGGTCTCCCTCTGGGATGATTTCCCTGCACTAATTCTCCATACAGGAGATCTTTTGGAATCCGACCATCAGCCATTCTTACAACATGCCCAAGCCAACATAGACGTTGCTGTTTCAGTAATTTATACATGCTGAAAATTCCAGCTCGATCTAGGACTACTCTATTTGGAACTTTGTCCTGCCAGATGATACCAACAATGTGTCAGAGACAATGCATATGGAACATGTTCAGCTTCCTCTCCTGCCATGCACAAAGGGTCCAGGACTCACTCCAGTACAGGAGTGTGGTCAGGACACAGGCTCTATAGACCTGGATCTTGGTATATGCCATCAACTTCTTATTCAGCCATACTCTCTTTGTGAGTCTTGAGAACATGGTAGCTGCTTTGCCAATGTGTTTATCCAGCTCAACATCTAGGAAGAGAGTGTCAGAGATTGTTGAGCCAAGGTACACAAAGTCATGAACAACCTCCAATTCTTGCGTGGAGATGGTTATAGAGAGAGGTGAGTCCACACCCAGGTCCATGACTTGTGTTTTTTTCAGGCTGATTGTTAGTCCAAAGTCTTGGCAGGCTTGCTAAAACAATTCATGAGTTGTTGTTGATCTTCAGCAGAGTGGGCAACAATGGCTGCATCATCGGCGAAGAGGAAGTCCCGCATGCATTTCAGTTGGACTTTGGTCTTTGCTCTGTCTAGAGCAGGGGTCTCAAACATGCGGCCTGGGGTCCATTTGCGGCCCACCGGACGATAGTTTGTTGCCCCTGCTTTGCCTGCCCCTCGAAGCGCCCACGCGTCCTCTGCTGTCAAGAGTAAAAAAAGCGCCTTGCCTCACTCACTGTCTCCCAAGACAGCGCCTCTTGCACCTTCCATCTGGAACTGCAGCCTGCCAGCCAGCCTGCCTGCTTGTGCGAAAGCATGCCAAGTTGAGTATCCCTTATCAAAAATACATGCATATAATTATTTTAAAAGTTTGTATAAATTACCTGGCTTGTATTACTTTAGTATTTGTTTCCATTTACTAGAGTTAATGGTTATTTGTCAATAAAAAGTGTATCATTGAAAATTCTGTTATGTTTTGAAGACATGATTAATTCAGACAACTGTATGAGTTTTTTTTTCTAAACTAAAACATCAGATTTAATTGCAGTGTTGGCACTTCGAAAGAAATAATTTGGTTTTGTGTCACCGTTTGGGCACTCGGGCTCAAAAAGGTTATTTATATTTATATTTATTTATTTATTGGACTTATATACCGCCCCATAGCGCTACAAGCACTCTCCGAGCGGTTTACAATTTTAATTATACAGGCTACACATTGCCCCCCCAGCAAGCTGGGTACTCATTTTACCGACCTCGGAAGGATGGAAGGCTGAGTCAACCTTGAGCCGGCTACCTGGGATTTGAACCCCAGGTCGTGAGCACAGTTTTAGCTGCAGTACAGCGTTTTAACCACTGCGCCACGAGGTTAGCCATCACTGCCCTAGTAGAATGGGCCCAAACTGTGGTCAGCAATGGTCCATCAGCCAGTTCATATGCCAGGTGGATTGTAGTAATTATCCACCGGCAATTGTTTGTACTGACACTGGGAGACCCTTTGACTGTCCTTGGAAGGATACAAATAGCCTCTGTGAGGAATGAAAGGACAGAGAATGGGAGACATAATATGAAAGTGCCCTTTCGACATCCAAGGAGTGAAGTCGAAAAAGCCGGGAGGTCCAGAAAATTGATTTAGTGAGCTCAAAGGGAAAAACAAATGTGAAGTTCTGATCCGAGTAGTTGCAATAGCGGTGGCAGAAATGGAACTGAGGCACTCAGTGCCGAGGGTGGGATTATAGCCAGCATGTGGGAGGTCCCAGCACCATTGCCTGAGCTCTAAAAGATGCTGAGGCTGCTCTGCGCAGATTAACCCATTGTGCATTCACAGAGACGACCAAATTACTTCTATCACTTAGAGTGTCCACAAGGGTGGGGCATTTACCCTTGCTAAGTGCAATACTGTATTGTACTTTTGAACTTAGCACAGGGCAAATATATGGTTTACCCACAGAACTGAGAGTCTGCCCTTATGGTCAGGGAGTGGTTGAATCCTTGCAGCATATGTTGTTCTACTGTATCTTGTCTAGGTATATCCACCTGTCTTATCTGAGCACTTTCCTCCCATTCTGGATGGGATGACCTGAGAAAACTTCGACACCTCTTAGGTGGCACTATTAAGGAACTTACCCTGATAATAGCCAGATACATCTACTCTATCATGCGGAGGTGATACAGCATGCTGTCGCAGAATGCCAAGACCTAAATATGCATTTGGCCGTTCCTTGCCACATGTTAGCTGTTGAATGTTTTATCTGCATTTTAATGTGTTTTAATTTTGTACAGTATGCCAAAAAAGGTTTCGGTCATATCCAGTAAGATCATTTTCAAATGTTGTACAAGCAGAGATAGATGCAGGAACAGGTTTGTCTAGTTACACTAGAGCAGTGAATGCTTTTTCCCCTTCCATTATCATTACAAAAGGTAGGTGGAAACTGGATCTGGCATTATTAGCAGTCAGTATTCATGGAATAATACTTAATCAGGTCATACATGCTCTTCTTAACTAGCCAGATTTTGTACAATTAATGTGAACAAAATGTGGAAAATACAAATCAATTTCACTATAAATGCCACACTTGTTCCAAGAAATTGAGTGTTCTGTCATGTTAAGTTGAATTAGGGCCCTCTACTCTTGCTTACTTAAAATAAGTCTGAATTTTACAAGCCACTTAATCTTTGTTTTCCAGCATCTGAATGGCCAGTACCCTCTTGCAGAGCTCTACCAGTGTAGCAGAAATGACATCACAAGGAATGGAAGAGTTGCTTTTTTGATTTCAGTGTTTAATGTGCACATGACAAATATATGCACCCCCCCAAAATGAGCCCTATATTAGCATCCATCTGACAGTGATGTCATTCCTGGTGCATTGTGGAGCTTTGCAAAAGATACAGTGGTGCCTCAACTTACAAAATTAATCCATATTGGAACAGTGGCCTTAACTCAAAATTTTTCATAAGTCGAAGCACCATTTCCCATTGAAATACATGGGGATGGGATTAATCTGTTCCAGCATTTCAAAAAAATATAAAAAAAATTAAAGCACACAGAAAGCCCCATAGGAAGGCACTGGGGCCTAAAAAAAACAAAAATAAACAGAGCAAGCCCTAAAGGCTGCAAAAAAGCAAACAAACCCAAAATAAACATCCAGCAATTCCCCACGCTGGGACTGCAAAAAACAACATAGCACAGAAACATAACCCCCCTCAGCCAAAACCTATCCTGCAAAACCCACCCAGAAGTTTCTAAAAAGGAAAAAGCAGCACCTTATCAGGCAGACTGAAGCCTCCTTCGATGGCACTCACTCCTGGCGGGGAGCCTCCTCCTGTGCCGCTGCCGCTGCACACCCCGTCCATGGAGGAGCCCCTTCCAACTGCATGCCTCAGCCCAACCCAGTGCCTTTGGCTGCCCTTACTCATGAGTAGACCCAGACCTTCTCTGGGCCTTAATCTTGAGTATTTATTTATTGAATTTGTACCCCGCCCATTTAGTCAACTGACTACTCTGGGCGGCGAGTAGACCCGCACCAGGGATGGGCAGGAAGCACACCGGTTTCCTGTGCCCGGCAGCAATCCGGAGCCGCCCCCACCTCTCCTTCCTCCTCCTGCTCCACAGGAGTAAAAAAGTTCCCTGACCCCCTGCTCTAACCAATGGTTTGAATTTCCCACCCTTTTCCCCTGCCTTTTTCTGTTTGTAGGTCGAAGCTCTGGTCGCAAGTTGAAGCAAAATTTTGCAGCTGGAGCTTTTTGTAACTCAAAATTTTTGCAGGTAGGTGCGTTCGTAAGTCAAGGCACCACTGTAATGGCCATTGTTTCTCAAATTTTGAAAATCTAAATCTATTTGGAAATCACTTCTTCCTTTTATGATTTGTAGACATCTTTCTGGCTTTCATAATTAAGAACTAATTCAGAGCTTGTCCAAATTGAGCACTTGTTCATTGCCACTAAGTAAAGATTTTTTTATTATTTCTGTGCACACTACTCCACTTTGGTTCTCTTTAGAAAATTAGCATCTATTCTACAAAACTGGAGTATTTCAAAAAGATTGAAGAAACTCTTCATAACCCTTTAAAATGATATCATCTGCTGGTTCTTTTTTCCTTTGGTTCACTAAATCAGAGCTGAACTGTAAGGTTGCAATGGCAGCAGACACCCACTGTTAATCCACCCTGTAAATCTTCAGAACCTGCTGTTTTAAAAACTTGGATGAAATCCTGGAAATGATCTCCTACTGGATTTCTGGTTTTGGTCGTATTTAAATGGCACAGTGCTAAATTGAAAAATGTCTGAAACAGCAGGCTACTGTTAAAATCCGTATCAGAAAGCAGCTGCCTTCAAAAGCCACTGCTTTAGCATAGTAAATTACAACTAAAGTACATCTATTTGAATAAATGGAACTAACAGAGGACCTGACTCACCAAATCACCACTCATTCAATGGGTCTACTCTAGTGAAACTTACTATATTAAATAACAAGATTTCAGCCACTGAAAATGAATCAAACATATTCCAACCTCCACAAAAGTCCTTAAATCAAATTGAAAAATTCTTGGAAAATACAATCAAAAACAAATACTGTCATCACTAATAAATTTGTCTTCAATATGTTTAAGGTTTTATTTTTAAAATAGTATACTATACAGAAAATTATTCCAGATTTGTTGCTGGCCATTCATGGCAAATCTTCCATTTCAGGAATATTATCATGACAAAGAGATCCAGTAATCAACTTTATACAATTGAACTTCTGATGTTAATAAATACTTCAGTCTCCAAATTCAAATGGAATCAGGGAGCATTTACAGCATTTTAACTATGAAAATATTATTTCAATTATAGCATTACTCCCTAAATTAGCACATCTACTTACCTGATAAAGTTTCCTATAAAGCAACTTGTTCTAACATGTTCACAATCCAGCTATTTTAAGTTTCCTACAAAGGTATAGAACATGACACTTACACAGCTGATTTCCTAATGCGAACAAGTAGAAGATTTTACAGTGTTCTGCTACAATAATCCACAGTGGGGTTAATGCTAATGTGTATTTGGAGTAACAATTAAACTAGCAAATAGAAATCCTAGAATATAATTATTTTTCACCACGTTTAAGAATCTGAATCACAGAATATACAGGCTTCATTCCAGTGTGCTATGGATGCAATGTCAACAGAAGGATCCTAAGGACATGTAACACATCCCAATTCTCTTCCAGGCTATTACAAAGTGTTTGTACTAGGATATCATGATGATGGGAAGCTTGTGCATACTTCCCAAATTGTCATCCAATACTCATGGTCCACTGAGTCAAGGAAAAATTAACTCAGATCTCTATTCTTTGACCAAGTGGAAGTGTGAGGGCTCAACAGGAGACATTAGTAATGCATGCAGGCCTCCCAGTCCCTCTAATAACTTTATAGAGAAAAGAGATGGGTCTCTGGTGTTCTATGAGAATCCCTCTGAATGCTATACCCGCAATGGACTGGATTGAGCAGCTGATCTACTTCACATCTAAACAAGTATGCATCGAAAAGCAGATTTAAGTATACTTGTGATTTAAATTGCTTAGCTTATGCTAAAAGCTGCAATCTACCTCCCGCTGAAGTCAACAACAAGCTCACATTGATTTACTGGTTCTATACTTTACCCAAAATCCAATGCATAGGCAATAGGCGTGCTAATTAGGACATGCTCTTCAAATTTTTGAATATCAAATTCTATATACACATATTTAACTTAAAGAGCACATCAATAAAAAGCACTTACTTTACAGTCACTTTTGCTTGAAAAAATAATCTATATTTAACTTGTGGAATCACACCAAATCATTCTAACTTGCAAAGTTTAAGTCTGTTATAGCAAT
Source organism: Pogona vitticeps (assembly GCF_051106095.1). Taxonomy (NCBI): domain Eukaryota; kingdom Metazoa; phylum Chordata; class Lepidosauria; order Squamata; family Agamidae; genus Pogona; species Pogona vitticeps. The sequence goes on along the minus strand of NC_135787.1, from coordinate 105,397,548 downwards.
AATATGGCAATGGATAGTTTAAAATAAACTTTTTAGAGTTCTTGCTGGTCATCATTCGGGAAATTCATATTTCAGGAGTCAAAAATACATAAACAGCAGTCACAAGAAAACTCAAACCTTAACATTTGCAGACAATTCTGCTACAATGTTCTGTAACAGACATAATATTGCATTTTACACAATTAAACCATGCTGAGAGCATGAAAACATTAACAGTACAATGTAGAATGGGGGATACATCTGATTCATAATTTAATTACTAGTTGCTCAAACAAACAAAAAAACACCATAGCCCTTAAATTTAAAAATAAAATCTTTGAAATATTGCTAAGAACCAGTACAAAACTGCATTTAAAAAATCATCAAGTTGCAAATTACTGAAGGGCACTTAAAATAACTGGTTAAACAAGCCACCACCCAGAATACTGGGGCTGAGGTGTAAACAGAGCAAATTCTGAAACTATACGCATGTAATGATAAAACAGTAAATTGGCAATAGTTGTTTAAAATAACATTTTCTTGCTATACTATCTTTTAAATTCTGTCCCGGTTGTTCTGTGCTGTATATAAGTTGCCCACCTTTTCCTAGTTCCAATTTGCATTGTTAGATGATTTCCCAGAGAATAAGGTATCAATCTATCATTCAACTGCATTGAAATATATATCTATATCTATATATACATTCCTGCCAGTTCCCCTCACTGTAAGCCACGAGCATCATACTGGCTAACAGTTACTACAGCACTGCTAAAATTATATGTCACTGGATTGGTTCCACATAGTTTGCAGGATAAAGGCCAACTTGTCCATTGTCTAGGCGTCCTTTGCACCAGCCTTGTTCATCTTCATCTTCTATTTTAGTTAGCTCTTCCCCTGTGGACAAAAGTAATTGTATGATAACCTACAAAAATAATTCCCAGAAATGTTTTGAATATTATTATTTCTTCCCGTAATAATTACAGTGTTTCCCCTGTACATAAAGTCTTGAAATATATACCATGTTTCCCTGAAAATAAGATAGGGTCTTATATTAATTTTTGCTCCAAAAATGCATTTGGGCTTATTTTCGGGGGATGTTTTATTTTTTTCATGTACAGCAATCTACATTTATTCAAATACAGTCATGTCATTTTCTTTTTGGTTGCTGCATAATGGTGAAGGGCAGAGTTTCACTTCACTGGGTCTTATTTTTGGGGTAGGGCTTATATTATGAGCATCCTGAAAAATCATACAAGGGCTTATTTTCAGGGAAATGGTATGTATCTTTGGAATATTAGATACCTTTCTATCACTCTGCTTCCAACTTCCTATATGGATCTAAACCATTTCTTAAAGTGTCAGGTTGATTGGTTTACAGTCTATTAGGCAAATCAGTGGATACTGACATTCAGTATTCTTTGATACAATGAAAGCATATCTAATGTCAAACAGGACAAGACAAACCTACACTGACCTTGCAAATATAACCCCAGGGTTGTATATTTCAAGTTTTAAAACTCAGAGACCATTTGTTTGGGAGGATAAAAATGAATAGATAGTTAAAAGACAATGCACAGAGCAACAGTGTATTTTATATGCACCTTATTTACTACTGAGGATGCAGTAAGAAAACCTTACCCTACTCAGATCAGACTAAACATAATAAAATGTCCACTGCTTCTGATGTAAGCTTTTTGAAGTACCAAAGATATAAATTCTTAATATACTTCTGTTCTCACTCTAATGCTACAGTGTTTCAGCTGGAAAACAGGACTGAGCTGAAACAGTCTGGCCAGAGAAATCCAATGCTGTTTACAAATTTTTCAGGGGGTGGGGAGCTCTCCCCAGCACAGAAGGATGGATTTTTGCATAGTGAGGGCTGATGAGAGAAAATAAAGTACATAAAGCCTTTTTATGGTCTGCCATACTTGATTTTGTTGTCTTTTTAACTAGTTAAAATTAAATGTTATTTAAGCAGGCCTTTGGTCACTGATCACAATATTCTACTACTATGTTGTTTCTAAATGATTTAACCAGTATTAAATGGACAAAATCCAGTTCATTTTGGCATAATGTAAAGTTACACTGGCATAAAGCCTGGCAACAAGGAACTGCTACTATGCAGTTAAGCAGTCAGTTGCACATCCTCAGCATGACCACTGCACAGTGCACCAGCAGAAGTACTTTGGGGCACAACCTCAAATTGGGCAACAGGCTTCTAGTCACTGTGTATTTGTTTTAATATGATAATTTATCAGATCCTATTTTAATATTGTCAGTTATTGTGGTTTCATTTATTGTGTATTTTAAATGTGTATTTTAAAATACCTTTGGCTGTGCAAGCAAGCAAGATTAAAATAAAATATCCTCAGCTGAAATTAGCCAGCACTATGGCTCTTACCTGCTTTGGAAACAGGACTGCATGTGTATCTGGAAAGATGTGAGGTGATGCTGCATAATTATTATAGCAGAATAGTATTTTTTAGTACACTGTAGTTATCTTTTTTTCAATATAGCACTGTTAAAAACGGTGTACTGTCATCATGATGCATCCATCCAGAGCCAGTTTGTACACACAGACCTGAACCCTTATTTTCATACTACTGTACATGGATCTGTATATACTCTCCACTACTGCAAAATATTTTCTTCACCACTTTAAGGATACTTATTCTTCATACACTACACATTCTTTTCTCCAAAGGAGAGGTTTCACTTCTGCATTTGTTATGGCAATCTAAAGTTAATATGACTCAAGAGTACTTACCGGTCTTAAAGCTTAGTTCATCATGCTCTTGACCTTCGTAATCGTACAATGCTCGTACTCTCACTTCCAGTGTAGGGGAGGAATCCTCATCAAAAGGATTGGTTTCTGCTTGGGTATCATTGGATGAAAATGGATTGCTGGTCTCTTCATCAGACCATTCGGTTCCATAACTTTTCTCATAACTGCTAACACTAAACAACAGGAAAGTATTTTAGTTTGCTGAGGAAAACAAATGGGGTACACATATACCAACATAAGGGGCATTTATTTAACAAAGCTCTTTTTTGTTATCAAGATGCTTAAAACTAAAGTGAATTTGAACATGTAGTGCATTTAGGGATGTAAAGAGTGCACACATAGAACATTAATATCCAAACAATATTGAGAACCAAAAACAACATCCTTTTGAAGAATAATGTTAAGCGGTGAGAAAGCCTCAGAAGGGGATACATCAAATGACCACAACCAACAGCAAAGCTCCAGCAGCAGTTTCAAAGCACACTACCACAGTTAACTCTTGTGGAACCAGTGAAGAAAAACAAAACATGACAGAGTATCAGTATGTTAGTCAAGTTTGTAACAAGTACATAATCTGTCAACAAAGACTTCATGCATTGTGCAGCATAATGTTTTTGTAGAAACCCGGAGTTGGAAACCCTGGATAGAAAAGTAGAAGCATGAAAAACAATTTGAGAACAGTCTTTCACCAACTTTTTGATTTTATTGTCCTCCTTTTCACTGACAGTACTTCCAGTATCTTCTTCATCTTCAAAAGGATTGTAACTTGACTGTACTGACTGCACTGTGTTACTCGGGACACTAAGGTTGCTATTTGGGAGAAAAAAAGCATTAAGTAACCCTACCATTTTACGGAACCAACATATATGATACCATAGCCAGGCATGCAAATTATTTTGTCTGGCTTGCCTTTTCAAAACACTTATTTCAAACTAAAACTGCATCTTCTACATTAACACTTCAATTTCTATTCTGACAACAATGATTTGTATCTTACTATTCTTCAGAAATAATGCCTGCTCAACTGATTATTATATGTAAATATCATGTTTCCCCAAAAATAAGCCCTACCCTGAAAATAAGCCCTAGTATGATTTTTCAAGATGATTGTAATGTCAGCCCTACCCAAAAATAAGCCCTAGTTAAGTGAAACCCTGCCCTCCACCAGGGACTCACTGGGATCCTCCCAAGCCCTCAAGAGAGACTTAAAACTTCTTCCCCTCCTCTCCCACTTCCCTCGCTCACGGAAGGGCTGGGCAGCCAGGGAGGAAGGAGCTCCATGCCACCAGGAAGTTGCTCCTTGGCTCCTAGGTTCCCAATGACTCTTGGGGCTTCCTCCTCTGCAGTGTGTGTACTTCCCCCCTCCAGCCTGTGCCCAGGCAAGGCTAATGAAGCACAAGATTGGAGGGGGGCAATTTCGGAGCTCTGGCCCCTGCCAGCCAGCCAGCCAGCCAGCCCCCATCCTACCTTCATGTTCCCCCTCCCCTCTTTCTCCTACCATAAGTCTTTTAACCCTCCTCTTGTTCAGCTCCCTCTTTAGTGCTGCTGGTAGGGACACTGTCGTGTTGAAGCAGCTGCCACCCTTTCCTCAACTGGGCTCACCGGCTTCAGAACCCCGCCCCCTTCCACACCAATGCTGCCCCCTTCACTGCTGCCATTGTTTCCTGCAAAACAAACCCAGTGCCTGCCAGCCCCAACAGGAGCCTCAGCCGAGGCACCACCACTGAAGGAACCTGAGCCACCACCGTGGCACCTCCTGGCAGTGGCAGAGGCACCTCTGGAGGAAGTGGCACCAGGTACATTTTAAAAAAGGGGAAGGAGAACGGGAATAAATTAATAATAAATAAAATAAATGATGGTAATTGAATAAATGTAGATTGTTGTTCTTAAAAAAAATAAAACATCCCCCAAAAATAAGCCCTACTGTGTTTTTTGAGCAAAAGTAATTTAAGACCCTGTCTTATTTTCGGGGAAACACCGTATACGAAACAGTGCCTGCAGTCTGGCTCTGACACTATTGAAGCTAATTAAATTCCTAGTTGCCAGCTCTGGTTTGAAGACAAACCGTTGTCAGTAGTTACGTATAAACAGACTTTCTAGAAAGCTACCCTTACCATTACAAATGTATGAAAAGGCATGAACAAGCTGACAGGGCACTCCAGATAGCCATCCATGATGTCCAAGCAAGGGCCATTTAATACACATAGCTAGAATTAGCTATTAGTATCAGTATCACACTAGGCATGGCCATCACTATGTACAGCAAAATGAGCCAACTTTTCAGATCTTTTGAAAACTAGAGCAATTTATTTCATTTCACATTTACACTGCCTTTCTCCCAGCACAGGGACTGATAGCAGCTCACAAATAATACTAGGAATTTTTTTAAAAAAGGATTCTGAATACCATTTCCTAAATATGGGGAGCAGTTTACATTGTAAAGTCACTTACTGATCTGCACCGCAAAGCAACTGAAATATAAATCAGTGTTACTGTAGAGGTAGACTAAAGTTGCCAGGTGAGAGTTCACTCTCACACAGCTTACTCTCCGGGGAATAATTCATCACAATCAAGGTTCCCTCTAAGCCCCGCATGCGTGACTCCACCTCCCTCTGCTCAGCTTTCTTCCTCCTTTGCACAGCAATCTCATTCAACCACTTCGGTTCCAGTCGCGACAGAATTCTGCGCACAGGGGGCAGAGTCACATGCGAATGCGGGGGCAAAGTCGCAGGTGGCAGAGTCCCGCCCAGCAGGGCTAAAATTAGAGAATAGGTTGATCACAATAGACCAATAAACCAAACCCCCGTATAGTTCATGGGTACAAAAAGTTTCATATTAAAGTATGGTCTGCATGCACATAACAGCCTCTTTTTTGGTAGTACACAAACTTTCCCTGATACATAGAAAAGAATAGAACAGGATAGTTGAAGTACTAGATCAATGACTATGTTTAAGACCTACTGACAAAGCTTCAATACCCCTCATTTCAGACTGGAGAAATGTATGCTGCATGACCCAGAACACAGAAACACTGTAGTAGGCAAATGGATAGCTAAACATTAATGAGTTGCACAAAAGAATTAATAACCACTCCAGTTCATGCAAAACACTTTACATTTACATATAAGGAGTCTCAACCACTAATGGATATCTTCATATGTTACTGCACTGCTGCTGGCAGCAGTTCCTGTATTTGACATCAGAAACATTCTGGGGCTTTATTCGTGATTTCCTTTCCACACAGGCAAGTTGTTGAAAACAGTTAATACCATTTACAAGCACAAGAAAACATGCATCTTTGTTACTATGTAATGCATAGTCTCCATACAACTATTGCAATAGTATGCCCCGTTTCTAACTTATGATACAGAATTAATTCATTCTGATAAATTAACTTGCCAATATCATAGTATTTGGAACTAGCAGAATTTAATTAGCAAGTGTGAATATTTGAGGAAAAATGATGAAAATGACTGCCTACTTTTTAGAATAAAAACTACAGTAGCTCTGTTTTTGCATAATTCTCTCTAGATATATTTTCCAACCTAACTCCTGGAAGAGAGAAGACCTTTGTTTCTCATACTTCAACCTACACTCTTAAGCTAACCAAGGCAATGCCATCTTTTTCAGAATGCAGCCTCTTCCCTGACTGTGATACTATGCAAATATCCCAAAATCCTTTGACGATTTAATCTCCAGGGTCAGAAATGATCCTAACATTCAATACTGTATCTACATAATCTCGCACCTCAGTCAGCCATTCACTTCTCCACAAGGTGAAGGAGCATTAAAGGAAAAGTGGAACAAGCATTTAAATCTTGAGGGCCATTCCTATTCCTTCATAGGCTGACAATGTACAAATAGGTCCTTGAATACTAGTTTTTCTACAACAAAAAAGCACACATTTCCAGTAAATATCAAAATAGTACTATTTCAGACTTCAGTCAGCAAATGATGCTATGATATATAATTCGTAAAAAATTACACATACCTGCTGTTTTTGTGCTGTGAAACCTGATCTCCTGTCTGGTTAATACCAGTAAGAGTCACCCCGTCTGCAGCCTTTTTCTTCTCTCTTCTACTGAGAGTGCGATTCAAATCAGCAGACCACTCCTACAAAAAAATTAGTGAGATACCTTTGAAGAACACAATTCATACACTCACTCCCTTTGGTTTTGAGGTCTCTTATCAGGAAATAATGGGTCAAGATGTAGAAGCCAGGTCAAAATAATTTACGTGATTTCCCAAGTGGCACTCTACTGAGATGACACTGGGTGACATGTATTATATATACAGTGGTGCCTTGACTTAACAACTTAATCTGTATTGGAACGGTGGCTATAAGTCAAAACATTCTTAAGTCAAAGCAGCATTTCCCATAGGAATGCACTGAAAACTGATTAATCCATTCCGGCTGTTTTTTTGTCCTTATGTCAAGGCATGGTTCTTAAGTCAAAGCATTAGTTCCCATAGGAACTAATGCAAAACCGGTTAATCAGTACTCTACCACTAGGGGGAGATTTTTTTTCTTTCTTCTTTTGACCTAAGATGAACTTAGATTTAAAAAAAGGGCAGGAAAAGGGTTTTTTTTCCCATTCTTAATTCAAGACACGGTTCGTAACTCAAAGCAATATTCTGCATCCGGAGTTGTTTGTAACTCAAAACATTTGTTTGTTAGAGTGTTCGTAAGTCAAGGCACCACTGTATATTAACTTGAAAACATCTGGAATTTCTAATGCTTAATCCTCTTTATCTGGTTTAGTCAAGGTGCTACTTTTATTATTGCTCCACTATCCAAGGAAAGCCCAGAATCTGTGACCTTACAGGAGCCCAGACCTGCTCCTGTTGCTCAGCAAGAGAAGACTGCCATCTGTTTTCTGTTCACCTGGAAAGTGACATTCTAGGACAACCCAACTCTTCTGTAAGTCTTGGCTTTCTAAAGATACAATTTGTTTTAGATCCTGAAAATTTATGCAATTCCAAAGACCTTTATGCTCGAATACATTCTTGCCATTCTTGCATGCCTGAACCCGATTTCAGGCAATTTCAGAAGAAGTATTGTTAAGACAGGTGAAATTTTATTGATCCTGAACTTCAGACTTTGGTTGAAAGTCTAAGTTTTCAACCTTCATGATTTGTATTTACCCCTATATGTTATGAACTGCTCCTCCCTCTTCCCAGTGGTTGCAGACAGAGCTCAAGAAATGCGAAACGCTCTCACTCGCTTTGCAGCTCTCATTGTTCTAATCTCTCTCTTCTTGCCTGGGGCCAAACTCAAAAGCATCACATTATTCTGATATAAATGTTTATGCCAAAACAAAGAACAAGAATGGCAGCCACACTTCATTAAAGGTGAACCTGAAGTTTTGGCATATTAAAATTGTTTCTTTTCCTCAGTCTTTTCTTCTTCAGCTCTCTGAACCACACCACAGCCTGTAAAATACCTTGAACCAAAGGAAAACAGTTTCAAGAGACTAGGGTGTTTGGCAAGGAAAGGAAGGCTGGGAAACTCTGTGGCCACTTAGTCCCACACATTAATCTTTGGAGTCAATTCTTTGCTTCTTAGTAACAAGCTCAATTTGTACACAGAGATCAAGACACAAAATGCATTTTGGTATCCAGTGCCAGCAAAATAACTTTATTGTCCTTCCCCCATTTCTACTACTATTCATTGTCCCAACAATCCTGTTTCATTGGGCTTCTGAGCCCTTTAGAGCAGATTTTTAGGGTGTTTAGGGCACTGCAAACCTATAGTCACTGCTTCTGGTGGAAGAATCAGGACCCAGCAGAGGTACACCATTGGTTTCTGGCCAGTGGCTTGAATCTAAATTTATAAATGTGTATGAAAAATAAATATGAAATCACGGCTGAAAAGTTGTGCAAATAGCCCAGGCATCACTTGGCTTACTTTCATTATAATTTAACAAGTGTGAACAACAAAACTAACTTTAAGTAGAGAGCATTTAAACTGTTTTAACACTTACTTCATCCTTGTAGCATGAAAAGCAAACAAAATAAAGATTAGGAGAGGGATCATATTACATTTAAAAACCTGTCTTCACTTTTACATGAGGTTCTAGTGTAAAGTATTTGAATAGATGCATACAAAGACATTAAAGTGGCAGAATGGAGGGAACATGTTATAACATTCACTCAGTAATGTATGCAATTTGGACTTCATATAATTTAGCTTTATAGTTGGATAGTTGGATTCCTTGCACATAATATATTTAGTGAGCGGGATTTACAATGTAATTTTAGGCATAATTATTTCAAAGTAAATCCTAATGTATCATTCCAACCGAGCATAGCAACGATAATCCATTCCGGACAAATTGTCGCTATCCAGAATCGTCGCTATATGGAACGGAAAACCCCATAGGAACGCATTAAACCCCATTTAATGCGTTCCTATGGGGGATAAACTCACCGCTATGCGGAAATCCTCCATACGGCCACCATTTTAACCACTCAGTATGTGAGGGAAAGGGCGCGAAAACGCTGTGGGTGGCCATTTTTTGCTTCCGGCAGCCATTTTGGAACAGCCGATCAGCTGTTTCTGAAACATCGCAATGCGAAGATCAGTAAGCGAAACGCTTACTGATCATTGCAATGCGATATTTAGCCATATAAACCATCGCAATGCGATCACTTTTGCGATCGCAAAATCCGCATCGCTATGCAGATTCGTTGTTAAACAGGGAGCTCACTATGCGGGACACCACTGTACAGCCTTAATTTCCTTGACCCTTTTCATAAAAAGCTTGAACTTGTGAGTGTTTTATCAGCCCAGGGCTTGCTGTGAAATACATGCATACCTTGTCAGCAGAATTTAACCATGATTATCAGAAATCACAGACCCTCTCTAAAAATGACTTAATACAATTTTTCCTAATTACTCTTTGCTCAATATCCAATTCATTTTAAAAAATTAAACTCTCAAGAAAGCAACATTTCACTGACATTAACCTGTCATTAATTTTGTGCAGTAAATTACATCATCTTGGATCTGTAGTCTTATTTTAAAGCAGACAGAAGACTGTCAAAAATTATTAAGATCTAAAACATGTATATATATAGACAGACAAGCCCATCAATATTTCATCCAGTATTGAATGTTCCATTGCAAATAATTTAGAGCAGAGATCCCTAACCCCTGGGACTGGGCCGCAGACACAGATCTCCTACCCCCAAAAGCGCCCCCTCGCGAGCACTGTTGCACGTATGTGCACAAGCATGTTCTGCCCCTGCGAGTGCAATGTACACATGTGCACAACCGCATCCACTCCCTGTGGAGCATGCTGGGTGCATGCGCGCAAGTGCAATGTGAGCATGCACACGAGCGGGCTATGCCCCCTGGGGGCACACGCCCCCCCACACCTCAACCAGTCTGCGGTTGGGAAAAGGTTGGGGACCACTGATTTAGAACCACTTTTTAAAATATTATGTAAAATTCAACAGTGCAACATGCAAAGGAAATAGAAGTGTTTGACTTATAGCATAATACTTCTAAGGGTAAGAACAGAAAGTGGCCACGTGAATTAAGCCACAACCTGAAAAATGAGTCTGCTTATTAATTTTCAATACAAAAATACTTCATTTTAATTAATTAACCTTTCGCCTTTTCACAAAAAATAGAGATTACAGCAAATGACATAGTAAAACACACATAAAATTAAATTATAATGGAGGCATTAAGCATCAAATAAAACTGCATCAAACAAAAACATGCTGGATAAAATCATAGACATTTGAAAAAGCTCTCACTAGATTAAACTCACCTTATCAGAAATTTTAGGGATAGAAATTTTTGATTTCTTGGACTACAAATTCCATAGTTCCCCATGAATACCTGACTTACGCTCTGCTTACAGATATTTAGATGAGAAAACAGGCTTTAACTGGAAGGCTTTGAGGCTTAGCTAGGCCTAATTTGAGCCAAACATTCTGCTCGTGCCCCAGCACTAGCTGGCAATGTTCTTCAGAACAGGGGAAGCTACACAGATTCAGGCCTACCTAAGCTGTGGTTCCCAAACATTTTGGACTTATGGCTCCCTTGATTTACTGACCACTGGCCACAGCTCCTCTTGCTTGGAGGGGCCACCAAGGAATCTCAGTGCCACCAGGGGCAGGATCCTGACACCTCTCCCCAGCTGTCCCATCTCCTCCCCACCCACTCCCCAAATATCCCCGAGGGCCCACCACCTTCCAGGTCCCAACTCAGAAAACTTACAAGATCCCCCAACAAGCTCTTCCACCAGGGACCATAGAGATGGGGCACGGAGAGGCAAGCACACAAACTTCACTTCTGGTTCTTGTTTGACACACAGCTTTTCTACCTTCATTGCTCTATGTTCCATCCCTTCTCCCATGGTGCACACAGTTTGGGAACTGCAAGCCTTCTAGTGTTTATATTTTGTCCCGTTGAACACATCTAGATACTGTATCTGTAAGATGTATAAGTCAGGTGGAATTTCCAGAATGGAAGATTATGGGATTTGTAGTCCACAAAATCAGAACATTTCATCCCTGTTCTCCTTAAAATGCCCAAAGCCTAGGTGAAAAAAAAATCTTTGCCTGCACAAGTTAAGGACTGAGTTGATCAGCCGTCTTTCCCTGGCAGCCAATTCCTCAGCCTGAGAGTAGCAACAAAGAAGACTCTCTTATATTACAGCCATTACGGTGCTGTTGATGAACGCCAGGTCAGTACAAAATAAGACTGCCCTCATTCATGATGTAATTCTGGATGAGGGTGCTGACCTGGTGTGCATTACCGAGACCTGGGTGGGAGAGGAGGGTGGTGTTCCCCTCTCCCAGCTGTGTCCACCTGGGTACTCGGTCCAGCACCAATGACACTTGGAGGGACGGGGAGGGGGAGTTGCTGTAGTCTATACGAGTTCTATCTCCTTGACAAGGCTTTCTATCCCTTTGAAAGGAGGTCTTAAGGGCCTGTATTGTTTGTTGGGCTTACGAGACAGATTGGGGAATCTGTTGGTGTACCGCCCACCCTGCTGTGTACCAACAGTCTCTCTGCCTGAGCTGACGGAAGTTGTCTCGGACCTGGTGTTGAGGACTCCCAGGCTGTTGGTGCTGGGGGACCTCAATATCCATGTTGAGGCTGCCTTGACCGGGGTGGCTCAGGACTTCATGAGAAGGGTCATACCTTGGACCTGGTTTTCTCAACGGGACTGGAAGATGGTGGTTTGGATGTGGAGGGGCTGGTTGTGACGGTCAGACCACTTCCTGGTCAAGTTTAGTCTATTAGCTTCTTCTTCCCTCTGCAAAGGTGGGGGACCTATTAAGATGATCTGCCCTTGAAGAATAATGGATCCGGATGGTTTCCTGAATGCTCTGGGGGATTATCTGTCTGATATGGTCGGCGCTCTTGTCAAAGCTCAGGTCACCATATGGAATAGGGAGGTGACCTGGGCGGTTGACACGATTGTGCCTAAGCGCCCTCTCCTTGCACGCTGAGCCCAGACAGCTCCTTGGTATACTTCTGAACTGCGGCCGTATTGCTTCCTCAGAATGTCGTCCAGCAGAGCTGTTTTGGATGGCCCAGGATCTTCTTCAACCGGGAAATCCAGTGAAGGTCCCGGACTGCTCATCAGCTCGCTGTGATGAGTTTGCCATTCATTTTGAAGAAAAAATCGCTCAGATTCGCAGTGGGTTGGACTCCACCATTACTGCAAAATCGGAGGATGTGTCCAGTGTACCGTGCTTAGGTCAAATATTAATAGATGAGTTTCAATTGTTGAGACCTGAGGATGTGGACAGGGTGCTTGGATCTGTCCATTCTACCACCACTCCACTTGACCCTTGCCCATCTTGGCTAATTGGAAGATCTGCCAGGGGTGTCCGCACTTGGGTCCAGGAGGCCACGAATGCCTTTGAGAGAGGGAGTGGTCCCTACCTTGAAAGAGGCAGTAATTCAACCACTCCCTAAAACGCCTAACCTAGACCAAGGCTGGTGGTTAACTACCAACCAGTGGCGAACCTCCCTTATTTGGGCAAAGTGTTGGAGTGGGTTGTGGCCGGGCAACTCCAGGCGCTGCTGGATGAGACAGATTTTCTCGATCCATTTCAACCGGGTTTCAGGCTGGGTTTTGGTACGGAGACTGCCTTGGTTGCCCTGCATGATGACCTTTGCCGGGAGAGAGACAGGAGGAGTGTGACCCTGTTGATACTCATGGATCTCTCAGCGGCTTTTGACACTATCAACCATGGTGTCCTTTCAGATAGGCTGGCTGGGTTGGGAGTTGGGAGCACTGTTTTACGGTGGTTCCGCTCCTTCCTGGCTGACCATGTCCAGAGGGTGGTGTTGGGGGACAGTTGCTCTGCCCCATGGCATTTATGTCATGGGGTTCCTCAGGGCTCGATACTGTCCCCCATGCTGTTTAACTTCTACATGGAACCGCTGGGAGAGGTCCCCAGGAGGTTTGGGCTGAGGAGTCAGCAATATGCTGATAACACTCAACTCTGTCTCTCGTTTTCCACGAATACAGGTGAGGCAGTTTCTGTGCTGAACTCGTGTCTGGACCTGATAATGGACTGGATGAGGGTTAATAAATTGAAACTCAATCCAGACAAGATGGAAGTGCTGTTAGTGGGTGCTTCGCCGGACAGGTTGGAGGGCCATTCCCCTACCCTGAATGGGGTTACACTCCCCCTAAGGGACAGGTCCGCAGCCTGGGGGTGCTCCTGGACCCCAGTCTAACTCTGGAAGCCTAGGTGGACTTGGTGGCCAGGGGCACCTTCCTTCAGCTGCAGAAATTGTACCAGCTACGACCCTACCTGGACGACCGGAATCTCATGACAGTTACACATGCACTGGTAACATCTCGTATAGATTATTGCAATGCACTCTACTTGGGCTGCCTTTGAAGACGGTCCGGTGATTGCAACTGGTGCAGAATAGAGCTGCGCAGCTGGTGAGTAGTGGGGCCGCTAGAGAGCACATCAAGCTGATTCTGATTAAATTACATTGGTTACCAGTTGCTGCCCGGGCCCAATTCAAAGTGCTTGTTTTGACATATAAAGCCCTATACAGCTTGGGCCATGGATACCTGAAGGACCGCCTCCTTCCATATAAGCCTACCCGGTAGTTAAGATCTAGCCAGGGGGCCCTTTTGAAAGAGCCGTCCCTCAAGGAGGTAAGAAGGACGGCTTTTAGACAAAGGGCCTTTTCGACAACTGTCTCCTGACTATGGAATGCCCTCCCGACTGAGATTCGTCTGGCGCCAATGCTGATGACATTTCGGCATCAGGTCAAAACCTTCCTGTTCCAGAAGGCTTTTAATTGAAATAACTTCAACTGTGGGTCCTGATGGCAATTTTTAGAGTATCTATTTTACAGTGGTGCCTCTGAACGGTGAGTTTTCGGCCCATTTGGAACGCATTAAACGATGTTTAATGCGTTCCTATGGGCTTTTCTGTCCCGTTCAGCAATGTTTTGCCATAGCGAAGGTTAATCCGGAACGGATTAACCTCGCTATGCGAGGCACCACTGTAATTGTATTTTAATCATTTTATCTTTTATTGTATTTTAATTGTTGTAAGCCGCCCAGAGACCTTTCGGTAGAGTGGGTGGCGTAAATAAATAAATAAATAAATAAATAAATAAATAGACAGATAGACAGATAGACAAACAAACAAACAAAAATAAAATGCACCTCAGACAATGATAAGGCAGAGAAAAGGGCTTCTCCTAATTTCTCAAAATTTAAGCAGGTTCATATGAGTGAAAACAATTTAAGTACTCCTAAGGCAAACAGGCCTTTATAGGTTATAACCAGTACTTAAAGGAGACTAGTAACCAGTTATATTCCCAGAACAAGGAAGATTAGAATGAAATACCAGAAAACAAGTAAAGGCCTTACCTCAAACTGTGGCCAGTTCATTGACATGCCTGGACCGTGATTAGATCTGAACCACCTTAGATCTTCAACAGCATCTGCTGATTTAATGTTTTGCTCCATTTCACGATAAATATTTTTATAGCTGTAAGTAATACATACTGTTTTACAAGTTATTACAGATCTGTTAGGAAGTTATTTTAAACCAAGTGTACTGTATTATACATATGTTTAAAAATTGAATACATTTTATCAAATTAACTCTTGGTGGATCTACTGAGTTTGGCATTTGGCACAAACTCCATATTGAACCTATATATAAATATAGTGGCGCCTTGCTAGACAGTTACCCCGCTGACAGTTTTTTCGCTAGACATTGACTTTTTGTGATTGCTATGGCGATTCGCAAAACAGTGATTCCTATGGGGGGATTTCGCTGGACGATGTTTGGTCCCTGCTTTGCAAACCGATATTCGCTAGACAACAATTTTGACAGCTCCCTCCGCACTTGCAAAACGGGTGTTTTCGGGATCTAAGCTTCGCAAGACAGCTATTTAAACAACTTATCGGCAGTTCGCAAGGTGGCTTTCCTATGGCCAATCTTTGCTAGACGACGATTCTTCCCCATTGGAATGCATTAAACAGGTTTCAATGCATTCCAATGGGGAAATGCTTTTCGCTAGACAATGATTTCGCTAAATAGCTATTTCAGTGGAACGGATTAGCATTGTCTAGTGAGGCACCACTGGTATGTGGTAAAAGCTGAATAGATAGATAGTGTACAATCATTAGTTAAAGAAAGAATGCTATTGCTTCAAAACAGATCATAGTGCAAAATACAAAGTGCACAAATTAACAGTACAGATGAGCAGTAGTTTGTGCAAGCTGTGCACTCTCTTGCACAATGAAGTGTTAAAGTGCAAGAACAATATAGTCATCCAATGTGCAGAACTCAACAATTATTGTACATCCCATTGCAGTATCCACAGTCTTGTCAATAATAAATTAATCACACAGTGATTAATTCAGTGAAGTCATAATGCACAAATCACATTATTACAAGTAATTAAATGAAGAAACTCCTTACATTTTCTACTGTAAGACTTCAAAATAATGACACTAAATCTAGTAACATACCTGCAATCCATTTTAGCCTGAAAACTAAGAGAAAAGAAAAATCCTAAAAATATAGAGGGAGCACAAATAGAGCATTTAACACTAATAATGAGCCATTACCCTGCTCATGTAGTACATGGGGAAAGCAACTAGTATGTGTGCTTTAATTGTTATGAATGAAAGAATGTGAAACAAGCCCAAGAATGTGGCTTCAAAGAGGAAGCTGACACTCTCTGGTCCTCAAATACTGAATAAGGACCCATTTCTGGATAGTACTTTGACTTATGAAGGGCAGTTTACAACAGCAGCAAGATAGTTTTGTTTTTTAGGAGTAAGAAAGGTGGGGCACATAAAACATGCCAAACACATTTTATTCTAAGTGGTCAAAAGAAAACAGTGGCTCCTCTTTAAGACTAGTCTCATAATGCCGATAAGCAAACAGTTCCAATGTAAAAGGAAATGCAATGAAATAATGCAACTTTGAGTTATTTGCTCAAATACATCAAATATTGCAATGTTATGTTTGTTTAGCTTTATTTTTGGATAAAGTATCAGGCAAATTCGCTGCTTCTTAGGGAAAAAAAGTTATTCCCCAAGATTATCCCTTCCACTTTGCACTCACATTCTTTTGTTCATCATGAAGAGTACAACATCATACTTTTTATACAATGACCTAAATTCAAGCTCTTTGCACACCCATTTTATTTCGCAAAATAGTTACTTCAAAGATACACAGAATAAATCATTTGAGAAATAATTTTTGCATGTTATTTGGCCAAATATTTTGCACCCTAGCAGAAGCATGAATCTTGTCAAATGACATTTTCCCCTTTTTGTATGTATTGCAGAGTTTTATTTTTGAGATTTCTAACTCATTTGAAAAATCCAAGGAAACAAAACAAAACAAAAAGGTGAAGAGTAGCAGAGGAGTCATGTGTATTAATTAATATAGAGAATACTAGGTCACTTGAAAAACTGGCAATAAAATAGGTGTAACATAACAGTTCTTTAGTATTATTGTTTCTCCATCACTGGAATGTCAGTAGTATGTCACTGATACTATATAGGAATTTTATATTATATTATATTATATTATATTATATTATATTATATTATATTATATTATATTACAGTGGTGCCTCATTTAGCGATCACTCAGTTGAGCGACGTCACCTGCCTGTCTTGGTTGAGGCTGGAGTTTCCTAGCCTATGGCAGGGCAGGAGGTGGGTCTTAAAGGGGTGGAGTTTTTGTATATAAGGGGGGAGTGCAAAGAGGGGAGAGTTAGTTAGAGGAGAGAGAGAGAGATAGAGGGTTGAGAGAGGGCTTGAAAGAAGATCTGTAGACAGGGTTAGATATAGGTTAGGTAATTGAGTAATTGAGTGTTAAGTAATAAAGAACTGTGCAGGGTTAAGGTCTGAGAAATATAGTGTGACAAGTGATTCTTTTACTCAGTGATTTCCATTTTATTTTTGTATTCAATAAATCATCATTTTTATTTTGAAATCCATACTAAGTCTAAAGTGTCAGGTTTATGTGTGGTTGGTGGCAGCGAAGTTGTGTGTGTGTGTGTGTGAAGGATCGTGACCTGTCATCTCTTGTGGTGACGTAGGAGGAGGTGGCAGTCGCGACAAAACTGGTGCCAGCGTGTGGGATACGAGTTGTCCAGTAGCCCAGTTGCCCAGAAAAGCCTTGGCTAGTGTGACCAGAGCAAAAGGATTTCAGTTAGGTGCACCTGAAGTGGGGTGTGGGTAACTCTCTAGGATTTGTCTCCAGGGGGGAGCAGATCTAGCAGAGAGGCACCTAAGCTTCAGAGTGAAGGAACTGACTTATGAGCTCTAGAAGGTCCATTTTGTGAGGGAGATTGGCCCAAAGTAGGAGGCTGTTGTGACTTGGTCTGAGAGTCCGGAGTTGGGAGAACTCGGAAGGGACAGACAGACCAAGGGCAGCGAAGATTTGGGATTTCTCTAGTGAACTACAGAACCTGAGAGAAGGTGAAGCTGTGGTGGATTTGGAAGTAGAGCCAAGGGCAGAAAATTAAAGTAGCTCTAAATCTGGCAAGAGGCCCGGTGAAGGGGCAGAAGCCATTAGAGATTAAAGTAACAAGCCTAGCCATATCTGTTGGTATACCCTGTTAAAGAGTGTCAGACCTAAAACACAGCAAGAAGAAAAGTATTTTTAAACAGAGGCGTGGAAATTGACAGGAGCCTTTTTAAGTTAGTAAAATGCCTCTCACACGCAGTCAAATGGCAGAAGTGAGTGAACAAAGAGACCAAGCAATGTCAGACTGGTCTGGGGATGAGTCAAATGGTGAGGGAAGAGTTGCCTCAGTGCAGGAAGAAGCTAATGGTGAACAGTTATCAGAACTGAGGAAAATTCAGTTAGCCCAGGCGCATGAATTTCAAATGAAAAAACTAGAAAAGGAGGAAAGAATAGAAAGGGAAAGGATAGCCCTAGAAAATGAAGAAAGAGAGAGAGAGAAAGACAATTTGAACTGGAGGAGGAGCGTATGGCTTTTGAAATTAGGAAATTGGAATTACTGAACCAAAACAACAATAACAACAACAGAGATTCTGGTACTGAACCAAGCCAGTTATCAAAATCAGATTTGAAGAAATTTCCTACATATAAACAGGGGGATTGTCCTGAAAACTTCCTCAAAATCTTTGAACGAAGTTGTGCTGATTTTTCTGTGAGGGAAACAGAGAAAATGATAATTTTGAGGTCTCTCCTGAGAGGAAAAATGGCTGATGTGTATGCTGATATGCCAGTTGAGCTCAGTAAAGATTATTCAGAGTTCAAAAAAAATGGTTTTCAATCGATTTGGCATTAATTCAGAACATCTTAGGCAGAAGTTCAGAAAACTTACTAAAAGATCAGATGAATCTTATACCCAACTTGGTTTTAACTTAGAAAAGTGTTTAGATCGGTGGCTTGAACAGGAGAATGTAAAAACTTTTCAGGAATTGAAAAATGTTGTGGGCCTGGAGCAGTTTTATTCCTTACTCCATGGGGAACTTAAAATTTTAGTTCAAGAACGAAAACCAACTGACGTTAGAAACGCTGCTCAAATAGCTGATTTTATTTCTCAAATAAGGGGTCCTAGTTGTTATGAGGGGAGAGGTGTGAGGAAAACATGGGACCCAAAGTTCTCTAAGGAACAAGCACAGAGACAGACTAAAGTAGGCGGCCATTTTAGTGAAAAGCCCTCAGAACAGGGCCAGCACAGTAAACAAGTTTTGGAGGGAAAAGAGAAACTTGAAAGATTTGATGGGAAAAGCTCATGGGGGGAGAGAATCTGCTTCATTTGCAAAAAGAAAGGCCACATTGCTGCACAATGTTTTAATACAAGGCAAAATAAAGAAATTCCACCTCAGAAAGTTAATGTAAAAGAAGCAAAGGCTGTATTTTGTGTTCAGAGTAAACCTCAAGCTTCTTCTAGTGAAAGTTCTGTTACCATGGAAAACCAGGCAGAGGCAGTTAGGAGCTCTGAATTGGATACATTGAAGGAGCTGCCTCTCGCTGAAGTTGTCCACTGTTATTACATAGAGACTAATTGTGCGTTATTGGAATCTGCTGGGGACAGGATAAAAGTTTTTGAAAATGACTATACTGCTTTGAGAGACACTTGTTCTCAAATTTCTATTTGCCACTCAGACATAGTACCACAAAGTTGTATGACTGCTGACCAGACTCTATCTGTGAAAGGGATTGGGTCAGAACTAGTTTCATTACCTGTAGCTGATTTGAAAATCGAATATAAAGGTTGGAAGGGATTTTGGAGAGTGGGGGTGTCTTCTGAGATTCCTACCCCTTTTCTTATTGGTAATGACTTAACAAAGCATGTCAACAGTGCCCTGGTGGTAACACGTTCACAATCAGTACAAAGTGAAGCCAGTAATGAGACTGACTCTCAAGAGCCAGAGAAATTTGTACCACAACCTGAGGCATTCTCAGTTGAAATACCTCAGAAAAGCCTCTTTGTCAAGGAACAAACAGCAGACCCCACCTTAAAAGACTGTTTTGGAAAGGTGACTGATAAAGATTTATCACCTGAGTGCCCTGAACGTTTTATTATTAAGGGTGGTTTACTTTATAAGGAAAAACTGAATAATATTTCAAAAGGGGGGCCTGAAATTAAGAGACAGTTGGTCGTGCCTGAGAAATATCGCCCTATGATTCTGGAAAAGGGACATGCAGACATTTTCTCAGCTCATATGGGGATAAACAAGACCAAACAAAGAATAGCCCAAAACTTTTACTGGCCTGATATGGGTAAACATATTAAGAGTTTCTGTCAAAGATGCCATATTTGTCAGAGACAGGGCTCTAACTGTGATAAAACTAGAGCAAGGCTATGCCCATTACCAGTGATTTCAACTCCTTTTACACGTCTAGGGGTGGATATCATAGGTCCATTGCCCAACGCCACTAAGCGGGGGGACAGATTTATTTTAACTATAGTAGACCATGCAACGAGATATCCGGAAGCGATCCCATTACGTAATATAGAGACCCAGACTATAGCAGAAGCCTTAGTAATTTACATGAGTAGGATGGGTTTTCCTTCTGAGATAATCACAGACTTAGGAACCTCTCATACATCCAAACTTATGAAAAGGTTAGGCAGGGGGGTCGTTCACGTCAATGCCCTTGAGCCTTATTATAGAGAGACCAACCATGTGCAGTTTGCAATAAAAGCGGCTGATAAGGAGGAACATGAGTTGCCCTTCGGGGAAGGGAGGGGCCCACAAAAGTTCAATCCACAAGAAGTGCAGATCAGCCCTGCTCTATCCAGAGAACAGCAGAATAGTCGTAGAACGCTGGTTACAAAACCTCAAGAAGTGTTCTCAAACAAACCTGGTGTTGACAAGGGAGTGCTACCCAGGACTGACACAGGGAATGCTTCTCAGTCTGTAACACCATATAGAGTAACAGGTTATTACTTTGACAATATTCGCAAAGAGCTAGACGAAATGCTGAACGATCAAATTATTGTACACTCATCTAGCGCTTGGTTAGCCCCTGTAGTTTTAGTAGACAAGCCGGATGGCAGTGTCAGGTTCTGTGTGTACTACAGCAAGTTATATTCAGTAACCAAACCTGATGCTTATCCTATGCCTAGGCTTGATGACCTAATTGAGACGATTGGAGGTTGCAGAGTCATATCCTTTTTAGGTCTAACCAAAGAGTGTTGGCAAGGAAGAAGTGATCCTAGGGCCCAAGAGAAGACCGCGTTGTGTAGTCCATTTGGCCTGTTTGAATTTCGAGTCCTTAGCTTTGGCTTGCGAAATTCACCAGCAACATTTCAAAGGCTCATGGATCATACTCTGAAAGGGCTCAGTGACTTCACGGTAGCTTATATCGATGACATAGGGGTCTTTAGCAACACCTGGCAAGATCACCTACATCATCTAGAATTAGTGCTACAAAGATTGAAAGATGCTGGCTTAACCGTTAAAGCTAGTAAGTGTCAGCTAGGTAACTCAGAGATGAAGTACCTAGGTCACATAGTGGGAGGAGGCCTAATCAAACCTTTAGAGGCCAAGGTAGAAGCAATCCTGAATTGGCCCAGACCTACCACTAAAAAGAAAGTGAGGTCCTTTTTAGGTCTGGCAGGGTATTACAGAAAGTTTATACCCGGTTTCAGTGAGATTGCTGCACCTTTATCAGACCTGACAAAGAAGCAGAGCAGCAACAGCGTTTCCTGGTCGGAAAAGTGTGAGATGGCGTTTGGACATCTAGATGCTCTAACCAACCATCCAGTGCTGCATGCTCCTGACTTCAACAGAGAGTTCATCATCTACACGGATGCGTCTAATGCCGGTGTGGGAGCGGTACTGTGCCAACAGGATGACAGCGGAGACCAACATCCAGTGGCGTACCTGAGCAAGAAGTTGCTTCCCAGGGAGAAGAGTCTTTCTACCATCGAGAAAGTGTTTGGCGATCATCTTCGCGATCCGGAAGTTAAAGGCTTACGTCTGGGGTCGACATTTTACCTTGTGCACGGATCACTCACCTCTGTCGTGGTTGCGGACTATGAAATCACAGAACAGTAAACTGATGAGGTGGGCGCTTCTTTTGCAGGACTATGATTTTGAGGTTAAGGTGGTCAGAGGGACTATAAACTGTGCGGCTGACGCCTTATCCAGAAGACCGGAAGACGACATCTGAAGAACTTATGGACTCTGTACATGGTATATGGCAATGTAAAATGTTTGGACAGTTATGTGTTGTGTTATGATAAATGTTATGCATTGCATGTTTTTATATACCTGTATGGCGGAAGTGTAAGTATATTTGAATACTGTAGTTATATTAAACTGTGTTGATAAATGTAATGCTTGATGTTGGTTGCAGTTGTTTTGGGGAAAAAGCACCTTAGCTTTCCCCCACAAAACAACTTATTAAAGGGGGAAGGTATGTGACGTGTGCCATGACGTCACCTGCCTGTCTTGGCTGAGGCTGGAGTTTCCTAGCCTATGGCAGGGCAGGAGGTGGGTCTTAAAGGGGTGGAGTTTTTGTATATAAGGGGGGAGTGCAAAGAGGGGAGAGTTAGTTAGAGGAGAGAGAGAGAGATAGAGGGTTGAGAGAGGGCTTGAAAGAAGATCTGTAGACAGGGTTAGATATAGGTTAGGTAATTAAGTAATTGAGTGTTAAGTAATAAAGAACTATGCAGGGTTAAGGTCTGAGAAATATAGTGTGACAAGTGATTCTTTTACTCAGTGATTTCCATTTTATTTTTGTATTCAATAAATCATCATTTTTATTTTGAAATCCATACTAAGTCTGAAGTGTCAGGTTTATGTGTGGTTGGTGGCAGCGAAGTTGTGTGTGTGTGTGTGAAGGATCGTGACCTGTCATCTCTTGTGGTGACGTAGGAGGAGGTGGCAGTCGCGACAATTATATTATATTATATTATATTATATTATATTATATTATATTATATTATATTATATTATATTATATTACAGTGGTGCCTCACTTAGCGATCACTCAGTTGAGCGACGAAATCGCTTAGCGACGCTGTTTTTGCAATCGCAAAAGCAATCGCTTTGCGATGTTTCCTATGGGGAAAATTCGCTTTGCCACGATCGCGGGGAAGCGATCATCGTAAAGGCCCCATTTTCAGCCAGCTGATCGGCGGTTCCAAAATGGCCGATGGGAAAAAATGGCCGCCCGCTGTTTTGCCTCGCTTTAGAGGCACCGAAAATGGCAGCCGCAATGGAGGATTTTCGCATAAGGTTAGTTTTTAAGCCCATAGGAACGCATTAAACGCGTTTTAATGCATTTCTATGGACTTTTTAAAATCGCTTAGCGATGTTATCGCTTTGCAGCGATTTTTGCTGCACGGATTAACATCCCTAAGCAAGGCACCACTGTATATTATATTATACTATACTATACTATGCTATACTATATTGAATTATATTGCATTTTTCAATTTTGAAGCCAGTATTTCACTACCACCAGATCTATTTCCAGAGGTGAAAAACTGAGTGCAGCAGGAGTTGAACACTGACATTTCACCAGCAGCTTTGCATTATATAGAGAGAAGACCTATCTTTAAAGCACAGACATATAATCTACGGTTGTCACCCTGATTTAAGAAGTCCCTGGAAGCAATCACTAGACTTTTTGGAACAGAAATGGGCTTCTATTCAGTAGGACTGCACTACTAATGAACAAAAATTTTTGCAGATCTAGTTAACTAACATTTATAAACATTTCTTTACATCAGATGACAGTTCTAATGAAAATTGATCTGCAGCTTTCAAATGAAAGGACAAACACAATTTATTTCTACACTGCTTTACATACAGAAAACTTCCACATACAATAAGACAAAAAGTATTGTGTATTTACCTTGCAACAGTAGACAAGTCGAGATGTTTCTGAACTTCCAACAACACTTCTCGGAAAAAACGGAGACGTTTTTCCTCAAACTGCTGACACTGTTCAAAAACTTGTTCCATGTTTTCCATATACTGAGGTGTAGCACTGTCAAGGTCTTTAAGAGACTTTTCATATTTTTCCTTTGTCTTAAAAAAAAACAGACACACAGAACAAAGTTATAAAAATAATTATTAGTTATTACCCTGTTTCCCTGAAAATAAGACCTAACCTGAAAATAAGTCCTAGTAGGATTTTTCAGGATGCTCGTAATATAAGCCCTACCCCCAAAATAAGCCCTAGTTAAGTGAAACCCTGCCCTCCACCATTGTGCAGCAACCAGAAGATGACATGACTGTATTTGAATAAATGTAGATTGCTGTACGTTTTTTAAAAAATAAAACATCCCCTGAAAATAAGTCCTCATGCATTTTATGGAGCAAAAATTAATATAAGACTCTTATTTTTGGGGAAGCAGGGTATGTATTTTCCCCCCTAATCCAAATCCACACATACTAGTCCTTGATGGTACTTTTTAGGGTATTTTCTTGCGGCAGCAAATTGAAATGCTGTGTTATTCTTATCCACCAGAACAGGGAAGAATGTTAATTTGCTTTCAAATAAAACACACACTAAAAAAATTAGGACTAAACATCAGCTATGGCAGAAGCAAGACTAACTTTGTTGTACTAGCTTTCTCACGGATAGCTCAAGAACACTAATCTAAAATTAGAAGTAAACATCTGGACCCGGTTTGGACAAAACATTATGCCATTATTTACCACTAAAAGGCTGAGTCTTGGAGTTGTAAACTCTCACATCTCCTCCTCTGGATAGATTGTAAAGAGCAGTTTTGAAGTATGTGTGTTTTTTAAAATGTATTTATTAATCATAGTTTATGATGTCATCCAAACTCAACAAGCTGTGATTAATCTTATTGATAGCTATTGAAAACAAAACAGTGTGAAACTCTAGATTCAGCAACTGACTTGTTTCCCCAACCACTGTTAAGATCAATTGTATTTAAGGGCCTGGATGCAACACTTAAATGTGATAAATCTCCTCTTTATGGCTATACCAGAGAAGAAGGGACAGAAAATGAATACAAAGCTTTATGTGGTTTATGCCCATATTGATAAACTATGATGCATCATTATATGTAGGCAGGATCTCTGTATTTTAAGCATTTTAAATTAGCCAAAGAAAACAAAATCATTCAGTGAGTTATCTGAGGGACTGCAGTACATCCAGTGTTCAGGAATACATCTCACAGAATCCATGCTGAATAAAATTGAAGTTCAGGTATACTTCTAAAATGTTACTTAGAAAAAACATCATACGTAGTTTGTCAATCAGAAAATTAAAACACAAAGCTCTACTACAGAGAACTCTATTTGCAGAAGAAATGCAACTTCTCAGAAGTATTTCTCATAATTTTTACAAAGCAAACTGGAAAGACAGAATTTTCTCTTTGTTTGTGTAATTTTAATTGAACAAACATACCAAAATGATATTATGACAAATACAATTAATTACCCTTTTCTACTTTCTGCCCATATTATATTTAGTAATCTAACCCTATGGAAATACTCAGTTTCTTTCCCATGGAAGCTTACAAAGCACTACATTCAGAATAATGGATACAGTTTACCTTGAGTACATCCTGTTTACTTTTCTCCACTTTGTCCTGCAGCTTCTTTAGCTGTTCTGGATTCAGGGCTGGGTCAGCTTTACTATTGGCCTCTCTCGACACAGCAAGCTTTTCTTCTTTGCAGGCTGCATGATATGCTTTCTTAGAAGCTTCCACCTAAGATGACATGTTTTAGCAGAGATGAGACAGTCTGAGGGAAAACATTACCCAAGGATGTATAAGGATGAATCTGAGTGTTTTTAGATCAGCCTTTTCCAAGCTGGTACCCTCCAAACATTTTAGACTATCTGGCCATTAGTCATAAACATCAGACATGCCAGCCGGGGTTTCTGGGGGTTTCAGGCCAAAACATCTGAAGGATATAAAGGTGGAGTAGATTGCTACAGACCACCAAGGATTATTCTGAGAATAATGCTCTAGTGAATTACTACAGGAGCAGGTTTGAGGACCAATACTTAC
The DNA here is from genome assembly GCF_051106095.1 of Pogona vitticeps. Taxonomy (NCBI): domain Eukaryota; kingdom Metazoa; phylum Chordata; class Lepidosauria; order Squamata; family Agamidae; genus Pogona; species Pogona vitticeps. The sequence continues at coordinate 105,371,812 of NC_135787.1, read as the reverse complement.
TAAACAATCCAGGCCTATTCAAACTGGGGCTGCACCTCGAGATGTGTTGACTAATTGGCATTTTGTTGATTATTCAAATTTAAAGTAGGTTACTTAACATCTCTTCAATATTATGAATATTAAAAAAGTGAAGTGCTATCATGTAACTGACAACTAAATAAGTAGGACAATCCTGAATATGTTTACTCTTAACTAAATTCCATTGAGCTCCCTAGTAGGTGTGCTTTGGATTGCAATCTACTACATTAGTAAGCAAATACTACCAATAATGAGTTTGTTCTGTGCTGTCAAGTCGGAACTGACTTATAGCAACCTAACAAGGCTTTAAATGTAAGTGAGATATTTAAGGAGTGATTTTACCAGTTCCACTCTGCCGCCCCCCAATCAGTTCTCATGGCTGAGTGCGGATTCAAACCCTGTTCTCCAAAGTCTTAGTCTGTCACTCTATACACCACACTGTGAACCCACTATAGTAATCAGGTAGAAAAAAATTCCAGAATTCCAACCCTAAAATAGCCTAAAATAAAGTGAATTCTTGCATAGTTTCTCCTATTAAAAATCTGTCCGCTGAATTTACCAGCTAAATATTTGATCACACTACTGCGAGAAGCTTGCTAACCAGCTCCCAGTCCATTAAAAAGTATTAATCTCCCATCCAAAGTTATAACAAATGCTACATTTAACTCAACCCTCCAAATAATGCTGTTTTTCAAAGGAAGCCATCAGGATGATAAAGAGCAGTAGCTTAAAGAAGTCTGTACACTATATCCCCTTCACATAAAATATATAAAGACATCCTCACAGGATGACCAGTGCCATGGCATTAGTTATAGCTGAGCCACAAGGTATATCATTGGCCTCAGTCCTGGACAAGTGTGGATTAGCACAGATGTCTGCAGGAGAAGAAGCCTAGGTATAAGCAGTTGCTCACGTGCAGGCTTCCTTCCTGCTGATGTCCATGCAACGCATGAATGTTCAGGATGCTAGTCCAAGAGCATGCTCCTGTTCAACATACAGCAACTCCACACATATAGTATTTGTGGGGTCCTTAGCAGATCCTACTGCTCATTTCCAGACACAGTTAAGATTCCTAATAAAGCTTTTATTTGGCTAATTATAGAAAGTAAACTCTGCTTCCACTCAATGAACAACACCACTTACCTAGACAGAAAAAAACAGCAGTAAGGACAATTAATGCAACTTCACTATACCCTGAGTTTATCACATAGCTCAACTTGGGGCAGCCACAGCACTCTGCTGCATTTCCCTAACTAAGAAAAAGAATCCCATGGATGCTTCTCCCATAGACTCTCCTCTAGGCACAGAAAGAGAAAGCAGAACACCATCAAGAAGTGAGTCTTACTAAGGTATTATAGGGGAAAATTAGATAGAGGCAGCCCCTTCACACATTCTATCTCATCTTATTCTACCTAAATACAAACCACTAATCTCTAGAGTTGGGTCAGTCCAGGCCATCCTGACCGCAAGACCAGCAAGCAAACAAGTACATGTAAAAGTAAGCAAGGGAGCTGGGGAAGAGAAGAAAAAGCCGGGGTGAAATTAGGGTGCTACACTGAAAGGCTAATGGAGGTGCAAAATAGGGAACAGGTGTTTTACCTCTTTCATTTTTTTGGCCCATGGTTTCTGAGCTTTCCTAAATCCATCTTCAGCTTCTTTAGTTTCTTTAAATCCACCTATCATTTGCTTGTGAAAGGAATCCTTTTGCCAATTCTTTATCTTCTCAAAGTCCTCATTCATTAGAGCAGATTTTACTTCTAGATGTAGTTCACTCACTTTTTCAGCTTCAGACATAAAGGCATGCCAAGCCTTTTCGACAGTCCCATACTGTGGCCCTGAATGGAAAAATAAATGTTGTTTTTTGTCATTTTTCTCACTAAATCCTTAGTTTTGGAGAGACAGTCATATTGTCATTTTATCTCGTATATTACATAAGAATTATCCTGCCTGTATTTTGCATCACATCAGCTCTATAATCAAAATGTCTAACTTCAGAGTGGTGTAATGGATAGAGTGACAGACTAGGATTCTGGAGGCGTGAGTTCAAATCCCAACTCAGCCATGGAAACTCACTGGGGGTGTTGCAACTAGTAAAGCTGCTCCTTAAATAACTCACTTACCTTGAAAGCCCTATTAGAGTCATTATAGGTCAATTCTAGTACATAACAACTTCATATATTTTTGCAGGCCTTGTGATATTGGTAGCTCTTTCCTCAAAGATTACTTTTAAGGCTTGCCACTACTCTGACATTAAAACCAAATTCTTATAAGATTTTAAGCCAACATCAATTAACATGGCGGTTTAAGACAACGATTAGCTGAGATCCAGTAACAAAACCCATGCTGCATAAGGCTGATTATGTCATCAGCTGTGGGTGTTTTTCATATGTAATTTATCCAGTGGCAACAACTATCAGAAATTAAAAAGTCTTCCACCCAGCCCCACCATCCCCAAGGGCTTTCCCCAGGACAAAAGTGTTAATATGTCAAAATCTGAATGTATACAGTGCTAAAACAATTAAGGGAGATATAGAAAAAACAGCCCTCAAAATGTATACAGTATTTTTAAAATGAGGTTTGTGCAGCAATATATTAAAAGTCACTGCAAAACAACAAAATTGTTCCAGCATAGTGTTAAAGCAAGGTCAGAATCCACTGTAATGTTGCACAGCAAAGGAATTTCTTTCATGACTCACAATCAATCCATGAGAGAGAACTGAAAGTGTACTGAAATCATTGATATGTAGAACACTGCAGTGTGTTGACATGACTAGTGGATGCCATTTGCAGATCCTGTGGCCTACTCTATTTCACTACCCCTGTCGTTTCAACTCATTGAAACCCATAATAGTCAAAATAATAATACCCATCAGCATGGCTCCTGGTTGACAGATTCTAAATTACAAGTACTGTATTAACAGTTGTAAAAACAAAATAAATTTTTATTTAAAATGTTTCTCTGTGAATCAAGACCTTATAGTCACAAGTCCAGCAAGAGAGGATGTTGACCGTTAAGAAGGGGGAGATAAGGGTATAAAAGATGGCCAGAAAAGATAGCCAGGGAAAGGAGCAGAGGATGATAGGAGAGCACCTAGAGGGTAGAAAACTCTGCTTGGAGCAGAGAGAGGATTTTTTTACTATATGCTGATATGCTTTTGTAATTGCTTATGCTCTAGGCCAGCAATGGTAAACCTATGGCGCACGTGCCACAGCTGGGACACAGAGCCTTCTCTGCGGGCATGCGAGCCATAAGTCACCGGATCGCTACTCCCCCAACAGCCAAACCTGAGAAGGTAGCTGCAGCCGTGGTGCTGGCAGCCCAACAGGCAGCGGGCCAGGATCCGGAGCAGCTGGAGCTGGAGGCGGATGCAGAGTGGGGTCTTGAGGCACCTCCGTGCCCGGGATTCCCCCTTCCGCCACCACTTCTGCTTCCGCCGCCTGCTGGGTGTCCTCCCCCCCCGGTTTGGGTACTTGAGTCCAAAAAGGTTTGCTGTCACTGCTCTAGGCTATTAACTACAAAGTTTGTTAAGATAGATGTGACTTAACGGAGAGCTTTTCTAACTTAGTTAATATACTATTGTAATACTTTTCAACTCTTTGCAAAACTTTAATTATTATTACAGTCTGAATTATCATATTAAGCTTGGTTAGAGTACTTATATTTTCCATTCTGCTTATGAAGCTCTCATTGTTGTTGTTTAGTCGTTTAGTCGTGTCCGACTCTTTGTGACCCCATGGACCAGAGCACGCCAGGCCCTCCTGTCTTTCACTCCCTCCCGGAGTTTCGTCAAATTCATGTTGGTAGCTTCAGTGACAAGCTCTCATAGTTATATATTTTTAAGTTGCCTTACAATCCCAGCTGTGATGAACATAGGCTTCTGATTTTTTCCTAAAGATCTATAAAGTTCTATAAGGCTCTTATGGAGTATGTTTAGGCTTCAGACTACCTTACCCAATAAAAGGGATCCCAAAAGAGCCTCAAGACCTTTGGAGGCAGGGGGAATGGCAATCTTTTAATTACAAATAACAGCCAAGGCTGATATCATCAGCCTTACATGGCATAAGTTCTACTATTAGATTTCAGCCATTGAATTTTTAATTAAATTTATTAAATTTAAATTTTAATTAAATTAATGTTTAATTTAATTGCAATTACTGCTTAAAATAAAATTAGTATAAAATGTTTAGCAGTTAAGAAACATCACCCAATAGTTGCTACTATCTGCAACAACACTACTAACACTAACACTAACACTAACACTAACACTAACACTAACACTACTACTACTACTACTACTACTACTACTACTACTACTACTACTACTACTAATAATAATAATAATAATAATAATAATAATAATAATAATAATAATAATAATAATAATAATAATAATAATAATAATAATAATAATAATAATAATAATAATAATAATAGTGTTCCATCAAATCAATTCCAATTTATGGCAACCCAGAGGGGAATTAGATGCCCAATCTTTGGCCCCACAGCCATATATCATACCTAACTCACTGAGCTATTCAGACAGCTTATCTGTTAATGGCCTGGGCAATAAAAGTGTCTCTGCTTGGTCCTAGAATAACACCAAATGTTCATATCAGATTAGCTCTCCTTGGAAGCAACATGCCTCTAGTCTCCCCCTATCTCCAGTTTCCCAAAAATAACGACAAACTACACTTCCAAAAATCTCAGAAGGAGCACAATTTGCCATTGTGTGTTTCTCAACTGTGCCTATTTTAGACCAGGAAATATGCATTCCTGCAATAATTTTCTCAAATATTATGTCATGCAAATACACTACTTGTATTTCCATGTCATTTGTGGCTATTTTTAAATGCAGCAATTGACTCTTATTCCAAGAATCTAACCAGTAGAGAGATAGATCTGGGTGCAAACTATGATTTTCATTTGATTTACATTCACATATAATTTCCTTAAGCTCTCTGACACGTCATCTCCAGACCATTCAATAACATTCATATTCAGTAACATTCACATACATTCACATTTAATATGAGCACTATTTCTCATATTTCCCTAGACAATTAATTAACTGAGTAAAGCTTAAAAAAATTATCTACCAACTATCTAATTGCTTTTTACAGAAATAGTCTTCTTTTTGAAATCTAAAGATGCAGCATTCACTGACATTCTGAAAAAAAAGAAGTTCTCAATAAAGACCAATTCACAAACTGAAACGGGGAAAAAAGATGGTTACGGCAGTTTTCTTAGTAGCTGTGGTCTCCTGAGTAATTAAGTGAAGTTGAATTCTGCAATTAATACTGGGATATTTTAAACAGTACTTTAAGATAAAGTCTGAAATTCTGTTCACCTTTTTCTACCATTTGCCTCCACCTTTTGGCCCATTCTGTTAGTTGCTGAGCATAGACCTTCTCTATCCTTGCACGTTCATGAATACAGTTCATAAGATCACCGCAAAGTCTGTGACCATCATCAATGCGTTTCACAGTCCGCTTATAGTTTCCAACCTAAAAAGCAAGCATTTATATACACATCATTAGAGTGAAGAAAGGAGTGATAAAATTGGACTCCATTTTTGGAGCAGTCAACAAAATACGTTTAAATTAGGTGCCAATTATATTCGTATCTTAAAAGGATAGCATATACCTATTACCTTTCTTTTATTCTAACAAGATTTCAGATGGCTGCTAGACGTTACTGGCTGAATTCTGTTGATTGGAGGCTTCCTTTTGCGATTTCAGGGTGCACATGACTCGCACACCATGCAACAAAGTCACATGCTGTCCAAAGTCGCAAAAAGCCTTTAATCAGGGGTACTCTCGCTCCCTATAATGTCTTGTCCACTGCAAAGGCAGCCTTCACCCAACAGGATGTGGGCTGTTTAAATACTATGAATCAAGTATTTGATACCTGATTCATAGTTATCCTTAACGTTATCCTTACTTCTTCCATGATATCAGTAATCTTACTTCGAATCATATACTAAATTTTCTGATGCCATTCATCCAAAGACAGAGTTTTGAAATAACTCACATTTACATCTATAAGCATTCTTGCTAATATTAAGACATTACAACTTTGTCATCTTATCAACAGTACCCAAACATCATTTAAGAAATTCACATAGGAAACAACACAATCATCTCTTCCATCACATTCTGCTTTATTTCTTCTACTGAAATTCAAATATACTGTATAAAATTTCTTTATGAAGCCAAGCAAGCATAAAATCAATAGAACAAAATTTAGAACTCCTAACATATCATAATCTACATTTTCAGGGATAGCCTATGTGGCATATTGGATAGAGAACTGGACTAGGACTCTGGAGGACAGGCTTGAATTCCCACTTCACTATGGAAACCCACTGGGAGAGGAATGCATAAAATCATTTCTTAATTATCTCACTTGCCTTGAAAAGTCCTGTCGCAATATCTATAAGTCAGTTCCAACTTGACAGCACGTAACTAAGATCTTTTTACTGGTTAGGGGGGAGAACCTGCCACCACCCGGGACATACCACTTGTTAAAGCACCCCTGTCATTGTGTATCCATCAAAATCTGACAGTAAAAGTGGTAGAAAGCCCATTTCCAGAGCTTGGGGAATGCTAATATATAGGTACTATGCACTAACACTGTAACATTGTATAAATAGCTAACTACACTATAGTTTTATGCTTTCATCAGTAGGATTGATTAGGAACATAGAAGCTTCTTAGGAAAAAATGAGGACCCTGCTAGCTTGGCTTCCTTCTTGATAAGGGCTAATATTTGACTTACAATCTGCCTTTTTTTCCTATGATTACAGCTACAATGTTCAAATTGGTCCTCCAGGATAAAAAGTAGTGATGCTTTGGAGGAAGGCATAAGGCACACTTCTAAAACTATGTCTCCTCTGTAAAGGCAAAAGCTCTTGAATTTTTAAGAGGAATGGTTCCCCTTAGGTAAGTCTATTGCTCAATGTATACATCATATGAAGACTTAGTTTGAACTTGTAAGTATGTAACAAGCAGTATACATTTAATCTGCTTTTTTCTTCTTTCCTCTTCATGTTTGGTTCTGCAACTTCCACTCCTGTTATCATGAGTAAGTAGCTACTGGAGGGAGAGGAACAGTGGTAACTATGACCTGTCATTTAAACCTTATAAGGCTTGTGAATCATGGCTGAAACTCAATTTCAGGTTACTATTTCTGATATCTGGTTCTGATTCTCTAGTTCACAGGTGTCAAAAACAAGGCCCGCGGGCCAAATCCGGCCCGCCAGACCTCGTCTGATGGCCCGCGGAGCCGCCGCCAGCCTTGCAGCCTCCCCCCCCTTTTTTTTCAGTGAATTTACTCCGTGCCTGCACGGAGTAAATTCATTGAAAAAATGGCTCAAGTTAACAAGGCTACGTCCTCCTTCCGATTGGCTGTGGCGCTGTCACTCCTTTCCTCTCCCTCCGACCCCCGCTCCCCCTCCCTCCCTCCCATGCCTGTTCCTCGCTCGCTCTCGGCCTGAGGAGAGAGCCGTTCCCAAGGCCGCGCGAGGAGGGGGCTCCGCGCCGCCTCTGTCGCCCCCGAGGGGAAGGGAAGGGAAGGGGAGCGGTGGGAGTTCCTGGCCGGGCTCTGAGGCGGAGGGAGGAGATGCTGGAGGGACGCGGGAGGCAGCGGCCAGCGCAGCCCTGAGGAGAGGGAGAGAAGAGGGAACGCGGAGCGATGCGCCGGCCCGGTTGGGTAACGTCGGAGGCGGCCATTCGACCCAGCCGCGGAGAGAAGGGAGGGAGGGCTGGCTGGTTGCTCGCTTCCCTTCCCTTCCCTTCCCGGACGTTCCGTTCTCTCTCTTGCTCGAAAAAGACCTGATTTCTGTGAGGGGCCAGCGGACGACATTCCTTGGCAGCAGCTTTTCCGCCCCTGTAGGGAGGTTGAAGGGAAGTGGGGTGGGAATCTCTCTCTCTCTCTCTCTCTCTCACACACACACACACACACACACACACAGAGACCCCGGCACTTTCCCTTCCTTCACACACACATACGCGTTCTCTTCCTTCCTGTAACTCTGTCTCTCTCTCTTTCTCTCTCACACACACAGAACCCGTCACTTTCTCTTCCTTCACACACACACACACACACACACACACACACACACACACACACACACACACACACACACACACACACACGTTCTCTTCCTTCCTGTATCTCTCTCACACACAGAAACACACACACACACTCAGACCCTGGCACTTTCTCTTCCTTCACACACACACACAAACACACACACACACACACATTCTCTTCCTGTATCTCTCTTTCTCACACAGACACACACAGGCACTTTCTCTTCCTTCACACACACACACACACACACACACACACACACACACACACACACACACACACACACACACACACACACAGAGACACGTTATCTTCCTGTATCTCTCTTTCTCACACACACACACACACACACACACACACACACACACACACACTTTCTCTTCCTTCCTTTTCCCACTAAGCCGGATGGGGTCCTTGCAAGGCCATCAGTACAGATACAACCGGCCCTTTGATGGGGACCAAACTGCTGATGCGGCCCCCGATGAATTTGAGTTTGACACCCCTGCTCCAGTGGTGGGATTCAAATAAATTAACAACAGGTTCTATGTCCTAATGATAAGTAAGTAAGTAAGTAAGTAAGTAAGTAAGTAAGTAAGTAAGTAAGTAAGTAAGTAAGTAAGTAAGTAAGTAAGTAAGTAAGTAAGTAAGTAAATGAATGAATGAATGAATGAATGAATGAATGAATGAATGAATGCCCAGGACATTTTTTAAAAAGGTACTACATAAGCAACAGACTTATGTGGTACCTTTAACTTGAAAAAAATCATAGTAAAATGAGGACGGTTGGGTGTTTGACTGAAGCGGTCTCACCCCAAAACTTTTTCCCTCTGTGTCCTGCCCTCATGCCTTGTCAATCACCCCCCCTCTCTGCCTCGAGGCCATGAGCTTTCCTCCAGTGACATAAAGGACTCATCCTCCCCCCTTTCCCCCATTGACGCCTCTGCTCTCTCCAGGGCTTTATCTCTCTCACCCATATCCCACCTCAGACGGCTCAGTGTGGCGCAGGAAGGGAGGCAGCTAATTGCACCCCCTCCCCCCCGCTTGTAGCTGGTCACCTAGCCCCTCCTCCTTCATTCATCTCAGGCCAGCAAACGGTTCTAAGAACCAATAGTACATTTAGGAATCGGTTCTACAGAATAGGTGCGAACCTGCTGAATCCCACCTCTGCCCTGCTCTAGTTAATTCTTAACACTCAATTATGTGTGAATTGAGTGTGTGTTCCATTTGGAGCACAGGAATTGGTTAGTCATTTGCCGTTATTTGTTCTACTTGGCTGCTGCAAATAATCTGTCATTTGCTTTTAGTGCAAATTTCAGACAAAAAAGAACTTTTATAAATGTTTTGCAGTTTTTACTGTTTAACAAACACATCTGAAACAAAACACCACTTAGACTGGAAATCTTGTTATTCCTCCTATTTGCTAAACAGAAAGAATTTGCTTCTTGTGCTTCAAACATGATATGAAAAAAGATACCTGATGGCATACTCTCAAAACCCGTTCTATATCCAGGCATCAAATGCTTTGGCTAATTTAATGTTTCAATACTTCAGCATTTTCACATTTTTCCTCAGACAGGAGATCATGTAAGTTTAAACTGAACTTAACTGCAATATATATATGAGTATAAGGAAGGATGGCATTTTCCTTAAAAAACTCCATAAATAATGCAGAAAGGTGGAAGCTTCGGCTTTCCAAATTATCCATCCATGCAACAAAAAGGAAATTCAAATTCAAAATAACACCATGTTTGAACAATAAGATGTCTCCTTTTAGGAATTTTGTAAAATAATTAGTATTAGGGCTGTTGATTGGCTTAGGGAGGATCAAGGATCAAATGAGTTATTTTTAGCATGGATAAGGAATTAAGACTCACACAATGAGTTTACAAACTACAAAATCCTTTTAAAAGTCTCTTTAATTTCAAACACAAGGTACCATACAGAAAGATCTACTGTTAAGAAACACAAACTCAAAGTTCATTTAACATGTAGAATTACTTGTAGTTTTTCAGATTCTTCCTGTAGAAATTACAGCCTAGAAGAGACATAATGTTAGCCATCTCCCAACCATAAAAATGTAATCAAGGAGCATTAAGGCCCTCTGCTCCCTCTACATCAACTATGGTGAAGCATTACACTTTCCACTTACACTAATCAAATTTAGTTTTTAAAAAAATCAGGATTACAAGCTTCTTGGCAAATAGCTATTAGTGTCAACCATACTTAACTAGCAAGAGGAAAGCAGATTTATCCCTCTTTGAGAACAGAGAGATCATGTCTGCCAGCTACAATTGGCTGCAAACAAAACACAAAATATGCTTCAATCGGCAAATTTAATAGTTCTGGTGTCTTCCTTTCATTTTTTCCCCATTTACCAATATCTGAGGCAGTACTTCACATCTTGCTACTTATTTGTCACAAGGCAGAAAAAATTGTTCAACCTTATAAACCTTATAAATAAAATATATATTTAAGATTTTTTTTTGCTGTGAAACAATGGAGTAGCAAATAGCTTTTATTTATTTATTTGGATTTCTATCCCGCCCATCTAGACCAAAGGTCTACTCTTTTTCATACTGAATTTTATAATGAATAAAAGTATCACACACAAAAGGGTTTTCTGTATTTTTATAGCACATCTCAGCTCATGAAAACTCAAGTTTAAATCATTTTTCCCTACAAGTTTCCATCTGTCTTTTTTAGAATTTCTGTCAGCAAAATCTTCCTTAACTACCATTATTTTTAAATTTCAGGATGCCATCTTACTGTTTATGTAGTAAATATGTGATTTCATGCATTTATTATCAGTTTTTCATTGGCTATCTTTCTCTGTATTTTAAACACAAGCACAAATTGCAAAAATAAAAATGATCAGGAGCACCTAGCAATATTGTACTGTAGTTTTACGTATCTCTCTTTGGTTAATCAAGATAACAGCACTGTGCTGCTCTCCTCTGGTTGCAAAGTGCAACCCTACACTATCCCACATACCTCTCTCAATTTAAGGCCAATAAATAATTTCAGCAACAGTGACAGCAAAAGTGACAGTGCAGAAGAAGTACAGTACATGTACAAATGATCAGTTAATGGTAAGGCCCCTCCATAACTGGTTTGCAAGGTTAGTCTTACATAAGCACATAAAACAATCCTGTCCATGCCACACCTGGACTCTTAGCTTTATAAGTATTCAATTCTTCAAAAAGGTCTGAATTATGAATGTGGGATATTGTGGTTCTGAAATCACAATTCAAAAATCTGGGAAATGGCCCGATACTGCTGCACAGTATCATGCCCGCGTTGCCAGCAGGAAAAAGGATGCCAAGTTTTACATAGCAAACGACAGCCTGAATGTTGACAACAAATAATGGCAGTGGTCAAAATGGTCTATAGCAGTGGCGGCGAACCTTTTTGGCCTTGCGTGCCCAAACTGAAAACAAACAAACCCCAGCAGGCGGCATGCTGCGGCAGAATCGGAAGTGGCGGCGGAAGGGGAAATCCCGGGCATGGATGTGCCTTGAGACCCCACTCTGGATCCGCTGCCAGCACCGGCTGCTCCAGGTCTGCCTGTCGAAGCGCCAGCACCACGCCTGCAGCCATCTTCTCAGGTTTGGCTATGTGGGGGGGGGGGGATAGCGATCTGGCGACTTATGGCTCACGTGCCTACAAAAAGGGCTCTGTGTGCCACCTGTGGCACGCGTGCCATAGGTTCACCATCACTGGTCTACAGGATACCCTCTTCTGCTCATTACCATTCACAAAGTGACACCATGCATGGGAAAATCCTAGAATCAGCTCTTTTTTTCATCAGTTAACCACTTCTCACCCAAACACAACTGTCAGGGCTGTTTTTCAACAAGTATGAATGGTAGTGAGCTACAGCCTTTTGCATCAACAAAGGTTCTGAACAAATCGTCTGACTTACGGCAAAACAAAGGAAACAATGATGTTCTGATCTTACTGAAGTGTGAAAATATGCATCCTTCAAGTATGTTGTTGCAAACCAATCCCATTGCTATAACAATGGTAGGATTGTATGCAAGGTAACCATTTGAATTTTTTTTGGTGGTATATACTTGTTGACTCCTTTCAGGCCAACATTCTTTTTTTGGGTGCCATAAAATACTGGGAGCAATTTCCATTGTCCTTGTATCTTCTTTGTGCCATTATAGCATCCTTTTCTAGTAATGTTGCTTCCTCTTCATTGAGAATATCTGGGCTTGGTGACACAAATATGCCATCTAGGAGGGTGTCTGTCACTATAGGAGTTATGATAGTCTATCAGAGTTAATGGAGTGTCAAATGTTTATATATGGTGCTAATGTTATAATGTATTGTGTTAACATAGTTCAGATTAGGGAGTGAGTGCTATCGGTCTGAGTGTCTATTAAGTCAAAGATGCTACTGAGTTATTAAATCAATTTCTTTGTATAAGATGACTACTTGTATTTGCTTTGTGGATTATACCATTGTGTTGAATGATCACATTTTTTGATCTGTCACGTGGTGATTTCTTTCTTTGGTATTGGTAATTTCTTCTCCAATATAGCTTATCCTGTTGTGTTGACTGATGCTGTGTATTCAGGCCCGCTTTCCCCCCTCTTGTCTTCTTTTTATGAAGATCCTCCATGAAACTGTCCATTGAAAAGAGCCCCTCTATGCACCATCTAGACTCCTCCAGCATTCCTGCTGATGTGAGCCATGTATGTCTCCGTCACAGCTGCTGCCAATCCACCAAACGATGTGCTACTAACGAGCAGGCCTCTTGTTGAAAAAAGACATCATTTAAAAAAAATCTTCAGGTCAATTAGCTATTATTGGCTGATTTCCCCCCCCCCAAATAAATTTATGATATGCCCTCATAACTGCTTGACAGTTTGAGCTTCTGATCAGTAGAGCTGCTGATGAATAAATTGTTCTGCCTAAGAGATCTCATTTTCTTCCTTCTGTATTATTTGGTGTTGTCTGCAATCTTCCTCTGTTCTTTCCTTTAGTGGTCTCTACTATAACTGAATTTGACAACAGATGCTTAGAAAATTTATACTTTCCTCTTGTACTTTATATAGGTTGTCAATGGGTCTTGAAGTCAGGGGTATTGTTGATTGTTTTGCCATGATTGGGTTCTTAGGTTTATTAGTGTTTCCAACACTGCCATTATCACAGGAATATTTGATTTTTTTCTTCCTGCACTCTTGCAAACACAGAATCCTTTGCTGATTGTGCAGGTTTAGATATCTGTAACCGTAATGACTTTGCCATTCTTTCAGCCCAGTCACTGTATGATGTAAGAACTTCAGATGGGGAGAGTGGTACATTACCTTGTACTTCTGAATCAGGTAATGGCACAAAAGGTGATTCTGAATTATTCTGTTCATTATCTGAATGTGAAATCCAATTATCTGTTTCTTTGTTTTCTACAGGTGTTTCTGATGGTTGTGATTCCCCTGACATTGGTAATGTACTCAATTATCTATCTATTTATCTATTTATCTATTTATCTATTTATCTATCTATTTATTTATTTATTTATTTATTTTATTTTATTTTATTTATTTATACCCCACCTATCTAGTCATTTCGACCACTTTAGGCGGCTATTATGACACCAAGTCTTGACATTGCATCAGAACTGGTATAAAATTTTGATCCAGCAGTGTTAAGGTAACTGTGTTTAATGCTGTTGTTTCTAGGACTGTTGTCAATATCATGCTAGCCTGCTTTTCAGACAGTGTAGGTTTTGGAAGGGATCTCGACACCAATAAAGAACTAATAGTTGAATGCAGTGATAATGAACTGCCTGACTTTCTTGTATCTTGGTGTTGTTTGCAAAATGAAGGAAACCATGATTTCAACTATTTTCCTGATTGATTGTTTCAAGATGGACTTCTCTGATCACCCTCCCATAACGATTTCTCCTTGAAGTGTGATCTAGTATCTTTACAAAATACTGGAGATGATCAACTGATATTTTTATATGGTGGTGAACATAAAAAAGGTACAAAATAAGAATCTGCATAATATCAAGAATCCACTGGTGAAGACTGTTGAGAGTACGTAGTAACTGTTAGCACAATATCTACATTGATCACAATGTCAATCTCAGGTCTCTCCTCCATCATGTATTTTTTGGAGGAGATCTTGTTGAAGAGACCGCAATCCTGTCCTCAATTTCAAATCTCTCCTGTTGCTGTCTTTGGAGAAGTCTCTCACAGGCAAAGCTCTAGGAGCTTTCTAATGATAGGCTATGCAGCTCATCTTCTGAAATGGAGCCAATATTTTGGGTTTCATCTTGGTTACCTGAAAGTTCCAATGTTTGCAGTGCCACCACTGTCTGCACCTGAGGTGTTAAAGGCTTATACTTTTACTTAGCGTTTTTCAATTTGTCTGGGTCAATATCAGATAAGCCTTTACATTTTCTATTATGTGGGTCTGATTTTTTGCAATGATTTTTGAAAACACTTTTAGGCTCAAGAACCAGCAGTGTCCTTTGCTATAGTTGTCTGCCTCTGAGTTAGTAAAAATTTAGGTAGTTTCCATTACAGTGGTGCCTCGCATAACGAGCGCACCGTTTAATGACGAATCCGCATAGTGATCTATTTTTTTAGATCGCTAATGCGATCGCATTGCGATGTTTTAATGGGCAAAACATCGCATTGCGATGATCGGTAAGCATTTTGCTTACCGATCTTCGCATTGCGATGTTTCTAAAACAGCTGATTGGTGGTTCCAAAATGGCCGCCAGGTGCCCAAAATGGCCGCCGCAACCATTTTTGCGTGATTTCCTCGCTTATCGAGGGCGTGAAAATGGTGGCGCTATGGAGGATCTTCACTGAACGGTGAGTTTGGGCCCCATAGGAACGCATTAAACTTTTCCTATGGGTTTTTAAGTTCTGTTTAGCGATGTTTCTGCATAGCGATGATTAATCCGGAATGGATTAACGTCGCTATGCGGGGCACCACTGTACTTTCAGTTTTCTACAATTTTTTGAGTTGAATTTTTTTCCTAAGATTTCTCTCATGATTTTAGATGTAACTGGCAACTTTTCAGAGTCGGTTTAGTAAATCCTCTGCAGATTGTAAAACATTTAAATAAATGAGCTTTTCTTAAGCAAAATAAACAGTGGTCATGCCCCTTTGTCTGAGGTATTTTTGTTCCACGGCCGAAACAGTATTTAATTAAAGCTATGGAGGCCATAAACTACCAAATTTAACCATTAGAAAAAGAGAGAAGGGGGAGGGGGTGAAGAGGGAGGTAACAACTAAATCTTTTTTTTAATTTTTAAGTAAATAAGACAGCACAAAGGGACAAGGTGGATAAAGAAGTATTTTAGAGGCTATTTACAAGAAATTTCACTTTTTGAGCTCTGGAGCCATTGGAGAATGTTCTTGCTACAGAAGACGAAAAGGGACTGAGGAAAGAGGGCAGAGCATGTGCAATAAAAACAAGGGAGGGAAAGACTCTAGGCTAAAGCTCTGGAAGGTAGCCATGGAAAGTGTTCCTGCAAGCACAGAACCCAAATGTGAGAAACACAAAGACAACAACACAGAAGGAATCTTACAGGACTTCAGAAATAAAGAGAGATCTCTATCTAACCAAAAATAAACATTTCCAAAATCTACTGCTCTTAGGAAAGGAATGCTGTGCCTTAACCATAGTAAACCACTGTTAAAAGCTGTTATTTCTTAGTTGTGGATCTGTAACTATATGAAGATAAATGTATTATAGGAACAGGATAAACCCTAACTGGAGACTCCCACTCTTTATAATCTTGGCACATAGTTCACATTAGAAAGCCATATGCATGACCAAAATATGAACTATATGCTTTGATTTGCAGAATGGAAAATATTTAACTGATCTGCCAGGACCCCCAATTTTCAAGTAATCCCTTTTAAAAAACTATTCAAGATTGCTGGCATGCTGCCAAGCTCACAAAAGGCAGCTTCTTTATAAGGGATGACAAAGACAGAAATTTCAAGAATAAAGATTTAGATCTACAGTTCGGAAAAAGTTAACTAAACCACTTCAGCAGTTGGACTGGCCATTTTAGCTTGGCCATTGTAGCTTGTCCATTTTAGTATTTACTTTTTGTTGCAATCAGAGGTTGGTTTAAATGGTGCACCAAAAAGAAATGGTCATGTCACCAAGCATTACACATGATTGTGTAGTATAAAAGATGGACGTTGTTTTGAGGCTTCAGAAAGAGCCTTTTTCATTGCTTTGGTTTGTGAGGTGGCTGTGACGATTGCCCCATGTCACTCCTGTCAATCAGATTCAGGATCTCATTTGCATGAGCCTATGAGAGGAGTGGAGGGGCGGAGCCAGCGGATATAAGAAGGTTTGGCAGAAGTGATGGAGGAGGAGATATAGAATTCGAAGAGATAAAATTTGCAGAGAGATATATAGAGATAGTTAGGAAGATAATGAGAAGAGATACTAATAGAGATAAGATGGTCAAGATTAATAGATACAGCAGGTGGTGATTAAGTATGTGGCAAGATATATGATATTTTACTGATTTGGTTGTATGCACTGAATAAAGAACATCTGTGATTTGATTAAAGTTAATACACTTCAATAAATAAGTTCTGTTGGCAGTAAGTAACCAGACAAGTGTCTGACTAAAGTTCTTTATATACAGTGGTGCCTCGCTTCACAATGTTAATTCATTCCAGTGAAATCACTGTAGAGCGAAAACATTGTCAAACAAAATGAAAAAATCCCATTGAAATGCATTGAAAACCCGTTCAATGTGTTCCAATGGGCTGAAAAACTCACCATCCAGTGAAGATCCTACATACGGCAGCCATTTTCGGTGCCTGTAAAGCGAGGAATCCGTCCTAGAAAACAGCAGGGGGCCGTTTTGAAAGCCGGTGGCCATTTTGAAACCCAACGATCAGCTGTTTCCTGATCGTCGTAAAGCAATAAATCGGTTCCCGAAGCAGGGAACCAATCATCGCTAAGGGAAATTCCCCCATTTAAACCATCATTTTGCAATCGCTTTTGCAATTGCAAAAACGTCAACATAATGTGGATTCATCGTAGAGCGGGGTAATTGTCCAGCGGGGCACGACTGTATTGTGGATAAAGGAAATCTATTGGTGACAGTGAGAAAAAGAGGGAATGTCATAATTGGTATCTGCTGGTGGGATGACATAGTGTGAGCCCTTTGTTTGGGGAAACAAGCAGGGGCCACGTGGTAAATGTCACAGTGGCCTTACAAGGAGGTTGGGCCATTTTGGTTGGTTGAAGGGATTGCTCCCAAAGACGGAGTTTTAATCTGGATAAGCAAGATCGGATGACTCCATGCTCAAAGTTCTTGCAGTGCTGGCAGGAGGACGTCTGGTGTGTATCTCTTCCAAGCAAAAAAGACACTTGGCGTCGCCATTGGAAAATGGTATTTTGTTATCACAGACTATACAGTATTTAAACAGGCCCAAAGGGGCCATGAATAGGAGAAAAATAATTTAAGGAGAAAAACGATGATGGGGGGTGCTGAGGCCAGAGGCTGAGCAAAGCAAAAAGGAAAAAGTCTTTGATGATAATGAATTTGAACTAAAGTTTAAAAGAAAAAAGATCGATAAGAAGAAGGAATCAAGAATAAGCTCTTTTTGTCTTTTACTCACAGAAGCAGAAACTATGAGGCTCTCAACGCAGCAGTTGAAAGAAAAACTGAAAGGGGAGCCTTGATGCCAAGGTATTGATACGAGGGGGGAAGTGCCTTATTCTAATGTGTTTTTTGCTACTGCAGAAGCTCCTGAACTTTCCGATGAGGGTCCGCCCAGGCACGGCTTACCCAGGGTGTGATTCACAGAGGCCACGAAGAGGAACTAATAAGCACAAGTATTATTTAATTTATGTATTTAAAATATTTTTACGCCTCCTTTCTTTTTAAGTGACTTTAAAAAGTACTTGTTTAGGTTTTCTTTTCTTCTGTCTCATGCCCTTACCTGAGGTACACAACACTTGGTTATCACTGTAAGTGCCTAAAGTAAGAGAAGCACTCTTGGATCAGACTAAACAACCATGTAATCTAGCACTCCATTTCTCCATGGTGACCAGCCAGATGCTTCCAAAGAACCTTTAACCAGACCTCTAATAGATTGTAGGTCCCCAGAGGACAGCCAGATGCAAACAATACAAAAATTGTGATTCTGAATAGCAACCACTTTCTAAAGTAATCTAAAGTAATCTAAGTCACATGCCAACACTAAATATTGTGTGGTTGATTCTAGAAAATATACACTGCAAATAATTACTCCCACTTATCTTTTCTATATCATTTTCAGTTTCACTGGAAAAGCAATGTGTTTAATAACATGATGGGTATGTGGAACTTCTCAGTATGTGGAACATCTTGTACCCACCATTAGCAGCCTTAGTTTTAAAGTGAAAGCCCCTCAATTGTTCAGTCTTTCATTGTAAGAACGATGTTGAAGCCCCTGGGTCATTTTGATAGCTTTTTCTACCCCAACCAGCCAAAACAATTCTGTTATGTGCCATCAAGTTGGAACCAATTTATAGAGCTTTCAAGGTAAGTGAGATATTTAAGGAGTAGTTTCAGAGGAAGTTACTGCTACAAAGTATACCCTTTAAATTTCAGAATTCAAGCGTAGAATTAATAGATCTCCCAAAATAGATAAGAAGACATACTTTATAATTTTTCAGTCTTAACCACTGAAATATATGTAGAAGCCTCCTCAACCTGATTCCATCCAGATGTTTTGCACATGAGATCCCACTTGCATGGCTAATCAGCTGGTGTGCCAAGAGCTAAAATCCAAAACACCTAGAACACATGGCTGCCAGGACAGCCAATGAGCATGTCACAGTCATCAAATTCAAAGTATATTAAAACATATCGACTTCTTTTTTTCACATTACCTCCCAGAAGCTATCACTAGAAACCTCTACTCCAACAGAATCATCGTACGAGCCAGACATCTCAAGACGCCAGTTGCAAACCAGTGTCTTCTAAATACTGGTTCTTCAATGTCTGCTAAGGAAAAAAGAAAGACTGGTTGAAGCAAGAACTGAACTTAACTCTTTAAAAATCAAGATAATCATATATTTACAGTGTTTATTTTAGGCTTCAAATTGCACAAAAACAGATTGATAAAGCTCCAATGTCATCAAGTAATAAAATATTTAGGATAAACATACATAAGATACATTTAGTATCACAATCACTTGTTAGGGACATGTCTTTAATCTGTGATATCCTGGGGGAATTGTGTTGTATCAGTTATATTAGGCTGCCAGAAAAACAGGGCTTTTTCAGAGAAGTATGTTTTCTATGATTTGAATTAGTTTGGCAAGAGTTAGTTTCCATCTGTTTTTGAAAATACTACATTTGACCATGGATATGATCGAATTATTTGTCTTTTCAGATGTAGTTTCTCTTCCTCTTCTTTACATGAAATAATGGGTTAAACTCCATTCCCACAACCACACACATACACAAAACTTTTTAAATTGAAGGCATCAAGAGTATTAGTGACCTCAAGTTATGTCCCTATCTTGAGGTCACTAATACTGTGACCTCAAGATAGGGACATCTTGAGAGAAATTTGGGAGAAATTTCCCCATTATTTACAACCAACAATTAAAGGTAAGGAGCAGGTCACTTCTTGTCCCCTTATCATATACAAGAAAGCCATGAAGAAATTGGCTGTCAGAGACGGTCCAGATAATATCACTGGAAGAATATAAAGTGGCACCTACTCCCAAGTGGGATTCAGTCTGGTTCAGGAGTGGCAATCTGGATCCCATACCCTCCTAATACTCCATTCATCTGATGCACTTCACCTGGGGAAAGCTCGTATGACAAAAAGTTCCTACTGCCAAAGGTGAAGTATTTTCTGACATATTTAAAGAAGCAAACAAGCGTATTCTGCAAAAATTAGCCAAAAGAGTTCAAGGGAACTAAAGAGCATCCATTATCACAGTACAGAAGGATTAAATAAACAAGATTTTGACAATACGTTTTCACATATGTAACATTCTTCTGTTCCCCAACAAATCACTCAAAATGGAATACAAATCATAAAGTTTATCGAAACAGTACAAAAAAACAACCACAGTTCAGCAGCAATATAGACCTGTGTGACAGCATTCAAAACAGAAGGCCCACTGTTCACTTGTTTAAATGCGATGAGGAATACAAAAAATAAAAGACAGTGAAGAAGTCTAGTTTTGTATTTCAATGGTTCCTAATCTTGGATCCCCAGATGCTCTTGGAGTAAAAATCCCAGAAGCTTTCTCCACAAGCTGGGCTGGCTAGAATTCCTGGAACCTGTAGTCCAAGAACATCCGAGGGTTCAAGGTTGGGAAGCACTGTTCCACTCAATTCAATCAGTTATCATTTAACTCAAAGTTATTGCTGCGAGCACGATGAAGCCTCTATTATCTCAGGCCTCCAGGAGATGCTCACTCTTTCACTCAGTTGCTGCCACCAATACTTCAGTTCAGTATCAATTATTTAAGGAGACAAGTGTTGCTTTGAAACTAAAAACGTGCTTATTCGATTAACAAAATAAAATAGGTAAATCACAAGTTGATAATCAATATCTCTCACTCACTGAACTCACTGACACACAGAACTCTACTCTCACTGACTTTTTGGCTCACAGGCCCACAGACTCACTAAATCTCTCTCACAAATCTCAAATCACTCAAAAATCTCCCTCTCATACTCCACACACCCCTATTTATATTCCAGCTCCTCCTCCTTTAGCACCACCTTCCATCCCCTCATTGGCTGCTTTTCCACTGCTCAGCTGTGACGGACAGGTGAGGGCAGGGCTGAACGCTACAGTTATATATCAGCTCTTCTTACAATTCTAATATCCGAAAAATTGTATCTGTGTTAAAAATAGTTATTTCAGCTTCCACACACTCTACTCATTTAATACTTTTAAAGTTTAATACACCAAAGTGCGAAAACATGAACTCCATATAAAAGTCTCAATATGTAGTATTTACATTACGAAGTAAATTATGACTGTGATGTATACAAAGCATTTTTATTAACAAACTGCTTTGTTATAGATATATAGGGTTATTCAAAATATTAATTTTAAGTTTTCCAGATTCTATCTGTCTGTGGATTTTGGATTTTTTAACAAATCGTCCACAAAGGGTTAAACTGAATGACTACATCTCTACTGACAAGATACTCAGCACTGGCACTCCACAAGGTTGTGTCCTCAGTCCACTACTGTTCTCCATTTATTCATCGGATTGCACCAATAACCATCCCAGTAATAGGATTATCAAATTTGCAGACGACACTACACTAGTAGGACTTATTTCCGGGGATGATGAGTCTGCGTATCGGGATGAGGTATTACAGCTATCCCGTCAGTGCAAAAAAAACAATCTTTTATTTAACATCCAAAAAACCAAGGAATTTATAGTGGACTATAGGAAAAAAAGAGCAGACATTCAGCCACTGTATATAGATGGAGTTTGTGTGGAACAGGTGGTTGAATGTAAGTTTCTTGGGACCATCACAACAAATGACCTGACTTGGAGTGCAAACACCACTGCGTTAATCAGGAAGGCGCACCAACGGTTGTATTTTCTAAGGATTCTTAGAAAACAACAATTGACTGAGAGTTTGTTAACCACCTTCTATCGGAGTTCGACTGAGAGCATATTATCCTACTGCCTCTGTGTATGGTTCACAAGCTGCACAGTGGCAGAGAAAAAGGCAATTCAAAGGGTGATTAAGACGGCCCAAAACATCATTGGCTGTTCACTCCTCTCTTTGGAAGAATTGTATAAGAACAGATGTAAGAGGAAGATATCTAACATACTGAAAGACTCCTCTCATCTGGGACATCAGCTCTTTAAACTATTACCATCGAGAAGGAGATTCAGGGTATTGAAAGCAAGGACAAGCAGATTCAAGAACAGCTTCTACCCAAGTGCAGTATTGAGTTTAAATGCGGGGTCATAAGTTTTTGGTGGAATTTTAATTGCTGGGAGAAAAGGGGTATCTATATTTGTATGGTGAGTGTTGTGTATATTTTAACTTTTTTTGTAGTGGTGTTGTCCAGTTTTACCTTAGGGAAGAGCACCTCATTTCGTTGCACCCACTTGTGAGTGCAATGAGAAATAAATTTCTTATGTCTTATGTCTTAATCACAGCACCAATGCTGCTTAAAAGTACAAACAGACATAGGAAAATGCTGTGAAGTCACAGCAACAGACAGATACACCAGAAGAAACTCTACTTCTACAGGACTTAGAAAAAATAAACCAGATACCAAAATTAATCTAGCAATGATTCATAGTACTGTGAAATGATTAAAGGAATACACATCTGATTTCAAGATTTCACTTCATCTATTTTGCTCCAGAAAGATTACCTTGGCATCTATCCTAATTTGCATTTCATCCAATCAGGTCTGACTATTCTGAAGATGTAAGAGCCACAGAACATCAGATTCTATTTCACAAAAGAGAACCATATTTAAGAAATACATGTAGACTTAAAGCATGACCCTGAGTGTTTATGACAAAGTGCAGCTAAGCCCTCTGCCTTTTAAATCCCAGGCTATATGTTTCAAACAACAAGCAAATTTTCTTCCTCTTTAAAACTAGTGGCTTACCATCTCAGTCAAAACTATGAAGTTGCTGTGATACAGTTGGATGCACAAACCATGAAAGGCTATCAGGGCAAGAAGCTGGCAAAGAAAAAGGGCTGGAAAGTAGTGTGACTTTCAGACTGGTGGAGGGCTGCATTGAAATAAAGCTAACTAAAAAGTGAGGCAGGGGAGATGGGCAAGAGTTTCAGGGGTTTGCTTTAGGAGTGGTAGTGCTCTCTCTTTCAGTTAACTTCACTTTTCCCTTCAGAACATCATGCTGCTCATCATGTATACCAGCCATTCTTAACCTTTTCTTGGTCGGTCATAAACACAATATAAAAGAAAAACAGGTTGAATCAGGATTGTATAAGACCTATAATGAACCTTATAAAGTGGTGTGTGAAATCATTTCTAGTCCCCTTCAAATGTGCCAGGGACCTCCAGGGGACCACATGCCCCCCACTGAGAATGGCTGATGTAGACAATAGATTTTTAGCATTATCCCGAAGGAGTTTGGGTGGTGAGAAAGATAAAATTGCAACATCACTAGTTGTCTCTCATTAATGAAATGGCCATTCCTAAGAACTGTAGTAAAGAACTCACAAAAGGTCAAAGACATAACAGAACTTCCCACATCCCATATTCATGCCTACATACTGTATTCTCCACCACTTACAGTGACCCTCTCTTACAAGAGTTTAAGCAAAGGAGATGGGATGAGAAGAGAAACTAGGCTATTCTATTGTGCTGCTGAAAGATCCCCAACTGTCATCATCATCAGCTCTTCCAATAGGATGTAAGAGAGGAAGATATGATGAGAAACAGGATCACACAGTCCTGCTAAAATATTTGTTTGCTCTTTTCTCCCTCCCCCCCAACACACATTTGTACCATTTTTGTCATGTATTTTTAGAATACAAGCCTGTGGGAAAGGACTGTCTTGTTTTTACTGTTGCATGCAAGTTGTTCTAGGAGGCTTTCCAACTGAGGATCAGAATAAAAATGTTAGTATGAACAAATAATAAAGATTAATTTATAACACTTTTTCATTAGGGCTATAATTCAGCAGAAATTTACTGTCAAGAAAAACGCACTTCACTTATGAATACACACATATCCCCCCAACGGTATCAAAAGGATGCTAGACATATTAATATAGGAATAAGAGAGTAGATGACTGGACAAAGTCTCACTGAAGGAGTCAAAACAAGGAAAGAATAAGTGCTTGAAATAAAATATCTGATGTCATAGGATATATTATACAGTGAATATCAATAAATAAATGACAAATCCTCATTATTTGAAATAATTATTTCATAAATAATGCTAATGGAGAACTGGGGAAATCTTTATCCAAATAAATGTATTAAACAGCTAGCTGCAAAAGACGATAAGCTGGCGAACAAAAATTACCAGTCATCTGGATCACACCTAATTCCAGTTAAAGCTATCAAAAATCTGTTGGTAAGTTACCTGCCAGTTAAGATTAAGCCCTCTTGATCTCTAAACATATCTACTGTGCACACATAATTATAATATTCCAGTAGTCACCCTCTGACTGCAAGGCCCTGAGGACTACATAATACAGAATTACTTTTCAGGAAAGCATTTCTCTACCTCACAGTTCACACGGCCTTATTACATAGTGATCTGTCATGCAAATCTAGTGCTATTTTATAACACAATTGAGCAGAGGTTATACTGTAGATAATCTGAAATGTTCTAGTTAATTTTTAAGCAAAATTCAACACTTAGGAGAACTTCATATGAGATAATGCTTTTCTGCAGACATTCAAAACCCTTTACTCCTTAGCTTTATCTTATTTTATTTATCTCATTTCAAGAATAGACAGAACGGCTTCATAGGCTGTTAGTCTATGGCACTTCACAACGTGCACGAGAAAAATGTTTGGTATTAATATATTCCTCTAAATAGAGGTAGCCCCTAAATCTCTCTATTAAAAAAACCCTCTGCCCTCTCGGGTAAGGAAGTAATCTTACCATGTTTTCAGGACACCTGGCACCTCTATACCATCAACAAACTTTTAATTAGAAAAGCCACTAGAGGGCACACTTTACCAATGGGGGTCCTGGGAGCAAATAGGGTCCTCCTAGTCCAGGAATACACATATGCAGCTTTCAGAATTCTGGAGGTTTTCCACCCCTTAATGAATGAAGTTTGAGAAGAGCAAGTCATGCAACTTGCTCCATCTGACATTCTGAAAGCATTAGAATTGCATTCTAACTGAATACTATAATAAGCTATCATGAAAAAAATCCCTGTTGTCCAAACCTACCCATGATAATAAAGAGCCTCGTTAAGAGGTGTTCTTCTTACACATGGACTTACTACACCACCCATAGTGACCTACATTAGAAAGCACAATTTAACTACTTTTGAATACTAACTTTCAACTTATTTTTCTCAAACAATCACAACCACATTTACAAATTTCACAATGTAAATCTTCAACCTCACACACATACCTTTATTTTGCTGCTTCAAAATGGCTGCTTCCAATTTCAGTGTCCTGTGCTAAAAGAGGAATAAAAAATTCCATTCACCACACCTAAAGGAACTCCTTGGTTCCTGGCCAAGCTGACCAATTCTGAGGCATGTTCTGTTACCAGGAGCTCCAATGTGTAAACACAGGTCCTGCTTAATCATACACCTGAGTGCCAAGAAGAGACCAAGCACAGACTTCCAGAGCATTCGATTATATCCAAATGCAGAAATCTCAAGAAGGGGGAGAAAAAGTCCATTATTAAATAACCCTCTAAACTGCTGAAACCGAGCAAAGCCAGTTGCTCTTCTGAATAATATTCATGAATGCTCTTTTAAAATGGTATAGTAGGATCATTATTGCCTGAAAGCTAAGACCGATAAATCCATCTTTTTCTTCTGCAACTGAAAGTTCAGAAATGGTTTATAGACTCTATGCCAAAACATTAACATATACTACAGTCCAAGAATGGGTAATACCTTAAGCTAAAATATTAAAAGCACACAAACTTGTTAAAATATTAACTATTAGAGTATTAAATATTATATTAGACCGAGATCATGTGGATGAAGGCCAGATTGTTTTGAAGTTTACCGGTAGTCTGTCATAATGAGCAACTACTAATCACTGACACAGAAGAAAAATGTGATCACCTTTACTTCACTGGTAAATGGCTAATAATGCCAAACACTTTGAAAAGACTCTGGGAGCAGTTTGTTCCCAACGCAAGTGATTTGAAATAGAAGAGCATGGCAGTGCATGCAAAACAAACATGATGAAGTAGCCTGTTATATGAAAGTACAGTATTCATAATTAGATTGACTACTATGTGCCTTCACATAGCAGAGAAGTATCAAATTCGTTGTCAACACCATGAAAAATCTTTCACTATTAATGGCCAAAATCCGGTAGCAAGTCATAGTTAGAGCAGGCCCACTGAACAACAGAGGAGTTGACTCACCACATCCCCTCTGATTCAACAGGTCTACTCTAGTTGCAACTTACTATTCTATTTCCACAATGATATCTGCATATTCCTCTGTGGTTCAAAACACAATGAAAACCTCCATTCTTCTTTGTAAATATGAAGTTTTGGGACAAGAAGCCAGCATGCTCCAAATAAAGTTGAACTGTCCCAACAACATTCCATTTGGATGGATGATACAATCTTTTGCACTGATGACACAGGCAGAAGGATTGTGAATTCAATGGTGCATCCATAAGCTGTGATGGAGAGAACCAATGTTTATTTATTTTCCCCTTTTGCTTCAGTTGCTTCAATGGTTTAGAATTAGGAGCTAGGTGACAGAAGACGAAACCTGCATCATCATCTTGCACCTTAGAGATTTTTTTATGTGATGGGAAATAGGAGGCACAGCAGAAAATGTTCCAAAAAACTGCTAAACAAGTTCTGACAGGGCTGGTGGAAGTGGGGGCTGAACTGCACAGAACCCTGCTAAAAACTAGATTTGCAGTTGAAGGTGATGATGCCCCCATTTCTGACTGCAGTGATTTGGCTACTCAAGAGCATCAATTCAGTAAAGGACTGAGTTTAATCAAAAAGAAGGGTTGCACCCGCGATACTGTTCCGGTGAACAGGCCAGCAGTGAGGGAGATGCCAGTGGTGATGATGTGATCCTGTTTTGCAGTATGAATCAAGATCTTCTGCAATAGAGTAATTTTCTGCAGTCTATGTAAGGCCATTGGTGTAGACTTGTTCAATCCATTTCAATACTGAGAATGGATGCCCAAGACAAAAGGGAACAATGTTGAAAGAATCAATATCAACAGTGGAAGCAACACAACAAGCTTGTGTTGATAGGAACACAAACTGGTAGACAAGTAACATTGACATTGAAGGCTGCAGAGGTACAGCAGTTGTCCTGACAGAACAAATCACTGATTACAGTGGGTCTTGACTTGAGAACTTAATCCGTATTGGAAGGCGGTTCTCAAGTCAAAAAGTTCGCAGGTCAAATCTGCATTTCCCATAGGAATGCACTGAAAACCATTTGATCCGTATCTGCTCTTTTCCGTCCATAGAAACTAATGGGAAGCTGCTATTCCGCCTTCGACCACTAGAGGGGGACATTTTGTTTCTTTTTTTCTTAGGTCAAGAAAGGTTCAGGGAAGGCAGGGAAAATACAGTCCAGGCAGTACCAGCCAGTCTGAAGACTGTCTCCCAATCCACTCTCTAAACGCTGGGAGGAGTGAGGAAGCAGACAGGCACCCTTTTCACTGGCCAACAGTTAACTGAAAGTTCAAATTTTGCACTTTCCCCGCCTCCCACGTGGTTTTTTTCAGGGTTTTTTTCAGTTTGTAACTCAAATCTAAGTACGTAAGTCAAGTCAATATTTTCCTATGAGAACAGTTCGTAAGTCAAAATGTTCGTAACTCGGGCCGTTCATAAGTCAAGACCCCACTGTATACTGTGAGATTATACTGTAAAGAAAATGTGGAGATGGATGAAGTGGTTAGGCAGCAATTTTGAGATCATAAACTGTGGTTATGTTTAGGCAATATAAGAGTGACCCCTTTAATGCTTTTATGTCAGAGAAGAGCTCCAATACAGAGTAGAATACCTCAAATGACTAAAGTCACTAGTTCCAGAAACCTCCTCAAGATGAAAGCAGAGACAGTCAGTTTTAATACCTTGGAATATGTCATTATGAAGAGGCACAGTCTCGAGGAGATACATAGTAGTTATTACAGCAAGTACTGACGAATTCCCTTCAGGAACATCATAACAAATAGACCTCAAGCAACAATAATATCTAGCGGAATGCCTCCTCCCAACTAGACCTGAATCACTCGTTCTAGCTGGGAAGGGCAGCTGAGGGGCCTAACGCTGAGGGAGGCCTGGAAAGAAAGAACAAGAAACCAGACCTTCTCGGCAGTGGCCCCATGCGTTTGGAACAGTCTGCCCCAGAGATCTGTCTGGCTCCCTCAGTGAGTGTTCTTAAGAGCAAAAGTAAGACCTGGCTCTTTAGGCAAGCTTTCCCTCTTGTCATCACCTGAATATTTTTCCCATCCTAAACTATATTACTACTGTTGTTTTTTATTTTATTATATTGTTTCTATTGTACCTATTATTATTAGCTGCCCAGAGTAGACTTTGGTCTAGAATTATTGTTTTAACTGTTTTATGTATGATTCTGATGTGAGCCGCCTTGAGTAGATACAGCCTAGAAGGGCGGGATAAAAATCTAATAATAAATAAATAAAATAAATAAAATATCAAGTGCCGTGATTTGGCTCCAAGTCATCACATGTGTCACGATAGAGAGAATCTGTTTGCCAATTCCGAGCTGTGTCAATCTCATGAATGTGGGCAGGCAGGAGTATGAGATCAGGGTCTATTTTGATCTTGAGAGCCTTGGCGCAACCTGTGGGTAGAGGTGAGGGCTATCCAACTGCACCACACATAAAATGCGGAGGACAGAAGAAGGGGGCATAATATTGGTCTTCACAATATCGGGACCCCATGGATGGAGACCGTGAGTAACAAGGTCAATGGCAGCGTCTTGGAGGCCAGTGTCTTGGCGATCGTGTGGTGGAGTCAGATCTCGATCTCCTTCCCTCCACTTTTCATTGTCTCAAAGGGGCATGAGGTCAAGAAAGGCGAGAGAAAAGGGAGGTAGATTACAGTATTGACTGTTGGTCATCCTCGACAGCAAGAGGCAAGGAGCGGTCACGAGTGAGGTGACTGTTGCCACAGAGAAATAAGGATGCTGCTCTGAACAGAAGGACTCAGGCATTCTCCCTTCAATGCCAAAATTGTTGTTTATCAGTAATGTAAGTGGAATCCAGTTCCCAGACAGGCACTTGTGAATTCAGAAGAACAGAAGGCACCACATTATCAGGTTCCCACTTCTTTTTCTACTTTTCAGCTTCAGTATCGGGGTAATGGTTCTTTTCAGCAGTCCAATTCCATTGTAGATTTTGAAAGAGGCTTGGAGGGGACCTCAGGGTCCAATACTGAGGATTTTTCCAAAGGTTCTCGCTGGTCCCTTTGCTCTGTCACCAAGGAATGCAAACAGTGCTAGGAGAGGGTCCGACTGCCCTGAGGGATTTTTCCCAAAGGAAAGAGCGCAGACACGACTGACAGTTCTTGAGAGTAAGAATCATTAAACTCTTACAAATTTGACAGGATTTCACTAGATGGGCCTGCTCCTAGACAAAAAAGGCAGGTATTGTGCCCATCAGATTGTGGGATCTTCTTGCCACAAGACGCACAGTTTTTCATCAGGGCAGAGGAGACCATAAACTGCCAAAAAAGGAGGCAGCCAAAGCTAGAGGGAGGGGGGAGGAAATATATGAAGTAAAGAAATCCCCTTTCACACCCAAATAAAGAAAATTTTGTCTATTCTAGGTAAAGACTGGAGACAATAAAACTAATCAAAGAAAAAACACAGATAAGTAAAGACGAGGCTCCAGAGCAGTCTTTCGTGTGTCATCGCAGCAGGAGACAAGAAAGGACTGAAGAGATCAGGGCCACACTTGCACAGTAGAGACATGAATATAAAGGCCACTGGCACAGGTGGCCAGCCTGATTACCACCCACCCGCAGAACCCGCCAGACCACTTACTGCGCAGTGCGAGGGGCTGGCATCATCCCCTGTTCCCCAATCGTGGCAGTAGCCAGCCTGCTGCAGCCCCGCCTTCCTGTTTGCCCAGCCACTCCAGAAAAGGGGGAGGAGGATGAGTCAACCCGCTCAGCTGATGTAAGTAGTCTGGCGGGTTCTTGGGGGGGTGATAATTGGTTCGACCACCTGTGCCAGCAGGCTTCATATTTGTATATGAAACCCCCATGTCTACAGTTGGGTATTAGCAAGACAAAAATCATGTCTGCAGTGGTATTACATAATTGCAATTTTGATAACGAAAAAATGGAAATTGTTAATGATTTTCTGTATCTCAATTCAATCACCAATCCAAATGGAGACTACAGGCAAAAAATCCATAAGAACAGTTATGAAGGGGATATAAAGTATCCTCAAGTGCAAGGATGTATTACAGGCGACTAAGGTGAAGATTATCTACACTATGGCATTCCTGATTACTATATATCAGTGATGGTGAACCATTTTGAGCCCGAGTGCCCAAACTGTAACATAAAACTGACTTATTTATTTCAAAGTGCCAACACTGCAATTAAACCTGAATACTGAGTTTTTAGTTTAGAAAAAAAAAACTGCCACTGACTGCAACGTTTAAATGCTTTGTGTTTTTTTTCCCCTAGGGGCAGTATTAACAGAGAAATACCAGTCCTGCAATCCCCCATCGGGTTAGACCGGTAATGGCCCCCATTGCACCCCTCCGCTGGACCACTGCACCAGCAGAGGGAGGTGCCGAAATCTGGGACTGGAGGATCGGTAAGTATTTCTCAATGGCAACTTATGGTTCGCGTGCCCACAAAGGGCTCTGTGTGCCAGCTGTAGCACATGTGCCACAGGTTTGCCACCACTACTATACACAGATGCAAAAGGTGGACTGTGAAGAAAAGTGACAGGAAAAAAGTGATTTATCTGAAATGCAGCATTGGAGGATAACAGATACAAATACAGTGGTGCCTCGCTTAACGGACGCTCCGTTTAGCAATGAAACTGCATAGCGACGAACTTTTTGCGATCGCTTTGCGATGTTTCCTAAGGGTTTTTTTTTTTGCTTTGCGATGATCAGTTCCCTGTTTCGCTTACCGATCATCGCAAAGTGATGATTTTTCAACAGCTGATCAGCGATTCCAAAATGGCCGCTGGGTAAACAAAATGGCCACCCGCTGTGTTTTTGCACGGATTCCTCGCTTAAGAGGCAGCGAAAATGGCCGCTTAGTGACAAAATCACTTAGCAGTGATTTTTGCTGCACAGATTAACATCGCTAAGCGAGGAACCACTGTAAGTGGGTTCTGGATCAAATAAAGCCTAAACTCTCCCGAGGAGTAAAAAATTTACTAAAGTGGGCCTATAGCATTTTTAACTCATAATGTGAATAAAGACACACTGAAAAAGACATTAATGCTAAGAAAAGTTGAAGACAAAATCCTACCATGAAATGGTTTTACTCAATAATGAGGCCACTACTTTGATTTTGCAGGAACTGAGTGGGGTTACCAACAAGACCTTTGGAAATCTCTAATTCAAAGAGACAGTATGTCAGAAACTACCCGATAGCACATTAACATCAGCAACAGAGCAGCTGCCTTAATGACTATTTCCCAAAGGTGCAAGCTTATTTCAAAGACTGATTTTGGTAAAACAGCAGCAAGTGCTGCACTATTAGAGAAGGTACAGTGGACCCTCTACTTACGGAATTAATCCATATTGGAATGGTGTCTGCAAGTCGAAAAGTCTGTAGGTCGAATCTCCATTGACCTACAATGCATTGAAAACCGATTAATCCCATAACCAGCGGTTTTTATTCTATTTTTGTTCCATTTTGGGTTTTTTTCTGGTCTGTAAGTCGATTCTCCGGCTGCAAGTCGAATCTAAATTTTGCAGCCAGAGAAGTCTGTAACTCGAAAAGTCTGTAAGTCGAGCCGTCTGTAAGTCGAGGGTCCACTGTATCCCTTGCCTGTCAATGAGGCACTTTTTCCTCCACAGATTATGCATTTAAGTGGTCAGATGGAGCTAGCCAGAGTATAGTGAATCTCAGCTTTGTTAAACTGACAGGAATAACTGGATACACTGACAGAACATTGCTTTTTTGAAATGATCTACAGAACTAGGGCTAACTGAGTGCTTTGAGCTTCTGACTATTCCTTTGAATGATGAAACTACACAATGATCAAAGAACTCATTAAAAATTAATACAGTTTACTCTGAAGTATTGCAGTTAAGAGTTATTAAACTATTATTACCATCTGACTGACCAAAAAAACAAACAAACACCACTTGATCAAACATTTTTAAAATACAGTATCTAAGCACTAACTTGGCTTAGAACAGCAAGTCATACTCATTTCAGATTTGGTCTCTCCTGAACCCAGTCTCCCTCAGATCGTTTCAGACAACCAAGAGGGATCATGTGGAGGTGCCTCGTCCCTGCGAACAAAACCAATTTAGGAAGTGGTTGTCCTGGTCAGTTGTGACCTAGTGTAGTTACTGTTTGTATGAGTCTACTTCTTTAATCTTGTATATACACCCCAGTTAAAAAAAAAAAAACAGAAAGTAAAGGCAGTTAAGCCAAATGGCTTGACTCCAGACATCATTTTAAACAGGGTGGATTTGATTTAAATCTAATTGATTTAAATCACAATTTAAATTTGTAAAAAATCACTTAAATTGTGATTTAAATCTTTTTTTTAATCACTGATTTTTGTCCATCTTGAGTTTAAATAATGTTACCCCTCCCATGCTATATTTTCAGCAACTCTCCGCAAATTACTCCCTCCACACAATGCCTGGAATCCGACTGACTGACGTAACAAAATCAGTAAAATTCAGTCTGTTCCTAGCCCCACCATGATTTGGAGGGAAAAGAATGCACCTGAGGATTGCAGCAAGGACTATTTCTGTGCTAGCTAGGAGTTACTGAATGTAACACATTTTCTTATGCTAAGCAACTCAATTTCAGTCAGTAGCCATGCAACAGGGAGAAAGAGAGTTCCTTAGATCACTGGTTCTTAACCTTGGGTTACTCAGGAGTTTTGGACTGCAACTCCCAGAAGCCTTCACCACCAACTGTGCTGGCTGGGGTTTCTGGGAGTTGCAGTTCAAAAACATCCAAGTAACAAAGGTTAAGAACCACTGCCTTAGATAAAGATATACAGTGGTGCCTCAACTTATAAACTTAATCCGTTCCGGAAGATAGGCGTAAGTCGAAATGGCCGTAAGTCAAAGCACTATTTCCCATTGAAATGCATTGAAATGCAATTAATCCATTTCGGCCAAAGGAAAAAAATCACCAAAAAAAATCACCCATCGGAAACGCGATTAATCCCTTCCGGCCGAAAAGGGGGGGGGGGAGAAAAGAAAAGCAAGCAGAGCATGCAAGACAGATGGAAATGGGGAAAAAGCAATGCAAAAACCATGCAAGACAGATCAGAAAGGGGGGAAGCAATGCAAAAAGCAAGTGGCGCATGAAACACAGATCGGTAATAGGGAATAAGCAAAGCACCAACAAACAAACCCCCCAAGACCCATCGGAAATGGGGGGGGGGAACTCCAAAAAGCAACCAAACTCCCCAAGAACCATCGGAAATGGGAGGGAATAAAAAAACAAACCCCCCAAGACCCATCACAGCACAGAAACATAACCCTCCCAGCCCAAAACCAAGCTGCAAAACCACCCAGAACAGTTTTTAAAAAGCAGAAAACAGCACCTTACCTTACTAGGCAGCCTCCTCCAATTGCACACTCTCTAACTGCTGGTGCGAAAGGGCTACAAAGAAGCAGCCTCATTGCTACCTACATTTAGCAATTTGAATTTCCCACCTTTTTCCCTGCCTGTTTCTGTTCATAACTCGAAGCTCCAGTCGCAAGTAGAAGCAAAATTTTGCAGCCACAGCTGGTCGTAACTCGAAATGGTTATAAGTAGGGACGTTTGTAAGTCAAGGCGCCACTGTAACTGGGAAGCCTTCCAAATTGGTGTATAATAAGGTTCTATATGAGGTTTGGAAACCTTACTTTTGAAGGCTCTAGTAGAAAAATGTTTAACTGCTGTTATTTGATGAACTCATGACATAAAAAGAAAAATGGATTCCCACTTACAAAAGTGTATTCATTATTTCATGGACTATTTGTTCATGAAAACTGTGTATAACCAAAATGTATAGTTATAAACCACCATCATAACTTGACAATGAGGCTCTTTACAGGGCCTTTATTTTCCATTTGACTTCCTTTTCCCTTCTTTACAAGGATAACATCAAAACTCTCCATAGTAAATTTTGGGCATAACTTATATGAATATGTTCATTCTAATATGGCCCTAATACGGCTAGGCACTTTTTAGTCATTTGGCCTGCTAGATGCAGATGTAATAAAGTACTGGAATTTGGGTAGTGCACAGCTCCCTCCCAACAGAGAATAGCCAAAAAAAGTGGGTTAACTGCAGTTTGCAAAAGATCCTTATTTAAAATACCTGCATTTTTCCATGTATAAGATGCCCCCATGTATAAGACCCCCCCCTTTTCTAACCCAAAATTAAGAAATCTAAGTGCGGCTTAGCAAATGTAAGGGGAAAAGGATCAAAGTGCTGCAAGATTGCTGCTTTCTACCTTTGTTTTAAGCCCCAAAAGGAGAGGGAAAGGGATCAAAGCAATCCCACGACTGCACAATAGTTTTGATCCCTTTCCCCCTTATACAGTCACGGGATTGCTTTGATCCTTTCCTCCATCTTTTTGCTAAGCCCCATGGGACTTAGCAAGCAGAGGAGAAAGCAGGGGATCAAAGCAATCCTGCAGCACTTTGATCCCTGCTTTCCTTTTGCTAAGATTTAGCAAGTGGAGGGGAAAGCGGGGATCAAAGCTCTGCAGGATCACTTTGATCCCTGCTTTCCCCTCCACTTGTTTTTGTTCTCTCTTCAGCTTACTTCTGTGTATAAGACAACCCTTAAATTTTTGTCTGAAGATTTTAGACAAAAGTATAGTCTCATATACAGAAAAGTACAAACTGAGAGAAGTGTATTAGGTCTCTGTAAATCAACGAACCTGTCTCAAGTTACACATTAAAACTGCCACCATAAGTAACAGTCTTGTGTCCTTTTTAATCCTGGTTATTAAAATTTAGCAAAACAATATGTGTGATATGTCACTACATCTACAATTTCCCCTTTTTTTGCAAGTGGAGCAAATGAAGCAAGGACAGGTAGGGAAAAACTGAGATGTCAAGACATTGTGCCACACAATTATGTTGTGCTAACTGTCAGAAGGGATAAGGAAACAACAGAAAGACTTACTACTATTAGGCAACGCCATATGTCATAACATGAAATTCTGAGACAACTTGTAAGCTACAAATGAAGAGATCAGTAAACTGCAATCTAGAAATCAGGACGAGATGCTGTTGCAACAGAGCTATTTGGAACTGGAAATGGCATTACTTGCTGTGGCTTCTCACCAGGAGTTCCCACTTGGACTTTCAGGCACATGTCAACCCACTGGAGTGATGTATGTCAGAAAATCCAAATGAGGGCTTGTTAATTAAAGCAAGAAGCCACTGCATGTCATGCGATTTGCCTTCAATAGGTGTCAACTACAAAATAGGATTTTGGCCACTGAACGTCAAAAAATAAACATTCTGCAGTTAATATTAATAGTTGTGACTCAGTTGTGATTCTCTGTAAAAATAATCTATATTAAAACAGCGCAAAACTGCACAAATACTACACTTGTAATATCATTTGCTCATCAGCTATTCACAAAGAATCCTTGCTTTCTAATTTAATACAAGTCCAAAGCTTACCTATTTCAACGTACTTTAATGAACCACACCCTTTCTTCCTTGAAGTGTTAGCTGGTACAGCTAAACTAGCAATTAATGTCCTGAGAACACCTTATTATAAAACTATTCTGTCCCTTCATTCCAGCTTATTGTCCTTCAACAGTAGCCAAGTAGAATCTCACTTGAATTCCTAGTTCATGGAAAGAAAAAAGCTTACGCATTCTGCATTAACAGCAACATCCTATAAAAGGAGCTTCAGTATGTCACAAGTCTTTTAAGAGACTGCATTCTGCTGAAATGTACAATCTTCTGCCCTGAAATTATCACTAACACCAGCACAACATATTGATAAACCAAGTAAAATCTTTTAATTTCTTATCAATCCTTGAGAAAAAGAAATGTACAAACTTCTTAATCCATTATTAATCCAAAATTTCTGTTTCACAGTTAAAATTATCTGTATTTTTCTAGCTGTGTTATTCTCTACTCACAGCCCAGGAAAGCAAAGTGTGAATTTAATTCAGAACTCTTTTTTAAACACACCAATACATATGGGAACCTGCAGGTGCTGATAATCTGCTGCTGGATAAACGCATTGGCAAAACAGCTGCCATGTTCTCTAGACTCACAAACAGAGTATGGCTCAATAAGAAGCTGTCCGCATATACCAAGATCTAGGCTTATAGAGCCTCTGTCCTGAGCACACTCCTGTACTGCAGTGAGTCCTGGACCCTTTGTGCACGGCAGGAGAGGAAGCTGAACACATTCCATATGCGTTGTCTCAGGCCCATCTTTGGTATCACCTGGCAGGACAAAGTCCCAGACAGAGTAGTCCTAAAACGAGCTGGAATTTTTAGCATTATACATTACTGAAACAGCGATGTCTACGTTGGCTTGGGCATGTTGTGAGAATGGGTGATGGTCGGATTCCAAAGGATCTCCTGTATGGAGAATTAGTGCAGGGAAATCGCCCCAGAGGGAGACCACAGCTGCAATGCAAGGATATCTGCAAGCAGGATCTGATGGCTTTAAGAATGGACCTCAACAAATGGGAAACCTTGACATCTGATTGTTCAGCCTGGAGGCAGGCAGTGCATCATGGCCTCTCCCAATTTGAAGAGGCATTTGTCCAGCAGACCAAGGCAAAGAGGCAGTCCCGAAAGCAGCAAAATCAGACAGCTGGATAGGGGACAGATTGTATTTGTCTTCAGTGTGGAAGGGACTGTCACTCTCGAATTGGCCTTCTCAGCCACACTAGACACTGCTCCATACAGAGCACGTTACCATAGTCTCTCGAGACTGATGGATGCCTAATCTAATCTAATGTGAAAATTTTGCAGTAGACAGCCATTTTTTAAAAAGTTACTACTTTCCAAAGCCATTATTATTTGCTCTCTATACCATACTGGAGGCATTCACAGTAACCCTGGAAAATCCTATTTGCTTCCTTAGCTGGAGAAAAAAAATCCAGTCATGCAAATGATTCAAAACATGATGTGGCTAAACATACAACAGCACCAAGACTGTTTCTAAGGCATCAACAGACATTCAGGCAATACCTGAAACTTAAAATATATTCCAATAAAAACTTTATAAGCATACCACAAGCAGAGTAAGTCAATCCATAAAGCGCTACACGTGTACTTCTCAATTTTTTCCTCTTACCCTTCCATATTAAAGGCTCTGCCAACCCACTTCCAGTCACACCAGAACCAATTTGTGCTTATCCATCATCCTTACCATGATTTTATATTAGAATAACAATTTCAAATAAAGTTTATCTTTTCATCTTTTCATGCATACCTTACACATCTCACATTCTTCAAAATGTCATACGCATACTTACATAACTATGCAGATCTGTGCTGGTACGTATCCTTTCTTAACACAACTGTGTATCACCTCCAGTGTTATACAAATAGAATACTGTATACTCAGCACATTCTGTCATTTCCTGGTGGCTACTAAAATCCTTGTAGCTCTAGAGAAGGTCATTATTTCATACTGCAGTACTGTACTCAGATCTTTTTTCTTCCCCAATTTTTTTTAAAAATGTTATGTACTGCTGCTTCTGCACTAGCCTTCCTTCCCCAAGCTTTATCTCTGAGACTAAAAGGTTAGCTAAAATGTTTCAAAGACTTAAGATCAGCTTGGGCAGAAACCAACAATCTCATGCTATTTATATGTACATATATACTGTACTTTAAAAGCATGTTTTTATTTATATCCCACTTCCCAGCATCTAATCCCCAGGCAACTCACAAACTTTTAAATTTTAACTAGACTCAACAACTGAACATATTACAAAATCCAAAGAACAAATGCTTCCAAACCATTTACAAATTCAATTAGCCCATTAAAAAATCCATGCAGTATCCATTTAATCAGTTTACAAGGGAGGAAAAGTCCTTCTGAAAACAGACTTTCACCCCTCTCTAAGGAAGGTCAGGCAAATGCCCTGATCAATAACTCTGCACCATCCCGATACAACTGTGTACATGGAGTGAGTCATTTGCTATATTTCGGATGGTATGGAAACTCACAGCAGAGCTGCCTCAGAAAATACATAGGGCAAGATGTGGAGAGAGTGAAAGTCCTTTTAATATTCTTAAGGTCTGATAACAAATAAGCTAGAGTGGGTGAAAATAAGCCACAAGAGGTGGAGGATACAGCACCCACCATCTGCTTGCCACTCTTTTACAAAATAATCAGACACACCCAGTGCTGTAACACTGTATTTGCTGCTTCATACAGTATTAAGGCAGGCCTAGGTTTTCTAGTGGATCTCTACACATCATCATTATTAAGTAGAGCCTTTATTTTCATCCAATTAGTGAAAGTAACTAGGTCATTTGTCTAGCCTAAAGTCAAAATCTGTTGAGTCTGACAGAAACGAGGACAAACAGCCACTGCTGGCAGTCAGCATTAACAGAAACTATGTCAATTGGAAAGCAAGACAAAGCACCAGCTGAGTTATTCACAACTACTGTAGTTAGGATGTAACTATACAATTTGATTCACAGTGTGTATTACATATACTGTAAAACAAAATTCAGTGCTCATACAGGAAGTTTGGATTGTCTCAGAAGTTCACTCTTCATATTGGATGTGATGTGATTCACATTATAGCCTAGCCATCCCCCTTCTTTCCTTCCTTTGTCTGTTTCTTCCTTCCTTCTCTGGCCCTGACTCTG
This sequence comes from Pogona vitticeps, assembly GCF_051106095.1. Taxonomy (NCBI): domain Eukaryota; kingdom Metazoa; phylum Chordata; class Lepidosauria; order Squamata; family Agamidae; genus Pogona; species Pogona vitticeps. The sequence continues at coordinate 105,333,026 of NC_135787.1, read as the reverse complement.
CCAACTCTTTTATGGAACATAAATGCAAGAAATAAAAGTAACGAGGACTAGAGATGGGGAAGAAGCACCAAAAAGGGGCTTCATCTTGGTCCATGGGTTGTCAAACTTGATGAACCACAAACTGCCCCCCAGTGACCTAACGAACAACTAATCAATTCGTCATTCGTCGGGTTATTATTAGTATTACTATTTTGCTGTCCCTCCTCTTGTTATGAGGGAAAGCAGGGATCAAAGCAATTGCACAGCTGTGGCTGTGAGATTGCTTTGATCCCTTTTCACCTCCTCTTGCTAACCCCCCAAATGGAAAACCCATCTCTGCTTATGCCCCCAAGGAACAGCTGATCCGCAGGGACATAAACAGATAAGGAACAAAGGAATGAATATAAAAGGGTTATACTCGTTGCTTCATATTTCTTGGGGTCTCTGGACAAGCAACGAATATCTGATGAATTCATTTTTATATTCGTCTCCATGTCTAATGAGGACCCAGTGATCTAGTGCTAATCTCATATATGTAACAAAATTTTAAAACATTAAAAAAAGTAGAAGGCAATAAGGGGAAAGACATTTTCACCCAGTCCTGATCATCATGTCCCAAGTGCCTACAGCACCAAAATAGACACATATCCAATCAGAATGGATAAAAATTTTTAAAAATAAAAAATCAAATTGATTCAAATCATCAAAAAATAAATTTTTAATTTACATTCTGATTTAAATCAAATCCACCCTGCCCCCACAACATTACAAGACTATATCACAATTATATAGTTTCCTATCCCCCACTTCAGATTCCAAGGCTCTCTAGGGCTCCCTTTTGCCTCGCAGAAGCTTTTGTGAGCCTCAGGGAAGCCTTCAACAGCCAAAAACCACCACTGGATCACCACCAGCAGTTCTCATCCAGACAGCAACAGCATGACAGCAATTTTTGGCTCTTAAAACAGCTGCCCCATCCCACGGGTCACAAAGGCTTTCCCAGGGTAAAAGGGAGCCCTGGGAAGCCTTGGGAACTGGAGGGAGGGAATAGGAAGCTTTCGATTAAATATTAAATTAAATATTCCCTTCACCAGATGATGACATCATCCAGTTTGTACAGTGTAACTTAACACCGATAGGATTTCAGCCATTATCTGCCTGTACAAAATGCTAAGGAGGGATCAGAGCTTGCCTTATTTCCTGTGCTGTGATAGATTCCTTAGATGCAGTAACACACATGCCATAAATAATGAGCTCAAGCCATATGTCTGCTTTATAAATTTTATGTAAATGAATATGATGCAATATTGCCTTAAGAACACAAAGTCTGCAGCAGTTCAAGGTTACATAAACCTTAGGTAGGCAATTTTCGAAGCTTTGAAGACTGTAAGTGACTTCTAATTAGCGGACGTTATTCTTTCTAAAAGGATTTTCAGCAAATGATACTGGATCTCTATTTTGAGAGTTGGTCTCTTGGTTTGTGTTAGGAAATATTACTCTTGTGTTAACTTTCTCTAAGAACCAAACTGCAATTCAGCAAGTGAAACTGATATTTGCAAAATGGTTTTAAAAAGTAGATCAACCGTTAATATTGAACATATATCAACCAACTACACTCTGTATTCCCCACTGATCATATATTTATATATTTGATATACAGTAGTTTGTTTAACTGCTACTAAATAAAGATTTAAACACTTGGATAGGTAATTTTCAAAAAGGCAGCCATGTCAGTCTGTTTCGGCAACAACAAAAATACTGTAATCGTATTATGCCACCTTCAAGATTAACAGATTACACATGTGTGAAGAAATGGGTTGCAATCTACAAAAACTCACAGTAAAGATATGTGTTAAGTCTTAAACATGCTGTAATAGATTTGCCTTTGTTTTGGTTGATGGCTTGATAGATTTATTTATTCAAATTTTACCTCACCTTTCTAATTACCAAAATCAAAAAGAGTTTTCAAATAATAAAAACAAAGACATTCATAATTATAAACTATACAGTCTATTTATAAATCTGACACTTGGAAGTAGTAACTGGAGAGCAACAAAGCAATCATGAATTACTTAAGAGGATAGGATTGATTTGGGAGCCAAACAACAAGTTGAACAACAAAAAGCACCAAGTAAATACCCAAGGACAAATCTTGGCTTCAAATGGTAGCAACACCTCAGAGCAGAATTTCAAAACAGGGGCTGGACAACTTTGACAGGCCTAGGATTTAGAAGAGTATCTCAACAAATAGGCAGCACTTTTACTTTTAGTAATTCATTGAAAATGCAGTTTGGTTTTCACCCCAGGTTTGAGCTCAAGCTATTATATGATAGTAGTAGAACCTATATGATACATGTAAGCCTGTCTCTATCAGGTACAAAGTGGAGTGTAGTCTGATTTTTTTTAAGTAAGAAGAGGTAGCTTCGTGTTCACACTCACTTTCAAAGTGTCTTCCTCCATCTGCCCTCCCTAACATTTTTATTTCAGATGCAGTCTGTGTAAATCTAGCATCCTTCCTCCATGCACCTTTTCCCCCTCGCACCTTTGTTTTTATATTACATATAAACAATTGAGCCTCAGTTTTGAAGCAGTTATTACTGACTGAGCATAACTAGATCAATTACTTAAGCTGCAGTCAACATCTGAAAATTCACAAAATTAACATATATGTTATTCCTGTCTAGAAGGGCGGGATAAAAATCCAATAATAAATAAATAAAAATAAATAAAATAAAATAAAAATATGGCTCCTGTATTTTTATTAATCTATTCAGCAGTTTAGAAAACTTGCCAGAAATACAAATCACACTGACAAATACTAATATTCACATTTAGGAAGCACATTATATCAGGTTCTCCATGGCAAAAAACAAAATTGTTTTACGTTTAAGAGCAGCACACTTTTAAAGGAATGCTGTAAATTAAAAAACAAAAAACAAAATTTTATTTATTTATTTATTTATTTATTTTATTTCTATCCCGCCTATCTGGACATATTAGCCCACTCTAGGCGGCTTACAATAAGAAACAATATAATTTTAAAATATACAAATGTATTGGCTAATATTTGGATGGCTATAATAGAATTTTATTTAATTTATTAATTAATTTATTAAAGAGAGGGTACAATTCCACTGCCTGTTCTGAGAGCTTGAAAGTTTTTGTGCATTAAACTAAGGGCGATAAGTGTTTCACACATGTACATACACACATTTAGATAGCTCTGATACTCTTTAAATTCTTTTAGAGATATTCCAGGATTTTCCTCCCAAAATTTACATCAGCTATAAGATTTCTCTTCCAGCATCTTTGTCTGATGATGTAACAGTCTGCCTGAGTAAAGTGAAAACTAGCATTGTAAGCAGACCACATACAGACTAGAAATACTACCATGTTGCAGACCACAATGAAGAGATTGAAGGTACCCAGAGGAGTTGAGAATCAGTCCCTCTACCATAACCCAAGCTGTGGCATCTCATGTCTCCCATAAAACATCAAACAAGCTATCTCCACATGATTTTCAGCTGCAAGCATCAATTACTAGCAGTACCTAGGGAAGTGATGGCGAACCTTTTTGAGACTGAGTGCCCAAACTGCAACACAAAACCAATTTATTTATTTCAAAGTGCCAATACTACAATTAAATCTGGATACTGAGGTTTTAGTTAAGAAAAAAAACTGTCCCTGCACAGCAAGGGTTAAATGCTTGTATTTTTTCTAGGGGCAACATTAACAAAGAAATACTTACTGGTCCTCCAATCCCCCGTCGGGCTACACAGGTAATGGCTGCCATTGGACCTCTCCACTGGACCACTGCACCAGCATAGGGGAGTGCCAAAATCCGGGATTAGAGGAGAGTTAAGTATTTCTCGATGGCAGTTTGTGGTCTGCATGCCCACAAAGAGTGGGCCAGCTGTGGCACACATGCCATAGGTTCGCCATCGCTGACATATGGTATCCAAAACTGACAATTAAATGTATCAACTCATATTCATACAAATACGTTACTAAAAATCTAAATTAACACCATCATCTACAGTGGTGCCTCGCTTAACGAGCGCTTCATTTAATGACGAATCCGCACAGTGACGAAGATTTTGCAATCGCAAAAGCGATCGCATTGTGATGTTTTTAATGGGAAAAAATCGCTTTCTGATGATCGGTAAGCTGTTTCGCTTACCGATTTTCACATAGCGATGATTTCCCAACAGCTGATCGGCGGTTCCAAAATGGCCGCTGGGTAAAAAAAATGGCTGCCCGCTGTGTTTTCGCCCGGATTCCTCGCTTACCGGGCAGCGAAAATGGCCGCCATATGGAGGATTTTCGCTTAAAGGTGAGTTTTTTGCCCATAGGAACGCATTAAACGGGTTTTAATGAATTCCTATGGGCTTTTATTTTCGCATAGCGACAAAATCGCTTTGCAGCAATTTTTGCTGCATGGATTATCGTCGCTATGCGAGGCACCACTGTACTTATAAAGAATGAGTTATCAGCATTCACAGGAGCCTCAATATCTGCTTAACTGCAAAAACAAAAAAGGTCAAGAAAGACTTTGAAAGAGACAGGCAAGGGCATGGCATACTTAGTGACCATAAAATAATTAGATATACAGGGTAGTGGTTGAAATATCAAAAGAAGCAGCCCATGCTACAAGGTTTCACCGCAGATCCCACTAACTTCACCAAATCACAAGAAATTACTTCAATATTCTTAATAAAAGCAGTACCTTTGTACTTCTTCGCTCTATAAAGTTATTTTTTACAGTACTTTCCAAAACTTAGTTTCACATGACTTATTTGTAAATTCATGTTTGCTACTGATATCATCTACTTCTCTAGGCTTTCAACTTTTTTATATAAATAATGTCTAGTTTGTATAGTTAGTATGTTAAACCAGTGTATGCTAAACTAAAAATTAGTGATTACCTTAAAATGAAGCAGCAAACCAAGTAGGCGCCAGAATTGATTGCCAGTATAACCTGACCCATGTATAAATGACAGGATGCAGTGATTCATTTAAGCATTTCTATCCAGCACTCTTTCCTGACATATTTAGAAATCAGCATACTTTTCCAGAAGGAAGAAAATACTATATATTATTGCTACTGAACAGCAAATACTAATAGAATTCTTAATTCTTGCTGCTTCTGAGATAAATTAAATATTACTGTCAGATTTACACCATAGATTCTAAGGAACACAACAGTTCCGTTTCAGTTCTGCTATAACAGTAGAAATTAAGTCTCTTGTTTGTTTAACCTTCAGTGACATGGACTTTGCATCATTATCAAGATTGAAGAACCCCTAACCTGTATTTCCAGTTGAATTGCAAACTGTGTTTCCAAAACCATATATTTTCCTCACTCCTTTTTCAGCTGAAAATTGCATCCAGCTGGATATCTCAGTGGGTTGGGGGTTCAATTCTCCACTGTGCCCCCAAGTACCAACCTATGTGATCTTGGGCAAACTACATGGTCCTAGTGCATCCCCAGAAGGGAGCAGTAAACTGTTTGAGTACTCTGCACCTAGAAAACCTTGGAAAGGGTTGTTGTAAATTGGAATGACTTAACAGTATGCATTTCTTTATTGCAATTTATGACTGGCCATTCGCTCCATTCCTGTTGCTGCACACATTCCATCACACATCCTGCAAGAAAGGGCATTGCTTACCGAGAAGAGAACAGTACCTTGTAGGAGTCTCAAAACAAGCAATTTCTAATAAACATCCTAGATTAAGTTTGTTTACTGAGTACTCAAGGAACATGAGCCTTACTAACCAATGTCTAGGCTTTCAGTCTATAATAGGATATCCCCACGCCGTCTAATTCTAATTTCCTCTAATTTATGTCTAGCAAAAAACAGACAACCTCAAAATACTGGAAGTTTTTTGACTGGCAAGTGCAAATAAAATTTGGTCAGGGAGGAAAAGTCATAAGGCAAACAGTAAACACCACATTCATAATCTCCTTAGCAACCCCCTTCTCTATACAGCACATCACTAATGGAAAAATTAAATACAGGCTGTAATAGCATCAACATCTATAACAGCAGCTTTGCTGCACGATCTTATCCACAATTACTGGTGCCAGAATCTTACTAAGCTCTGGGGAGAATCAAATGCTCCACCAATGTAGTAATTTCTGGGTTGCTATTACACAAGTGAAAATCACCACCCTAACAGCTTGAGGTCCACTTGAGGAAGGAGATGCACTTGCTGTATCTTCAAAGACTATTTCACAGCAATATTTCTATATACACTCATTCCTACATGACTGCTTTTAAAAATTAAATGTTCCTGGAAGCAGAGCTACAAAACTACACAGATTCTTGTCGTGTAAGTGAGTCATCATCTTCTATCTCAACTCCTTCTCCATCTCCAATCCTAAACTGATCTTATTTGAACATGTAATGAAGCAAGGTGTCAAATCTCACATTCCATGGTTCTAAGCAAATAATGGAAAATATTTAAATAAGATTCTTCTAATCTTTAGCACTTTAAACAGCCAAAAAGCCATCTCCAAGTTAGCCTCTACCATACATTCCATTTTACCATAGTGCTTTTTAAATGAACAAAAATATCTATATTTCTGCGTTTGAGATGTTTTAGGAACATTTTTAGCTGGTATAAAATTGTATGAATGAAGAAATGTTAAATAAGTCATGGAGAGATAAAAAAAAGAAATTTTTAAAATGCCATAAACTATCCAATGGAATTGAAATTGTTAAGGCTGCATCCTAATCACCTGCAAACTGTCATCAAACTTTTCTCAATATTTTTTTCCAAAAATTGAACACTGATAGCTTTTTCAGCTTCTCTTTGTTACCTACCTAATTTTCTAAATTCCCTGTTTACAATATTGTTTCTTCAAAGAGGAAATCTGTAACAACACATTTCTCAAAGAACAAGGACCCATTTTACTTTCAACTCAACAATGTCTTGACCACCCATGTTCACTATCAGAGGAATCAAGTGAAGCTGTCTGGACTGCTCAGTGAGCAAGAAAACAAGAACTAGGAGTTTGGTTTCCCAATGTACCTCCCAGGGGAAAAGCAAGCCTGTATAGCCCTGAGCAAGCTACATAGTCCCAGAGTGCCCCAGAAGCACTTCTCAGTACTGTACTGTACTTCATACCGAAAGAACTCTGAGAAGGGTCACCATAAATCAGAATCAATTTGATGGTTCATTGTTAAGTAAGAACAAGATGCCAGAGCATACCCCAGAGCATTTCCTCATTTCAGGTTTTCAACCATCTATGCATTCGTGCAGCATACTTGATTACATTCCTATCTCCCAGGTCTCTTATTCAACTGACATTCCACATCCAGTGACTACAGAGCTTGTGCAGTCCTTGATAGACTACCTTTGCATCTTTCAAAATTATAAAAACATTTTTCTGTGCATCTCAGCAAAATCCAAACACACCAAGATGACTCTTCTCCTTTCTCCATTCTGGTTCCATTTCTATCAATCCTCACTACCAATTTTTGCTGTTAAAGGAAGTGATGATAAATCATTAAAATAACGCCCAAAGTTCATTTACTCAGCATTACTTAACTTCTCAAATTCTTGCAACAGCCAGTATACTAAACTGCCCGTCCTGCACTATGAAGTTAGCATGAGGCTCCATATTCAATTGCCTCTAGAGGCGAGATGAGAAACTTATGTCCTTCCAAATATTTTTGGGCTACAGCTCCCATCAGCTCTAATCAAAACAGCCAATAGTGAGGACTATGGGAGCTGCAGAACAAGATCTGGAGAACCATAGGTTGCTCACCTTGGATCTATAGCAAGTGTTTACCTGAAAGACAAAGGGCCACACTTTCATTACACATAACATGAATACACAGAAACATAACCCCAAAATATACATAGCTTATGTCCAGTTTGTGACATCACTGCTATACTCTGAAGCATTTTGCTGCACAATATCGAATGGAAAGCGACATGCCTTCATCCTTAAGCAAAACTGTATTATATTTCTCTTATTATATTTACATTCCCAAAGTAACATTTGAGTGGGCATTCAGACAAACTTGACGTACTAGTGAAATTCTTTCCAGGTATAGACATAATAGAAATAGTCTTCATTGGCTGTTCCTCAATTGCACCTAAAAGTTTCAATAGTTTTCAATAGCCGACCAGAGTAGACTTTGGTATTTATTTATTAAATAAATAAATAAATAAATAAATAAATAAATAAATAAATAAATAAATAAATAAATAAATAAATAAATAAATTCTCAGTCTTGACACAATCCTTTTCAAATGTAAATTATCCACATATTTGGACAATGTGCATATTTTGCAAGATTGTCAGATTCAACAGGTAAGGAACAGCAAAGAACCAAACCACTCAGTGATATTGTGGCATGTATGTTCCCCACAGACCACATCAAGAACGAATGACTTGAAGCTCACTTAGAACTAGCAGCCTATTTTGTAGTTCAGCAGACATTAAGCCCCAATACAACTGACATTTCTATAACATCTTGGGCCAAGTCTAAGACTTCAGTTTATTAAGTATCTTTAGTGTATAGTGGTGCCTCACATTATGACATTAATTCATTCCAGCAAAATTGCTGTAGAAAGAAAACGTCATAATGCGAAAATAAAAAGCCCATTGAAATGCATTGAAACCCCTTCAATGCGTTCCAATGGGCTGGAAACTCACCGTCCAGCGAAGATCCTACATAGGGCGGCCATTTTTGGTACCTGTCTTGCGAGGAATAAAATTAAACAGCAGTACTAAAATCTGAGAACTCTATTATGCTCACCATTTTAACCATTAAATTATTTGCAGAATAATACTGTATAGTTTTAACTGATTTTTAATTTTACCTCCCTTGAACTACAATTGCACAGTCCAGGTGCAAGAAGACATCCTATGGGAAACTTAACAGAGTTTCAGATACTATAGATAGACTCATGAGAAGCCCCATTCAAGATATTCTGGCCTAAACCATAAAGGGCTTTATAAATATGAATTAGCACTCCGAATTGTGCTCAGAACCTACTACTGCTCTTCCAAGGTGAGGCTTATACAGCCTGTAAAATGCATGCCAAATACCAGCTTAGCCATTGTATGTTGTGCTGACTATAGTTTTCTAAATATCTTTCCATGGCAATACAACATGGTTAGATTACTTGTCTCTATGAGGTGATTAAAGCATTTCTCACTATAGCCAACGTTTCCTTACCCAGGAAGAGATGCAGATAACACATTTGCTAGCATTTAGCAAATTTACTCCAGTTCACCAGTGACAAGTGATCTAACAAAAGCTGTGTATCAGTTCCTTTGCAGGAAATATTGCCATAAAGGATATGCTGTACCACCTGAGCCAGAGTGGATTACCTATTATACCAGATAGGTTATTTACAGTGAACCTCAGTTTGTTTATTCACATCTGGTCACTCACTGCACCCAGATGATGATTAGAACTAGAGATGGGGGTATTCGTATTTGTAGATGAATATGAATATTCCCCCCCCCCGGCAGGTGGAAATAACAAGGGTCTGGCCCCATGGAGCCGAAACGTCCACTCACAGTTCAGCAGCTGCCGTGGGCACATCCGCACCTTTCTATCGCGATGTGCTCTGCAATGGTTTAGCCACTCCCGCCTGGAGGTGGGATGATAAGTCTCTCTGCTAGGCCGCAGAGTGGCTAATCCATTGCAGAGCACAGCACAATAGGAAGCTGCTGCTGCGCCCGTAGCAGCAGCCAAACCGTGAGTGAACCGCCAGACTGCTCATAGTAAGTTTCAGAAGGTATTTGCAGACTACTCTCACAGTCAAAATGTAACAACCATTCAATTACACAAAGTTAAGTCCACTGGAAAACTTTGTGCTAAGAAAACAGAGGCCGAGATGACAGACAACGTCACTCTCCTGACTACCACAAAATATGTCCCACAATTCCAATCTGTGCTCAATCAGATTCAGCCTGAATTTTCTACCACCATCACTCTGAATACCTTCCAAAGTGCTTTATTACCCTAAATCCTTCAGAAAACCAAAAAGTCTTAATGCTTGAGAGGCCCAAATCCCGTTGCTTACGACAGAAAATTGCACCAGAGTAGGCCCACTGAATCAATAGGAAATTATCAAGTCAACTCCTCCATAAGCTCCATTGATTCAAATAGACTTTGTACAAAAATTGTATAAAACAATTAAACATTAATTAAGATTAAAAACAAGATAAACAATAATTTTAAAAGCATTTAATAAAACCAAAAAATATCTAAATTGGATCAACTAAAAAGCCTGCCTGAAAAGGAAAGTCTTTGCCAGAAAGGGAGCGAGCCAACCAGGGGCAGCCATTGAGAAGGCCCTCTCGTGTCAACACCAAACGAGCTTGGGAAGCTGGTGGAACTGAGAGAAGGGCCTTCCCAGAAGATTTTAAAACCCAAGAAGGTTCATATGTGGTGATATATTCCTTCAAATAGGCTGGACCCAAGTGGGAGAGTCTTTAACATGACTATCAGGTCCAGTGGACAGAAAATGTCCCAGAAGGTTCAAGATTTCATTAACCAATTAAAACAATTACTGAATTAATCAATTCAATCAATTATCTGAATAGACAGATTAGTAATTCCTTTAGCCTTACAAAGGTTCCAGCACATCAAAAATTTACCAGTAGTTATCTGTCAATCCATGATCATTTTCTTTAAACCCCTCACAAATCAACTTCATACTAACTAGCAAAAACACAATGAAGTATGTGTCCCAAATGTGGAAGCTTAAATATTAAATACTGACTAATGGATGCCACAGGAGAAAACCTAGAGAAGAATGCTCAGTCTCAAAATACCACCTAAAGTAATTCAGCAAAGGACATGGCTAGTAGGGTTTTAACACTCTTCATTGCATCTTGTTAAAATAAATTCTAGTTTCTCAGCTTTTCTAGAATTCTTTAGAAGAAGAATGTGTAATAAAACCTGCTTGGATGAAGGTAAGGAGGGTTTCAGGTCAATCTAATCTGCCCACTATTTATTTATTTTATTTATACCCTGCCCATCTAGACCGAAGTCTATTCTGGGCAGCTAACAATCATTCATAAAAGTAAAAACAATGTAATAAAATAAACTGTAATAATGTAATTCAAGATGGCAAAACTAATTAGGTGATGACAGGAGGGAAAGCCTGCCTAAAGAGCCAGGTCTTAAGTTTGCTCTTTAAAAATACCCAGCGAGGGATCTGCTGGCAGACGAGGGGCCACTGCCGAGAAGGCCTGGTTTCTTGTTCTTCCTTCCAGGCCTCCCTCGGCATTAGGCCCCTCAACCACCCATCTTGGCTAGAACAAATGATTTGGGTAGATCTAGGTGGGAGGAGGCATTCTGCCAGGTCTCTAGGTCCTAAACCATTTAAGGTTTTATATGTCATCATTAACAATTTGAAATCAGTGCGGAAACGAACAGGCAGTCAATGCAGGGCAGCCAGAGTGGGGGAAATATGTGATATTTTCTCACCCCAGTGAGAAGTCTGGCTGCCACATTCTGCACCATTTGAAGCTTCCGCATCAGTCTGAAAGGTAGCCCCACATAGAGCGCATTACAGAAGTCTACTCTCGAGACTACAAGTGCATGGACCAGAGTGGTGACTGCCCCAACATCAAGAAAAGGAGACAGCTGGGCAATCCGTCACAGATGGAAATAGGCAGAACGGAGCACTGACGCTGCCTGGATTTCCATGGTGCGCGCCGGATCCAGATGAACCCCCCAAGCTGTGAACCTCACTCTTCGCCATGAGAGTCACTCCCCCTCAAAGAGAGGAAGTTTCCCAAACCACCGATGGCAGGGCCACCCACCCTCAGGACCTCCATTTTGTCCTGGTTAAGCCTCAGTCTATTCTCCTGCATCCATTGCAGTACAGCCTCCAGACAGCACTGAAGGAACAGAACGGCATCCACTGTTGTTGGAAAAGAGGAAATGTAGAGCTGGGTGTCATCAGCGTACTGATGACTTGAAGCCCCACAATCCCTAGTGACCCCATCCAGTGGCCTCATATAGATATTAAACAGCATTGGGGAAATAATCAAGCCCTGTAGAATCCCACAATTGAGACTCCACGAGGCCAATACACTCTCCACTAGCTGCACTCTCTGAGGATGGTCCTCCAAGAAGGATCGGAGCCAGTCAAATGCCAGACCACCGATTCCCAACTCGGAGAGCCTCCCCAGGAGGATACCGTGGTCAATGGTATCGAAGACGGCTGAAATATCGAAGAGGACCAACAGAGATGTTTTGCCTGTCGGGCTCCCTCAACAGGTCATCCAACAGGGCAACCAATGTCGTTTCCGTGCCGTGGTGCAGCTTGAAGCCTGACTGGAACATTGGTTTCATCCAAAAGTAGCCTGGAGCTGGTCGGCCACCACCCTCTCTACCACCACTTTGCTAAGGAAGGAAACATTCATTTTATTTATTTATTTATTTATTTATTTATTTATTTATTTAACTTATATGCCACCCACACTACCCAAAGGTCTCTGGGTGGCTTGGCAACAGGGTTACATTTGCCAATGTTGCCTGCCGCCAAACTTGATTTCTTCCTTATGGGCCTAATGAGTGTCTCCTTGAGGGCAAGGTTTCCCTGGAGAGATCCATTAATTACTGCACTGCCCCATTCAGTTGTTACAGGCCTGGCTGCTTTGATTAGCCAGGCCAGTCAAGGGTCAATGTGGTGGTGGCATGACAGTGATAAACAACCTTGTCCACCATATCTGACATCATAGGCGGAAAATGATTACATTTCATTGGTCAAGGCGGAGCACTGGACGTCTCTACTGTTTTCAAATAGAGGATGAGATCCCGGCGGATGACCTCCACTTTAGATTTTTAAAATGCCGTAAATTGGTCAGGTGATATGTTAGTGGGAGGCCAATCACTGTGACCAACTCCGGATAGATCGTGGACTATACGGAAAAGTTCCGCCTGCTGATTAGAAACTTTGTTTATCTGGACAATGAAGTGAGCTTGACTGGCAGCCCTCACCTTAGTAAGGTAATGGTTAGTCATGATCCTGACAGCTATCTGATTATGATCCGCCAGGACCTACAGTATCTCCATTTGCACTCTAGCTTTCTCCTATTCTGCTTCATAGCTCACAGTTGCTACTTAAACCAGGGCGCTGTGTTCCTGTGTAAAGTAGCAGGCAAGATTCGATGGGTGGGGAGACTAAGTTGTAGCAATGTATTGTGAGTCATTACCACCAGCCCCCTAACATTTCCTGTCTGGAAATTGTTGAGATTCTTTTTATCAAGGAGTCTTTTATATTGCTTCTTAGTTTTCTATTGCTAGACTAAATTTAGCAAATTGCCAAGCCCCTGCTCTAAAATAGCAAATATTGCAGAACTGTCTAATCTAAATCTGAAAACCAAAGATTATGCTAAAATACAATAAAATGAATAAGCAATGTAAAATAGTTTAATAGCATCTCAAAGATAAACAAAACTGGGGAGGGGACATATTTGTGAGCAATGGCCTTCTTCAGATGCATCTAAAGTAGTACTGTACAGTATCTGCAGTCCACAAAATCTTAACACCACATAAGACATGTTAGTCTAAGGTTCCTAAGGAACAACATTTAACTTCAGAGCTTTTTTGTTGAATGACATGAAAATAATCAAACTGATTTATGTGATTACAGAAAAATGTAAACATCCAGAATTAACAGACTATGATTTCAGTCAGAATCGCAAAGGAAACTGATTATCATGCAGCTAGTTACATGAGTAAATGAAGTGATCGCCTTCTGTAGCAGGTCCCTTCTACGGAGGTGGATGGAAAGAATAAGCCTACCAGAAAAGCATCTGACATTACAAGTGAGGCAGCCAACTAGAGTTCAGGAGATGTAGCCCGACACAGCAAACACTATTACACTCACTGTAAAGTTTTAAAAGTCCTGTTTGATTTGTTGATCCAACTTTCAGGTAAATCATCCCCAAGATAGCATTCTTCCACACTTCTCTCCTGGGATCACATAACTGTGCATTCCTTAGGAAAATGGTTCCCAACCTTTTTTGAGTCATGAGCTCCTTTTATAATAGCCAAGTAACCTGCAAACCAATACACACATTTCCATAAAAGGGCATTTTAATGTAGTAAAATCCCTTCTCCTTTCTTCCCCAAAAGGCCTGTTTCTCATGCATATACAAACATGTTAGCTTTAATATCCGGCTCCAAAAGGTCAAGGAAGAAATTGTTTAACATTGGCTGCAAGGCATATAACAACCACAACCCCCAGAAAACACTCTGAAACCTCCTTGGGGGTTGCAACCCCCCAGGTTGGGAAACACTGCCCTAAAAAGTACCAGAATATTCCTGGACATCATTAATGTATTCCCATTGCTTCTCAAAAGTTCTTATTTATTCTAAGATGAAATCTCACTGCAAACCCATAAAAGCAGCAAGGAGATACAAGAGGATTAGCAAGAACCTAATTTATTATCCTTCGACCAGTTAAATAACAGACATTTCTCAGGATCAAAACAACTACCTACTACCACCGATTTTACATTAGATTAAACTCTTTCCAGAGTTGCAGTGTAATTAAAACCATGCTTAACTATTCTCAATCACCTGAGCAATAAGAGAACTGTAGAAAAATGTCCAGTAACATAGATAAGGTAAAGGTTTTCCTTGACATTTATTCCAGTCCTGTCCGACTCTAGGGCGCGTGCTCATTCCTGTTTCCAAGCCATAAAGCCAGCGTTTGTCTGAAAACAGTTTCCATGGTCATGTGGCCAGCACGACTAGACATGGAACGCTGTTACCTTCCCACTGAGGTGGTACCTATTTATCTACTGCTAGGTTGGCAGGAGGTGGGACAAGCAACGGGAGCTCACTCCATCACGTGGATTCAAACTTACGACTGCTGGTCTTCTGACCTTGCAGCACAGAGGCTTCTGCGGTTTAATCCACAGCGCCACGACATCCCAGTAATATAGAACCCACTAATTTCAGCAGAATCACTAAAAATGCAACCATTCCCTCTTTGCTTTGCAGCTTCAAATATCCACCTTCGTTGTCCTTCAATCCGTTTGTCACAACCCAGATTAACCATCCCCTTTCCATTACTTTCTCTCTGCTGAATGCCATCTTCCTGTTTCAAATGGCCCAAATGGAAAACTTCTTCAAAGTATAGTATTTTAAGGCCAAGCTAAACATGATGTGTGATTGGAAGGATTAGTTTTAAACGGGGGAAATTAACTTTTAAAATATATTTTAAATACCAACATGATTGTTTTGAAGACCATGGTAGTAATACAGAGACTAATTTGGCCCCATATCTGATCTTCCCAATTTAAAAAGTGTATCCATTCCCATGTTATGAGTACTATGGGGGAAAATACAAATGTCTTGCTAATTAGTAAAACAGAAAAAGACAAAGAGAAGATTACAATCATTATTTCCTATATATTAAGTTTGCTTCCCAAAAAAAGAAAAGGGAGGGAAGACAAGTCCCACATTTGTGGATGAAAGTCTCAGTTACCTGTTCCAACAAATATCAAGGTTCTCAAGATAGCTTAAAGGTTCATAATATAAATATACTGGATGCAATACAAATGATGTAACACTATACATAGGACTAAAGCAA
Source organism: Pogona vitticeps (assembly GCF_051106095.1). Lineage (NCBI taxonomy): Eukaryota > Metazoa > Chordata > Lepidosauria > Squamata > Agamidae > Pogona > Pogona vitticeps. The sequence goes on along the minus strand of NC_135787.1, from coordinate 105,317,459 downwards.
ATTATTCATCCCACTCAGAGCAGCCCCACTGAATTAGAGATATATGATTTCTCCAAATTTCCATTTTTTCCAGAAAAAAATGTTTTTCTATTTTTTTCCCAGAAAAATCTTTTTTGGAAATTTTACATCTCTACACTGAATGAATGGGATTTGGTCTGTGAACACTAACCTAAGTCCTATTGATTTCATTGTTCTACACTAACTGGGCCTACCAGCTAGGTTTAGTCCAACAGAATGTTGCTGCTTTTAAAAGAAAAGACAATGGACACCAGCTAGGCTGCACATGAGTCCCATTTCAAAGGCAAATAGATCCACTACTGTTAATAGTTATACCACTAAAGAAAAACATACCCAAGGAATAAGTAAGGTATTGCTTCTGGAACCCAGACAATCACCTGTAATGTTTGTGTTATGGCTCAAAGGCTTCTCAAACACCCACACCCAGATAAAGAATTCTCAATCATTTCCATGTCTACAGCTTTGCTTAGCAGATGTGAAGATACTTGTCCAGAAACAAGATATAAACAAAATTCTGAGAAAGAAGAATACACCAGCTAGCACCTTCAAAAACAACAGGACATTCCAGGTTCATATGTCCTGCACCAGCAGTAAGTGGCAAATGGTGCCAGAAGGCAGGTGATGATTGCATCATAGGGTAGGTCAGCTGTCTGAGGCGAACAGATTCCAAATGGAAAGAAAAATTTCACAGTGCGTGATAATCGTACTGCATACGATTAAACAGTCACCTATAATAACTGTTCTGAGACTGATCCGTCCAAGCAATTTTCTCTGCCTTACAAGCAGCCCGTCCTTATCTAGAGAAACCACGTTTTCAAGGAGAGGGGAAGTGTCATAGAAGAGGCATCCCACTTATAACCCCTTCTGAAGGAAGCTGAGGGGAAAAATGCAGGCATCATCCGCGACGTGTACCGGATGGAGATCAAAGGAATGCCTACTATCTCTAGCCTTTCCCTAGACTCACTGGGGGATGACCTTGAGGCAATTACTGTACTCTCTCCTTCGAACTATCTCAAGAGGCACTGGGAGGATGAAACAGACAGCCGTGGGTTGTTCTTTTCGCCACGACTGACAGTCCTTGCAAGCACTCGGCGAAGTCGTGTTTTAAGCTAAAGCAAATGCCACAGAGAAAACCGGCGGGCACTCACTCTGTTCACGGAGGAGGCACTACATACAGACAACCCCCGGAGAAAAGGCGCGACGTAGATTTCCATCAATGAATTAATGAATCCTCTCCCCTCCCGCCGCTTGAACTCCACAAGGACCCAGCCCTACTTCCGAGTCTACCGCGGGGCTGGTCGCGTCTTCCCCAGCGGCCACCCAAACGAAAAACGAAAACCAAGCGGCTCCAGTCTCCTCAGGCGCCCCTCGTCGCCCGCCCTTCCCCTCCCCTCCCCGGGGGCCGCTTCTCCCTTTCTCGGGGTGGGGGAGAGTCGCCACTTTTCGCCCTCTCGCCCGCAAACGGAGGGCGAAGAGGCGAGGCACCCGCAAGCCCCGTCTCACCCCGCTCGCCTCAGCACCAGCCCCCGCCCTCTCAAGGAGGTGGGGGTGGGGTCTCCGCCTGTTGGCGCGCTCCCTCGCGCGCCCCTCTCACCTCAGGAGTCCCTGCGCTGACGAGCCTCTCCGGGAAAAACCGAGCGGGCAGGCAACTCCCACCACAGCCCCTCCCTTCCCCGTCCTTCTCCTGCCCGCCGCGTCGGAGTGACTGCCGAACCTCAGACCCGCGGCACTCCCTTCGCCAGACCCACCCCCCTCCCTCCTTCCATCCCGTGAGATTGCGCCCGCAGTCCCTCTTCTGAGACCTGATTGGTCACCTCTGGGACGTGCCTCCTGATTGGACCACCCCAAAATTGCCGGGACTTCCCATCTGCTTCACTTTCCCCGTCTTTAAGGGTTTTTTGACCCAAGATTGAATCTTATTGGCTTCCCTCGTGCTCTTTCTAGGCTGCCAATCAACGTAACTTCCTGGTACATAACGAAAGCTTAAAAAAGAAAAAAAGAGGGAGATCGGTTTTGTGTTGAGATGAAGAGGGTGACATTGAGAAAGCTGGCAGCTGCAAGGGGGAGAGGAGGTGTTTCGCTGTAGTTCTTTTTCCGCTTGCACCCACCCCGGAATTGGAAAGAGGAAACATACCTTGGAAATATGTGAATCAATAATGTCCGGACATGTGTACTCTTCCTAATGCATGAAAGATTTTTATGAGGACTTCTAGGTCTGAAGGTGGCAGGATCATTTTAATTTCAGTATTTCTTGTAAATATTTCCATTTCCTTTTTAACGAAAACTCCTCAACACGCAATTTAAATCACATCGTAAAATTAGTGCCGTTTTAATGTAAGTTCAACCGGTCATTCCAAAAGGCAGTGATAGCCATGAGATACCTCATCCAGAATCTTAAAATAATTTGCCACCAAATATTTGCCGAACAGGATCGTTCGTAACTGGCATCCCTCCAGTGCCTAGGAGTGCTGCAAAGGACAGGCTCCCTGCCCTGTGGGACTGAGGGCGAAGTGTTAACTGCACACACATTCTGTCAACTATTAACCACCTTCTTGAGTGCAAGAGTTAGGAGATGCAGGTCACTAGTCGTCGTCACGAGAAGAACGGAGGATTGTCACGAAGACAAATCGGTCCACTGAAAAGACTTCAGAGCTTTTGAAGTCCCAAACAGCCCTGACAGCTGAGAGACTTCGGAGCAAGGAGACAGGATTTGCCACGTCATAGGCAGCCACTTAAACTGGCGTATTGATACCATTGAATTACCTCCTTTGTTTACAATACTTGAAAATGCCAATTGAATATTCTGCCTCAGACAGAAAAATGTACTTAGCCGCCTTTAGGAATGAAGAATGCCATTTACACCACTGGGCTGCACAGCATTTCAGCCTGCAAGTTATTTTTCTTTCTTTTCAAAATTGCCTTTTGCAGGCATCCTTCAGTCTCGAGAGACTAGGGTAATGTACTCTGTATGGAGGTCTTGGAACAGCATCTAGTGTGGCTGAGAAGGCCAATTAGAAAGTGACAATCTCTTCCCACACTGAAGACAAATAAAGCAAAGCGTGCTGCTTATATACCGCCCCATAGCGCTTCAAGCACTCTCTGGGAGGTTTACAAGTTAATTATGCAGGCTACACATTGCCCCCCCAGTGAGCTGGGTACTTATTTTACCGACCTCGGAAGGATAGAAGGCTGAATCAACCTTGAGCCAGCTACCTGGGATTGAACCCCAGGTCGTGAGCACAGTTTTGGCTGCAGTACAGCAGTTTAACCACTGCAATACGATCTGTCCCCTGTCCAGTCCCCTGGTTTTGCCAGTTTCAGGACTTCCTCTTTGCCTCAGCCTGCTGTACAAGTGTCTCTTCAAATTGGAAGAGGCCATGATGAACTGCCTGCCTCCAGGCTGAATGCTCAGACGTCAAGGTTTCTCATCTGTTGAGGTCCATTCCTAAGGCCTTCAGATCCCGCTTGCAGATATCCTTGTATCGCAGCTGTGGTCTCCCTCTGAGGCGATTTCCCTGCACTAATTCTCCATACAGGAGATCTTTTGGAATCCAACCATCAGGCATTCTCACAACATGCCCAACCCAACGTGGATGACACTGTTTCAGTAAAGTATACATGCTAAACATTCCAGCCCGTTCTAGGACTACTCTCATTAAAGGACCTGATGATGTTAACGAGTCAAGGTGGACCTCCAATCTTGGGAAGGATTTTAAAAAGACCATCCCTGCTAACCAAATCAAAGGCCTTTGTGAGATCTATGAAGGCCACAAAGAGTGGCTGTTGTAGTCCCCTATTTCTCCTGCAACTGTCTAAGGGAAAACACCATGTCGGTGGTAGATCTATTAGCTCGAAATCCACACTGTGATTCTGGATAGACTCTGTCTGCAAGCACCTGGAGTCTCTTCAGCACAACACGGGCAAGCAGCTTCCCTACAATGCTGAGAAGAGAGATACCACGGTAGTTATTGCAGTTGTTCCGTGTCCTTTGTTCTTATACCATGTGATGATGTTTGCATCCTTCATGTCCTGTGGTATTCACCTTCCCTCCAGCAAAGACAAAAGACTTCATGTGAGAGAAGAGTTTATTTATCAACTATAAGTCATTAAAATACGTTAAAATAAAATAAAAGCAGCAGGTGAGATAATTAATTAAAAGAAAATACAATAAGGCGTAAATAGGAATCAAAGAGACAAATGTACAGGGAATGAGCGAGCTCGGATGTTGATTGCAGCCAAGGCAAAGTTTGCCACGTTTAAGGTGTTATTGGCGTTAATCTCAGCCAGGAGCCAACAGACCTGGGCGAGATTAGGTCTGTCTTGGATGGAAGTCAGAGAACTTGCCAAAAACCTTGATCTAGGGGAGTGGTAATATGGACATCTCAAAAGGTAGTGAGTGATGTCTTCGACTTCTCCCAGGTGGCAAGGACAAATTCTTAGATGATAGGGCAGATTCTCGTGTCTGCCCTCTAACACTCTTGAAGGCATACATTGAAAACGTAGAGCGGTAAAGGCCTTGCGAAGGGCAAATGTAGTTATCCAGGTCAAATAGTTTTCCATGACAAAAGTTGACTTATAGAGTGGGAGTGAAGAGGAATAAGGCGAGCTAGAGATGGTACAAAGGTCACTTCTGATATGAAAAAGGCGAATTGTGTCCTTGAGACTAGCTTTCACACATTTGAGCGGAAGAGCGGTTAAAGAATCTAAGTCGATGCCATAGGAGTCAGTTATTTGTTTCACAGCACTCACCCAGGATTTAAGAGAGGGGTTGGCCAGTTGTTCTCTGAGGCAGATCTTAGGTAAACTGGTATCATTCATTTGGGACAATTTATGCCAGTACCGGACTAGTGCTGAATGGCAAGTGGCAGCTACAGAGATAAGGCCTACTTCTGCCCTAAGTAAGGAGGCTGGAGTACTCCGTGGGACACACAAGATGGAACGAATGAAGGTGTTCTGTGCAGCGTCTAAGGTCGAAATGTTTGTGTATCCCCAGATTTCGGCCCCAAAGGTCATTTGGGGAATCAGTTTTTTGGCAAAAATTTCAGTAGCAGGGGGAACCAGGTTGCCTCCTTTAGACCTAGTAAAGTGTAGGAGGGCTTGGATGGCATGGGCGGCTTTAAGCCTTGCTGAGTCCAGGTGTTTTGACCAGGAAAGATGAGGGCCAAAAATAATGCCCAAGTAACGAAAGGCTGACACTTGCTCGATTGGGGAGTCCCCAAGCCTCCAGGTATGTTTTCTGCGATGGTTCCCAAAAGTCATCACTTTGGTTTTTGCGTGATTTATTGTTAGTTTTTCATGGCTGCAGTAGGTACTTAATTTGGCCAGTAGTCTACGTAGCCCAACCGGGGTGAGTGAAAAAAGGGCAATGTCATCGGCATATAATAATATTGAAAGTTTTATGTCCCCAATTGTCGGCGGAAAGAAATCAAGGCCTTGGAGCTCAGGTACAATGTTGTTTATGTAGAAGTTGAAAAGAAACGGAGCCAATAAGCAACCTTGGCGGACCCCCTTTTCGGTAATAATTTCCTCTGAAAGCATACCATGTGAGCCGAGTCTGACTCTGAAATTGGTGTTTGTGTGAAGCTTTATAAGAAGAAGGAGGAGTCTTTTGTCAATGTTGGTTTCTGCAAGTTTCCGCCATAGACGGGATCTATTTATTGTATCAAAGGCCGAGGATAGGTCGACAAAGGCAGCGTACAATTTTTTCCTCCCCACCTGGGTGTATTTACGGACCAAATGGTGGATAACAAAGGAATGATCCAGCGTTGATTTCCCTTTTTGAAAGCCAGCCTGTTCTTTAGCAATAATAGAATTCTCTGATGCCAATTTCTCCAGCTTAAGGAGCAGGAACTTCGTGTATAGTTTGGAAACCACACAAAGAAGACTTATGGGACGGTAGTTTTTTGGGTCCAATTTGGATTCTTTTTTGTGAATGGGGGAGACGATACTGTCTAACCACACCGGGGGAAATTCACCTGAGTGGTTAATGAAGGAGAACACTTTGGATAAAACATCAGACCACCAGTCTGGGTTACATTTGAAGAGTTCACCTGGCAGCATGTCAGGTCCAGGAGCTTTGTTGTTAGCAATGGCGGTAATAAGTTCGTTTAATTCTTCCTTAGAAACTGGGTCCCATTCAGGTAGCAGGTGAAGTGAGGGGACATTCAGCTCGAGTAAGTGAGTGAGCGAGTTGGTATAATCCTTTTCCCGGTAGATGGCGGAAAAGTGCTGGTGCCATTGGGAAGAAGAAATCTGATGGTCCAAGGGCTCAAATGAAGACTTCATACCTCTGTTGACCAGGGCCCAGAACTTGGCGGGTTCCTTGTGTAGGGCGGCCGAGGATAAGGCCTGCCATGTCTTTTAAGTGTGTTCGTCTTTCTTCCTTCTGAGCAGGTTTTTGTAGTCCCTCCTCAATCGAGTGAAGGCATAATAGTTGGCAGTAGAACCCCACTTGTGGAGTCTTCTGAGGGCTGTTAAAAGTACGCGCTTCTGGATTAGACAGTCTTTGTCAAACCAGCCGCCTGCTGTAGAAGAGTCATATTTAGGGGGTTTAGAAGAGACAAGGAGAGGCTTAATTGCTGCTGTAATTTCATTAAAGGTATCCAAGGGGTTTAAAGTATCGGAAACAGAATCTCTTAAGGCGAGCATATTAGGAGAGTCAAGTAGAAGTAGAACCTGGTTTTGAATTTTCTCATTCCATGGAAGTCTTCTTAGGCAGTAGGGTGGGGTGGGAACACATTGTTTATTAGCTATTGGGTTGTGGCCTGGAGGTAAGCAAAGAGTCAAAGAAATTGGCATGTGGTCGCTATCGGGTCTGCATAAGACTTTAAAGGATCGAAAATAGGTCGAGAGGGGGAAAGAAAGAAGCATGAAATCTATGACACTGTTGCCCCTTGGACCGTAAAATGTAAATGAGGAGACATCCAAGTCAGTGGTTGATCCATTACAAATAAATAAATGAAATTTAAAAATCAGGCTGAAAAGGGCTCTACCCGCAGGATTCACAACCAAATCAGGAGAGACTCTATTAGGGAGAAATAGAAGATCTTCAGACGACAGGCCCAGAGAGTTTCCGATATTGGTGTTGTTTGGTCCCAGTCTGGCATTCATATCGCCGGCAATCAGTATTCTAGTGTCCGGATATTTCTCATACAAAATTGACAGGGCTTGATTTAATTCCAGGAACATTGGCGATCCTAGACGAAGAGGATCCGAAGGAGGACAGTATATATTAAGCAAGAGAAATTTAAAAGAAGATGTGTGTGTTACACATGAAACCATAAGATTTGAACTGTTGGAGATATCTAAGACCTCGTATTTGTGGAATTTATTGTTTGAGATCAGAGTAGCCAGGCTCCCCCTGGCACGTCCGTTTGCTGAAACTTTAGTAGCTGGGTTAGTGAGAGAGGTGTAGCCAGGGAGAAAAGGGAGTGTGGGTTTGATTGACCATGTCTCTTGGAAGAGAACTAGAGCAAAATTTGATGAAGTCAGAATCCAAAGGTTTTGAGGTCCATCCTGCTATATTCCAGGAGACGATAGAGATCACCTCTCGAGAGGTTTGAAAGGAAGAGAGAGTAAGTTTAGAAACAGGTGGTTCCATGTCAGTAGTCAAAGATTTGTTAAGAGTTTGTAGAGCCGAGGTGAGGGTTAAATTGGTCATGATGTGAGAAGAGTCCAAAGTGGAGAAGAAAGACTTCATACAGCTCAGTGGTGATTATCTCTTTACAGCACTTCAGCACTTCAGTTGGGATGTTATCCTTCGCAGGGGCCTTGCCAGAGGCAAGGGAGTCCAAGACCGCTTTTATTTTTGCTAAAGCTGGTTCACTGCCCAGCTCTTCCAAGACAGGCAGGCACTTGATGTTATTTAATGCCTCTTCAGTTACTACATTCTCTCTGGAATATAGCTCAGAGTAGTGCTGCACCCAGCGTTCCATCTGCTGTGCTCGGTCCTGGATGATCACGCCTGTAGCAGACTTCAAGGGAGCAGATTTCTTCTGTATTGGACTTAAAGCCTGCTTGATACCGTCATACATTCCTTTGATGTTACCTCTGTCCACTGCTATCTGTATCTGAGACCCGTGCTGCAGCCAATAATCGTTAGAACATCTCCTGGCAGTCTGTTGGACTTTGCTATGAGCAACTTGAAGAGTGTGCAAGTTGTAGTCACTAGGACAGGCTTTGTATGCTTCTAGAGCTCTCCTCCTATCCTCGATGGCTGGCAGGAACTCCTCCAAATGGGCTTAGAACCAGTCTGCCATCTGGACAAGGTGGTGTTATAAACAACATTCTTGAAATGTTCCCATCGTTCAGGTGCATTTGCATCAGCTGGGCCCGGAAGGGTTTCCTCAAGCGCTTGGGCAAATTCCTCCACTTTTCTTTGATCGTAAGTCTTGTTGATGTCAATGCGTGGTCTTCTTTCCTTTTTCGTGTGATACAATCTTTGTTCGCAGTTTTACTCTACTACACAACAGGGAGTGATCAGTATTACAATCAGCACTCTGGCAACTGTGTCTGATTGTAATACTGGAAAGGCTAGAACGTCTAGTGAGGATCAAATCTAGCTGATGCCAATGCTTCAATCTTTACAAAATTGCTTGCTGAATATGAGACTTGCTAGAACAAATTAATGCTGTGATCCTATACCCACTTACCTGGGTCTAGTATACTCTTCCACCAAAGGCTCATTCTTTCTTGCATATGGGGTGCTCATACAAATGAGTATTTTTCTTGCCTTGATTTGATAAACTACTGACATTATTGAGAAATACAGAATTTAAATCTAATAAATATATTGTTTTTGTCCTATTTAGAACAGAATAGAATGCCTTTTAATAGTGCTAGGAATAACTCACAGCATACTGAAGTATTCCTGTGACCTTAAGCTAAACTATTTTTTCAACTTAAAATGCCTCACAAATTTAGTAAAGTATAAAAAATAGGAAAAGCCATGCTGGGTCAGTCTGAAAGGGTTATCTAATCCAGCATTCTGTTTACACAGCGACCAATCAATTTACTACGGGGAGCCCACATACAGGATGGGAATGCAACAGTATCCTCCTTTAACAAATTTAATTCTTAAATGACCACTACATTTTAATACAGATAAATGTTGTACTGCTCTTACTGGAGAAAGGCAGAATATAATTATCATATCGGTAAATAAACATTTCTTGAGAGGAGGCATACCACTGCCACTGTATCACAGTACCAAAAGTGTGTTGTACAGAAGACAGAAGATAATCCAATATTGGTCCTGTATGCTAAAACAAGAAACAAATGCCTCTTCCAAATGAGTCTGCTTGGTCACAAAGGAGTGTGGACTTCATTGATATGCACTTATATCATGAAACCACATCTCTTTAGGAATCTCTGCCTTGTCATGGGTTGCTGCCTTGTCATGGCGAAGGGGCTTGAGTAATTCAGGGAAGCTATGGGCTATGCCGTGCAGGAACACCCAAGACGGACAGGTCATAGTGAAGGGTTCTGACTAAATGCAATACACCTAGAATAGGCATTGGCAAGCCACTCCAGTATCTTTGCCAAGAAAACCCTATGAACAGAAACAAAAGGCCAAAAGATATGATGCTGGAAGATGGGCCCCTCAGGTCGGAAGGCGTCCAACATGCTACTGAGGAAGAGCGGAGGACAAGTACAAGTAACTCCAGAGCTAATGAAGTGGTTGGGCCAAAGCCAAAAGGATGCTCAGCTGTGGACGTGCCTGGAAGTGAAAGGAAAGTCCGATGCTGCAAAGAAAAATACTGCATAGGAACCTGGAATGTAAGATCTATGAACCTTGGTAAGCTGGATGTGGTCAAACAGGAGATGGCAAGAATAAACATTCCTCCCAAAAAGCAGGTGTTGTATGTTTGATTGGTTCAAAATTGGGAAAGTAGTAGGACAAGGCTGTATATTGTCTCCCTGCTTATTTAACTTATATGCAGAACACATCCTGCAAAAGGCTGGACTGGATGAATCTCAAACTGGAATTAAGATTGCCGGAAGAAATGTCAACAATCTCAGTGTGAAGGAGAAGTGTGTGAGAGTGCGCCGTCCCTGACGATAGAGGCTATAGAAGGAGGAGAGGATGGGGGAAGTGTGAAAGAGAAGATGGCTATAGAAGTGACAGTTATGAAGGAGGCGGGAGAAGGTGAATTGAAGGAAAAGGGGAAAGGTGGAGATTTGCCTGGTGGAGGAGGACGCAAAAGGGGGGAAGGAGGAGCAAGAGGTGACAGTATGGGAGGAGGATATAAGCAGGGAAGGGGTGCATTTGTTTGGTTCAGTGTTGGAAGAATATGAGAGAATGAGGGAAGAAGAAAGGAAGTAAAGTACGTAAAGAGGGGTTACTGAGAGACTCTCCCCACTTGATGGTGGGAGGAATGTTGCCGGAACCAAAGTTGGGGGAAGATAAGCCGACTCAGTTTCAAACCCAGGAATGGACTGTCATCGTAGCACCGCACAAGTTAGGGTTGCAAAGAGAGACTGAGATTGTCCACAACCATTTCTATCACAGAATGGACGAGCGAGGCTGGGTGAGGCATTCATGTTGTGGGCTGATTTGTGCCCTGAGAAGTACTCCTCCCCGAAGACACTGTACCAAGAATGGTGTGGAAGAACCCTCCGTTGAGTCTGTGAGAATATGGGAAAAGTTTTGGTTCATCTAGTTGTGGCCTGCTGCCAAAGTTAAGAATCTTTGATCCTATGAATAATGTGCTGGATGAGATGAGAGGCAATAAAAATGACAGTTTGAAAGTTATTAAGACATCTCCTGTTTTATTTCCTGCTGAAAGTGAGGAGTTGCCCAAAGAGAACACCAAACCCAGTCACACTCAGATATGCAGATGATACCACTCTGGTGGCAGAAAGTGAGGAGGAATTAAAGAACCTCTTAATGAGGGTGAAAAAGGAGAGTGCAAAAAATGGTCTGAAGCTCAACACCAAAAAAAAAACTAAGATCATAGCCATTGGTCCCATTGGTCCCATCACCTCCTGGCAAATAGAAGGGGAAGATATGGAGGCAGTGACAGATTTTACTTTCTTGGTCTCCATGATCACTGCAGATGGTGAGAGCAGCCATGAAATTAAAAGACGCCTGCTTCTTTGGAAGAAAGTGATGACAAAGCTAGACGGCATCTTAAAAAGCAGAGACATCACCTTGCCGACAAAGGTCCGCATAGTCAAAGCTATGGTTTTTCCAGTAGCGATGTATGGAAGTGAGAGCTGGACCATAAAGAAGGCTGACCACCAAAGAATTGATGCTTTTGAATTGTGGTGCTGGAGGAGACTCTTGAGAGTCCCCTGGACTGCAAAGAGAACAAACCTATCCATTTTGAAGGAAATCAACCCTGAGTGTCCACTGCAAGGACAGATCCTGAAACTGAGGCTCCAGTACTTTGGCCATCTCATGAGAAGACTCCCTGGAAAAGACCCTGATGTTGGGAAAGTGTGAAGGCAAGAGGGGAAGGGGACGACAGAGGATGAGATGGTTGGACAGTGTCTGCAAAGCAACCAACATGAAATTGACCCAACTCCGGGAGGCAGTGGAGGATAGGAGGGATCTGGTCCATGGGGTCATGAAGAGCAGGACACAACTTAACAAATAAACAACAGCAAAGAAATACTTCTATACATACTTCAGAATTCTACTTCCTTGCTGGAGCTTCTTCCCTGGAGTTTCCCTCACAATAAGTTTTTTGCGCATTGATTAATGCTAACGTAAACCCTCCAACCCAGAGGTGAAACCACAAACATGAACTTCCCATTGGGAAGAGGCATAGCATTAACTTCACCCCCATATCAAACCAAGACTAAAAGTAAACCCTAATGACAAGAATGAATGAAAAAACAAAACAGAAAGTTATGAAATGAGACATCGAATTAAGTGAGACAAGCCTTATGACATGTAGATGGTAGAAAATTCTGATAAAATTAGTACAAAACTCCATGCTGGGATAAATGGTCTATCTACATGAGCCTAAAATGATGTGGCACCTTTAAGGCTTAAAGTTTTATTTTAGTTCAGGATTCCATGGATTACAATCCACTTCTTCAGACACATGGACTAGAAGATCTAGACCATGGGGAATATGGTCATTCTTTTCCCATCCACGCAAGCATGTACACTTTATATTTAAACTTGTGGCTTAAATATTGTACTCCACAAGTAGACTCCTACTGTTTACATACACCAACATAAATGCAGCAGCACACACCACAGCTTTGAATTGCCACTAGCAAAGAAGTTGTTGCTTATGTTTCTTGTCAAGTGCCAAGTCATATGGAATGTAATTCACAAAGTCACACATTGGAATAAATCTGTTTTAAAATAGTTTTTTCCGCAAAAGCCACAAGGTTTTGGGGATTTTGTTTATTTTTGTTATAGATGCTGAAACAAATTAGCATGGCCCCTTCTCTGAATCTTTCATTTTGAGTGCCTGCCATCTAAATGTTATGGAATTGACAGAAACATAATGAAGGGAAGTTTTATCATGAAACCTAATGGAATAGTTATTCTTAAAATGTTCATTCTCATTTATTACTTTGTTCAATTATTTATAAAACATCTTTTAGGAAACATTGTTTAATTCACAGTGCCTCCAGTGACCTCACTGCTACATTTTAAATAGTTAGAGTGCTTTAGTAACATGATGTTGGTGTGCCATCAAGATTGAGACTTATGGTGAACCTTTCCATGGTTTTCTAGGTATACAGTACTCAGAAGCGGTTTACCATTCTCTTTTTCAGAGGGTGCTCCAGAACTCTATCTTAGCAAAGACCACACGGGCTGACTCTTCTCCTACAAAGCACAGTGAAGAATCAAACTCCCAATCTGTAGTTTAGTTGCCCATCTCACTAAGCTATCCAGCAAACAATTAAAATCATGCAAGGTAGTATTTATCTAAAACTTCTCATATCAGTCTCACTAATAATCCTTAGAGCAACTTGGTAGAGAAAAGACTAGTACCATACTACCGTTACAGGTGAGGGGAAGGGGAGGCTCAGATGCAGTGGCTTTAGTGAGCTAATTGGTGACTCCATGGTTGTACTAAAACTTCAGCCACACCAACTTCCTGACTCAGTTCATGCTTATAACCACTATGCTACCATGCTCTTATGCTAGAGGGACTTGCCTCATAGGCTCCGAATTTACTAGAAGATTTGTATTTATAGATTTCAGTTAAATTAGCAGCTCAAACCTACCATAACAACAGCTTGTACCAGATTTTACTCTGAATGTACCATATTGAGAGGAACATTGAAACAGCGTGCTAGGAAAATATGCCTGACCAAATACCCTGGATCAGAATGTAAACTGCTGTAAATAATTTATAGATTATAAGTGGAAACTGCAAGAGCTAGCAAAACACTCCAATCCTCCAGACTGACCTCAGTGACCATGATACACTAAGCCCAGGGATATTTTCTTCTTTTTAAGGATTAGGAGGCTAAAATGAACTGACAGTTCACACTATATTCTCATAATGTTTCATTTATCTGTTCTGTTGCTACAAAATGATGTCATGAAGGTGGATGGGGGAATTTGAGAACTCTTTTTTTCTTCCAAAGTCACTCCCATATATCCATTCTTTCTACCTTACACTTTCCATCTTTATATATCTAATTCTTAGGAATAATAATTTACAATGTGTAAATGTTTGTTTTAGCTATTGTTGTTATTGTATTATTATTACAATGTGTAAGCTAGCTGGAGCCTTTGAGAGTACTCATAAGGAGAATGCAAGCTTCCAGATTTTACAGCCCACATCATTACATTTGTAGAGCACCTAGAATTGGTTATATTGGGGGGCGGGGGGGAGGAACCACACAAATGCTCACAAAATAGTTGGTGGTTTTGTAATTTAACTTCAAATATATCTACAACCAAAGGTTGTGGGATTTTTTCCCCTCTCTGTTATCATACCATAGTTCCTTTGCTTATTCTGTTCCATGGCTGAAGCCCAAGGTGGTCCTCCTAGCAAATTTATTAAAGCTTTGAAATCAGGCTTTTGATCAAAGTAAAATCTACACAGCTATTTATACTCCTCAATGTATTAATAGCCAGATGCCCCATATCTCTACAGAAATCGTATCCTCTTTCTTTTGTTCACATTCACAAAGATACCTGTAAGCAAGGAGATGTTGATTGAGTCATTTGCTACTTTTCCCAGGTACTGCTTGGAAGTTTAGGCTCTTGGCTGCCATCCACTGCCACTGTGTTCCATTTCTACCTTTTATCCTAACCCATATGAAAGAGATACTGCTACCCATGACTGGTTTAAATAATTTTGTTGACTGCGACAGAACAGCAAATGGTGCTAATCAACCTCTCCACCCTCAAAATCAACGAAGACAGTACATAGAGGCAGCCAAATTATTTTGCCACATGAGACAGAAATCTTCACAAGCATCTCTCCCCATGGCTGGCAGCAAAAAATTAAAAAAAAAGTTTAAAATGCAATAACCATAAAGCAAATAACTAATCATCTGCTGCTCATTCAATCTGTTGCCTGCTTCATTGTGCCCAAAGGTGGAACAAGCCTTGTTGCTGCCACACAGCTCTGCCTCTTCCAGGTCAGTTGGCACTTAGCTTGAAGAGAGGAGAAGATGGAGGGGAAGACGACAAGTGGTGGAACCGTCACAGCTGTTTCATGTGCAGCTTCACAGTGTCATGATTTGCATGGTATGTGTATACATGAGAGAGACACAGAGAGGGAGGGAGGGAGGAAGGAAGGAAGGGAGTCCTCTCTATGGCCTCACTCGCCATCCTGCACCTGTGCTCATTTTCTTGAGCTGTATACATGTAATTCTAGCTATGTTCCTCCACCAAAGCTGGAATGTAGGTTGCTTTAGTTTGATCTGTGTTGGCCTAGTACATGGTATAGCTTAATGACAAGAGACTTGTAAGAATATGAAGAAATATATACACCTTCAATTTACAGAGTGTTTTTTTTTCTTTTCTGTCCCTTTATCTTGGGATCTGCAATATTATCTGTGACGTAACCATGCAGCCCTGAAACTATTTAAATTTCACAATTCAAGTGTACTTTTCTGATAGAATTAGTTTCTGAGAAGTCTACAGTTCTTGATTCTGAAAATTATGTTGAGCTTCACAAACATCAGAAGACAGAAAGTTTAATTAACTGAAAGAACCTTCTCAGCCCTTCAGCTGATTTCTTCATTTCATGCACATGTATTTTCAAATATTAATCATTTCATTTGGAGAGCAAATTTCAGTTGCATGTCTATGAGATGAAGGTTCATTTCTGTGTGTAAAGACTTCCTCCTCCCCCAAGTACCAAGTTTGCATCAGCTAGTTAAATCCACGGACCATGTCATGCCCTTTTAGTTCATGGATATGAGAAATCTTTGCATTTTGCTTCAGGCAATTACAGAAACAAAGATTACCCTAAACATGCTTCTCAGTTCCCATGTGGCGTACATAGACGGCTAATCTCCCAAGTAATGTTGAGCACAGAGACACTTCCCCCTCCCTCTATCCACGTTCCTTTTTAGTCAGTCACACATAATCATAGCTTAATTATAAATGTGAAATAAAAGTTATGGCCAGTGTTTGTCATAGTATCTGTGTCTGGCTCCTCACTATATATCCACCCATGCAGTAGTAATATGAGCTCACACAACACACAACTCCAGCCATTTTGAATTGATCCACTGTGCACTAAATGGTTGCAAATTTTGCTTGGCATATTTGTTTATAGAGAAAAGAAGAAGAAAAAGACACTGCCTGTCTAGTGGAGTATAGTGTTTTTATAAATGGTCATAAAATCTTGAAATTAACCTGTACTACATAGGAAGATGTGCATATATTCTTATTATTTTTCTTTGCTTGTATCAAGATTTATCTACTTGCCCCTACTTCCAATGCACTGTCCCATTTGTGACCATACCCATTTGTAGGAAATGAAGCTTTTCTCCTGTAATTCCATGAATAAATTTATCTGTGAAAAAAATGACACAAGACTCTTTTCCTCTTTATAAAATATTAATTATACTATTAGTAATAAATAAAATTAATTGCTTTATATTATTCTTTTCTACTGAAAGTACATATTGTTGCGAGCACGCTGAAGCCTCTATTATCTCAGGCCTTCAGGAGGTGCTCACTCTTTTTCTTTAGTTGCTGCCACCAATATCAGTTCAGTACCAATTATTTACTGAGACATGTGTTGCTTTAAAACTTAAACTTGTTTATTTGATCAGTAATATATAATAGGTATATCACAAGTTGCTAATCAATTTCTCTCACTCACTGAACTCACTGATAAACAGAACCCTACTCTCACTGACTTTCTGGCTCACTCTCTCACAGAATACCAGATCACTCTAAAACTCATACTCCATACACCCCACTTTATATCCCAGCCCCTCCCCCTTTAGCACCACCTTCCGTTCCCTCATTGGCTCCTTTTCCACTGCTCAGCTGTGATGGACAGGTGAGGGCAGGGCTGAACGCTACACATATTACCTCCAAGAGTGTAAGAATCCAACTTTAGTCATTTTTATCCAAAAGACATGAGTGTGGACTGGTTGGATATTTGGTTTAATGTTGCATAGGTAGCCCTTTTTTTAGTCTTTCCAAGGAGCACTAAGCCAAGAAGAGTTAAGCGAGAGCACTGTGTGAGTTACTTATTTTGCATTTTAACTGTGGCTTCCCCATCTTGGCATTTTTAATTGTATTTGATGGCAATTTTAATTGTATTTTAATCATTTTATCTTTTATTGTATTTTAGTTGAATTTTAATTGTTGTAAGCTGTCCAGAGACCTTTGGGTAGAGCGGGCGGCATATAAGTTGAATAAATAAATAAATAAATAAATAAATAAATAAATAAATAAATAAATAAATAAATAAATAAATAAATAAATAAATTTTTCTAATGCTATCCTATTTCAATACAGTGGACCTTCGACTTACAGATGGCTCGACTTACAGACTTTTCAAGTTACAGAGTTCTCTGGCCACAAAATTTAGGTTCGACTTGCAGCCAGAGAATCGACCTATAGACCAGAAAAAAATCAAAATGGAACAAAAACGGATGGTTATGGGATTAATCGGTTTTCAATGCATTGTAAGTCAATGGAGACTAGACCTACAGAATTTTCGACCTGCAGCCACCGTTCCAATATGGATTAATTCTGTAAGTAGAGGGTCCACTGTATCATTGTGACAAATGCCCACATCACTCCTGTCACTCATAGCTAGAGCTCATTTGCATGAGCCTATGAGAGGACTGGAGGGGCGGGATCATTCAGTCAGTCAGTCAGTTAGGGAGTTAGGGAAGGAAACTGCGAGGTATGAAGGAGAGAGGTCGAAGAGCAAAGAGAGTTAGATAGTCAGAGAAATAGAGAGAACTGATATTAATAAAGAGAAGCTGGTTAAAAGTGAATAAATAAAGCAAATGGTGATTGAGTGTGTAACAAAATATATGAGGTTTCAATGATTTTGACTCTATACAATGATTAAAGAACATCTGTGATTCAGATTCAACCTAATATCTTTTAATAAACAAGTTCTGTTGGCAACAAGTGTCTGATTAAAGTCTTTTACAGTGTGGATAGAAGAAATCCACTGGTGGCAGCGAAGGAAAGAGAGAACGTCGCCAGAGTGAACCCTTGGTTTGGGGAAATCAAGCAGGGGATGCTGGGTGAACGTCACAATCATCAATCCTATTTAGCAGTAAACATGTAGGTCAACATGTTAATCTTATTTTAAAAAGTGGAATCTCTGCCAGTCTTAACTAGATAGGGAATCCCAAACCAAACATGCTCTAAAACAGCCATTCTCAACGTGGGTCATATGGCCCCCTGGGGGCCCCTGGAACATTTGAAGGAGGTTGAAAATAGAATGAAAACAATTCTTCACACATGAGCTTGTAAGGTTCATTATGTAACTTATACAATTCTGCTTCAGCCTATATTTCTTTCATATTATGTTTATGGCTATGGCCAAAAAATGGTAGAGAATGGCTGCTCTAAAACATACTATCTGAAATCCTGTTCTACAGCTCTGCCTACAGATTGGAAATGAGGTCATTAGCAGCAGCCAATTGTCACTGATTAAAGACTTCCTTTTGGGATTTTGGAGCGCTTCTGGCATGGACACAATGCAGTGAAGTTGTGCATGCACACCAAAATCTCAAAAGGAAGGCTTTAATCAGTAGCTATGTGCTGCAGCCAATGACATCATTCCTGTTGTGCAGGTGGACCCCATCAAACAGTATTTTGACTGGTAGTTTAGCACAAAATCTTACCAATGATATCCACAGGAAAGGATTATTGATTAAACAGAGAATAGCCTGTCAAATTTTCAAACCAACTTTGAAACCAAATCTTTTCATGTGTGAGAGCTACCTCTTTTTGCTAAACTTTTGCTGAGAACTTTTTATTTAGTGAACATTTCAATAGCCTCCAGAGGGATTCTGAAGGTGTATCTCTTAGCTTCACAAAATATGGTGGAAGGTGTTTGTTAAGCACCTTCCCAAAATCAAACATAAATAAAAAGCCAAGGTGAGTTAAACAAACAAACTAACAGATGTTCACTATAAAAAAATAAGTTGCTCTGGAATATACAAAAATTAGAGTGAGTGATTTAAAAAGGCAGGAACCAACAATTCTGATTATACAAGAGAGACCTTTGTTTACCCGCAAGAGATTCAGGCCTAGGCTGGTCATGTTCTTGTCCCTGCGACTCAACAAAGCTGGGCTTTTGTAAATGTATGCTTTGTTTCTTTCCACTTAATGTCAGGAAGCTACAGCAGAATGGGAGAGGCAAAGAGATCTGAAACAAAAGCTTTGTCAAAGAATTGGACAAAGAATAGTTGTTTCAAATAGCATAGGTTTGAAGCAACCTTCTAAAATTAGGAGAGAGAAACATTTGTTGGAAATGCCTATCTCTGGATCCCAGGGTTAATAAGAAAAAGCTAAACAACATGTTGAACAATAAAATCTAGAATAGCATTCCAGCACAGCGATAAAACACCTTTGTATGTGTATAGATAGGATGACAATTGCCTTCCATATCCTGTACTGGTCTAATCCATTATTCATATGCTGCTGTCTGAAATACCAATGATCATTTGGGATGTGTGGTGATGAGCAGCTTCTCCCTTTTAGCTCTGGGATTTCTTTTTCCAATACTGTACTATTTTTGGCCTTCTCTGTTTCTGCAAGCTTTACAACTTTGCAGAGTGTATGTCACCTCTCCTAGAAGTCACAACATCTCTCCTTCCAAGGGCTAGAACCAATTGTTAGTCCCAAACAGAGAAAACTATTTGAATTGCTAAGTCCACACAACATAAGTTTCATTGATTCTACTCTAGTTGGGACTGACAATTGGGCACAAATACAAATGGGATAACTAGTGTGGTGTACTGGATAGAGTGATGGACTAGAACTCAGGAGGCCTGGGTTTGAATCCTCACTCAGCCATGGGAACATCCATGGGGACATGGAATTGGTAAAACTACAAGTTAAATGTCTTACTTACCTTGAAAAACCTACTAGGGTTGCTATAAAGTCAGCTTTGACTTGATGGCACAATGTACACACTAACTGAATCTAACCCAATTATGTATCTTTCTTGGACTGGGGCTTCCAGATGGTGGGGACTATTCTGAGCTCTGATTTATTCTTTTGTTTACCCCATTGCAGGATTTTCTCGAACATTAACCAAAGAAAGGTTCTGCAAGAACAATCATATTATGTCTAGTTCAGCACCTGCTTCCCATAAACAGGGTATTAAGACAATTCCCCCCACACACACACACACACACATACACAGCTACTAGTATTTGGTGACAGACTGCCATTGAGACATCATGGACATCATGTTGGCAGTGGGATTCTCCAGTCTCATCTTTCTTTCTTTTCTGAATCCCTCTTAAAGCCATCTAAACCAGTGGCCTTCATCCAGGGATGAGCTAAGACATTTTGCTGCCTGTTCACATACCAGATCCAACTGGACTGACACAGCAATTGCTTGTGAAGACATACCAATGGGATAGTTTGCTCCATCACACCTGAAGACAGCAAGCTACTTTAGGGGACCAAGGGCAGGTATGTGGTACATGCAGCTCTTTTTTAACTGCAGGAGCAGCTGGCAAGTTCATAGGGAACAACAAAGAGGTTGTTACTGCTGCCTGAGGTGGTCGCCTCACTTTGCCTAATGATAAGGCTGACCCTGCTAACACCCCACCCCCTGGAAGCAAATGTCATACACTAATTAGGCCTTGACTGAAGTACTTTTCCTGACCTGGCCTATTTTGTGATTTAAACACTAATTCCTATGGTGTTATAAACAAATGTGACATTTTTGCACTGTGTACTGTATGGAGGGTGGTGATTGTTAACAGGGTTATCCTATTTATCGTGGTACACTAGCATTTTCACTTCGTTTGCTGAATTGTCGTAGTTCTTGCTGGGTATATAAGCAAGTAGAGACTGAAAAAGAGATTATCCTTGCCAGAGAATTCTGGGAGTTGTAGCCCAGAAAAGTAAATTTTCGAAGGTCTAAATGTGCTAGGGCAAACTCAAAATCTAGTTTGGAAACAGGTGTGCTGTGATATAAACATATTTTCTCTGATTCCACAGTAGAATTCATGAATCAATCATTTACAAGTTTGACTGCTAAATAACAGCAAATATCCAGATTATACATCACTTCAAACACAAGCCAGCACACAGTTAAGGATATTTATTATGTATCTATTTAAAATATTTTATCCTGCCTTTCTCCTTAGAAAGGACCCAAAGCAGCTGACACCATTAAAATACAGTACTGTATTTGAAACTAAAAAACGGTGAGCATACAAATACAAAAATGATCAAACAAATAACATACTTTTTTTAAAAAGCAACACTAAAAACACATTCAAAGCAGTTAGGTACAACAATTCATTTTAAACCCTTCCCAGGCAGCCAGTCACTCAGGAAAAGCTTGCCTGAAGAGAGAGGTCTTTACCTGCTTCTGGAAGAGCAGTAAAGATGGGGCCAGCCTGGCCTCCTGTGGGAGGGAGAGCAGCCACAGAGAGCAGCCACAGAGAAGGCCATATCCCACATACCCATCAAGTGCACCTGTGAAGATGGCAGGATTGAGAGAAAGGCCTTTCCTGGCAACTTAACACTCCATTAGGCTCATAAAGGGAAATGCACCCCCTGAGATAGCTTGGGCCCAAGGGTAAGAAGAAATCTACTAAATGGGGCAGATTTCCACTCTACACATCACATTTACTTTCTTAAGCAAGCCTTCCCCTCCATTTTACACAGACTTCCTTGTTTTCTCTACCCAATGTTTCATGTCTGTTTGTTAGAACATCCAATGTTGGCTACACAAAATAAGAAAATCTGTTTAAAATTCTCTTCTGCTCCAAAGTGACTGAGAAAAAGAACTGAGATGGTGTTTTGTGGGGTGGGGAGGCCAGAATACACAGAGAGGCACTAGTTAGGTTTTTTTAAAATCTAACATCTCTGGAACAGAATGCACAGAGGTAATGCATTCCCATGGGGAACTGCAAAGAATCACATCTGATGACAAGAATATTATGGCAGCAAAATTTGTCACTACTATTGATGTTGGATGGTCTATTCACCACTGATAAAAGCACCATGCAGAAGTGAGAAGTATCACTCTTCTACCATCTGAAGGCAGTTCTAAGGTTGTGGGAAGGCAGGATGTATTTCCATAACTTATCCTTCCTACAAACAATGCAAGAAATAGACTTAGGAACTAAATGGCTATGTTCATCCCAAAACAAGTTTCAAGTATTAAAAGCAGAGGCATTTCTATCTTCCTTTTCCATGCTTAAAGACATCAGTTTGGGTTACTAGCAGATAGGAGCAAATTTGCAAAGTACATGTGGAAAGGTTAGAGGATCGCTTGAATGCTGCCTGCAGAAACATCAGGTCAGTTAGTCCTGAGTTTTGACAGGATGAAAGGCTTCCAGCAGTTCAATGACTGTTTTGCTATATTAGCAAACGTTCTTGCAGCCTTGTGGGTTGTGTGTTTTATTTTATGCTCACACCCCCACACCCACACCCTGTTGCTGCTGCTGCCTGGGCTGATTTATGCTTCCTCTAGAAACAAAAGAGCACTTTTGAATGGTCCCTGGGCTGTCTGGACTGACATTTGTATGGGAAGGGAGTTGGAGGGGCTTTTGGTATACCGTCATTAAAATGGTCATTAGGACATAGAACCTGTTGTTAAACCCACCACTGGTTGTAATTCAAGCAAGCTCTCTATCACCTATGAGAAAGAAGAAGAATGGGTGGCAGCTCCTCCCAGAAGCAGCTGTGATGTCATCCAGGAGGGTTTGCCCTCTACTGTAGATTAAGCCAACAGTTTAGCAGCTTTGGGAAGGGGCATTCCCCCACAGAGCAAGAATAGCTATTATGTTTATCATAGGCTTGTCTGTCTGGAGACCACAGTGGACTGTACAGAACAAAAGATCAAAATTAGGTCCGGCTGCTGTGAGGTAGTGTGGAGGATAATACCCATGATGCAATTGTTTATAATCTTGAGAGGAAGATGACCAAGAGCAGGAGTGAAAACAATGGGGATGATAGGAATGTGACAAAGACCAATATGGAACTGCTGTGCATCTACGATAATGTGAATGACTAATCTAAGGATTGAGAGACACACCACACCATCCATCAAGACTAAGACTAATTGCCCAGACCAATGAGATGATCTATCTCAAATCTCACTTTCAGAGTACAATCTTATAGAGATAATCTCATTAGATGATTTCTGAGCTTTGGCTTGTTCCATATCCAAGTCAAATAAGGTGTCTAGCGGTCAGCAAAGCACTGTAAAAGAGAATGGATCCATGAACAGAGCCACAGCCTGTATCTGCTATCAAACAGGCAATACGTTCAGTCAATATCAGCACTGGTACCAAAGTCATTATGGGACATCATCTGAGTTCTTATGTGGTCCCTGTTTGGCTTTCTGGTGCTTCTTCTTGGGGAGAAAGCAAGCCCGGTCCATCAAGAATCACTTGCAAGACGTCTTCTTGTCTGTACCTTATGCTTAGGAGCAGCAGAATTGGTCTTTTGCTGCAACTAGTGCTAATCCAATGGATATAGAAGGTCATGGCCATGGCAGTACCAAGCAAATCATTACAGAAGAGTTTAATATTGAAGTTGGGCCTGAAGCATCCAATGACAATGGCTGAGATTATCTTGGTAACTTTGTGAGGATCAAAGCAATAGCAAGCCTCTTACAGCTGGAAACAGAAGCTGTGTGGAAAGGTCTGTTTTGCACAACCTGCTCCACTGTCCTATGGAATTGCTCCCAAGCAAGCAGTCCAATTTTGGACTAAGTTCCTACAAAATCTATACGAGTGGACAAGGAGATTGTTTCCTGAACAGAAAATATACTCAGAATGACCACTTGTTGGGGTGATCTTTCTTCCATAGAAGAGTCACTTTTTAAGAAGTGCTTTAGAGGCACACAATGGCTGCAGATGAAACAGCAGTGGCTATTGAACTGACAAAAATGAGATGACAGTGATGAAAACTGGAACAAATGGGAACAAAAAAAAAAACAGAGCAAGTGTAGAGAATGTACCTTGAGCTTCTTTCATGGGCAGAAGGAGAACAACTAAAGAGAGGTGTCAAACTGCACAATATGCACAATATATGGCATTGGGGTAGTCATTCCCAAACTGTGTACCATGGGGCACCAGCAAACCCACCCAGGGGCACCTTCCCCTCTCCCTTCTGCCCCCTCACTCAAAGTATAATACAGCACTTAATTCCAGTTTATTTGGTACCCATGCATGGTGTAGAGTGGGAACCCTGGCCCGGTCTTGCCAAAGGACTGGGTTTCCTTCCCTCCTGATTGCAAGAGAGCCTTTCCTGCCTCACCCCAAGGAAGGTTTCCTTCCTTGTTCTGTCATTTTAACAGACGAACTTTTAACATCAACATTTAATACCCAAATGTCTCTAACAGTCAAGGATCTGAGTAGTGCTGCATGTGGAACACACCCAAATCACAGGTGTCCACGCTTTCGCTTGGATTATGGAATGAGAAAAATAAGCTTCCAGTCTCCTGTGCCATATTATTATTATTATTTTAACTCAGTGTTTTACTGCAACAAATGGGCAGATTTTTTTAATGTTGGTGTTTGAGCTCAAACTCAGCAAATGCCTCTAGCCATCTGCTCTTTTCTTGCTCAATAATGTGTTCCATCTGGTACCAGTCATCACATTTGAAGCTTGCCAGTGCTCAACTATATTCAGCATAAAATATCGTATGAGATTCATTGCATCCCATGCCATTACCAGCAGTAACAGTACACACACGCATGCACACAAAATCAAAAGATGAAAGTATAGCACCCAAACTTTCTGTTTAAGGAAAACACATACACAAATCTAGAACACGCCATTAAATGAAATCTGCTTCAATTTGCCAGCAACTCATCAACTACTACTTCACAGCACCATGTATGTCACAGAACTACTGTGGCATAATTAACCAGATTGTTAATTAGGAAGTTCACATCTCATCATAGTAATAAATTCTCAAATTGGCCTTAGGCAAAGCAGTATTTCTTTTCTCCACCATTCACAAATGTGTAAAATGGAATCTGATGAACTTTGCAGAATTTTTAAGGTTAAGCAGATTTGCACTGCTTTGAGCATTTAGAATAGTACAGAATAGATACTAATTGCTATGATCTGCTTGGGTACAGTCCCATGTCAAACACATGATAGAATGTTCCCTGACATAGGAAAGAGTAAGAAGCTATAAGGCAAAAATGGCATTACACCATGTTCCTGCTGCCAAAATTAAATCTGGGACTTTTTAAAGTAGTTCTGGGTGAAATTAAATCTGCACTGAGTGGTAAGAATGTCATATTATATGACACAAGATGCAGGATTCTTTCAGTCCTAACATCTCAGTCGGAAGTGCCTCACAGTAATGCAGCAGGCTCAGACTATTCTGTCTTTTCAGAGGAAGTTGAGAATGATTAAGAAAGTCTATGGTTGCATTTTACTGAAAACATTTGTTGCTCCTTTTAAAATTTACATGTTATGACTAAATGGCTGAATCCTGCTGCTTAGTGTAAGGAAATCTGTAACTTCCATATGTTCCTATCTGACAAAGAGTCCCTGCCATGATCGATGGGAGCCAGAATGCATGCTGGCATAGTGCATGTCTCTGAGAATTGTATCAGGACTTTTTATTTGCCTTTGACAAATGGACTGAAAACTACAAATTTTCTTATGCTATGCAACAGGGTTTTAGCCAGTGCATATGTGTGTGTGTGCATGCATGAGCATGTAAACTGCTCTAAGATGTAAGACACCTCAAGGCAGTAACAGTTCATGAAACGAGATGAGGATGGCTCACTTCATGTTTTTAGGGGAAATTTCCCTACTTTGTGCAGGAATTGCTTACAACCCAGGGGCTCATTTAATCAATGTCAGCAAGGTACACATTCTAACCATGAAACCTATCCATCCAGTTCAATATCTGTTCTGCTCTAGCACTCAAAACTTCAAATGGACTAGACTAGGAAACAGTTTTGCTTGCATTATATTCAGTTTATGGACCACAGATTAAAAATTCAAAGCTGCTTGTGATTCACATCTACACTCCAGTACTATTAAAGTATCTGAAAGGGTGCACTTTCAAAGACAGAGGCAAAGAAGGGCTCTTTGCAAAGATGGATGCTGCAGCTTCCCTACCCTAAATGAAGCCATAGCCACCATCTTTGCAAAGGGCAGCCAGTGTCCCTTACTGCCGGCTGTGGCTGCGGAGGCCAGCTGGAGACCGTAGAGGCAGCGGTGGCACTGGATGATGGCAGGGAGAGGAAGGGGTGGGGGATAGGCTATGGTGGGGGGTGGCTGCCTATCTGCCCACCAATCAGCTGATCGGTGGGCCCATAGGCAGAATGGGAAAGCCATAGGAAGAGAGGAAAGGCTAGCCTTCCCTCTCTTCCTATGGGGGATGAATAAACACAGGGAAATATTCATCACTTTGTATTCGTCAGGGTGTCTGGAACTGACAAATATGAAGGGATGAATTATTTAACGAATCAGCGATTTCTCACAAACATTGCGATTCATTTTTATATTCGTCCCCATGTCTACTTGTCACTGCTTGGTCAATCAGCAAATATATATTGGAGAGGAATCCTATATTTAATGCACAGTTTTATTTATTTTTATCATTAGGAATCAGTGGCTAAAATCCTGTTGCTTAGCACAGTAAGTCACACTAGAATAGGCCCACTGAATCAGTAGGTCAACTCCTCTGTAAATTCTATTGATTTAAGGGAGCCTACTCTAACTGCAATTTACTTGAGCACAGTGCAAATTAGTGCAACTTACTAAAATAAGCAACATAATTTCAGCCAGATACAATTGCAAGTCAATAGAGTAGCTTTATTTAAAAAAAAACCTACTGAGCAAACATTAATAAACTTATCTCTATTTTTACTACACACACGAGCTTTTTTGCACAATGTCAAACAAATTGGTAGAGACATTGCTTTGTACTGTTTAAACTGTTCATCTTGGAGCTTCCCAACAGGTTAAATATCTGCTATGATGATAAAACAATTCTGTTTACAACAGCATGATTCTTTCCAAGACCTGGGCATAGTAACATTTCCTAACAATGTGTGTTTTGGGACATAGAGGAGGAAACATCTGCCCTTCTGCATGACATCACAATGATGACATCCACTATTGGACTGGAAATGTATTTAACAGTTACTTTCTTCCAGCCAAGTCATGATCAACAGAGATGGAACACTTAACAATTCAAGGAGAGACATGGAAACTGGCTACATATGCGCGAAATAAACAATAATGGCCTGTAAAACTGTTAAACGGCTGTTCTGATTATGATACCAGACTTTTTTAAAATTCCCAAATTTTAACCTGCTCATCACAGTTGGATCACTGGTATCCAACTTTTGATACTGTATTTATTCCACAAATAGCATTGGCAATGGGATGTTTAGGTCACCCACAGAGCATAGCAAGAGGCTGTATGGACAGGCTCATGCAATAGTCAGGCCCACATCCCCGCTTGCTTCACAGTTGCTGCACAGCAGCCATCTCTCTGGCTTTAAATACAAATAAAAGCACACCACACACAGCAGTGTACTCCATAATGTACTGTGCAGTCTCTTGTACTTGAAGTACACTTACTAAAAATTCTGGCCACAAGGTATGCAGAAATTCAAGCTGTACATGTTTACAGTCATGTGAAAAAGAAAACACAACCTCTTTGCATTCTGCTTTTACATGTTTACAGTCATGTGAAAAAGAAAACACAACCTCTTTGCATTCTGCTTTTACATATTAGGACATAATAAAAATCATCTGGTCTTTAGCAGGTTTGAAAATTAGATAAATACAACTTCAGATGAACAACAAAACATGACATATTACACCATGTCATGGTTTCTTTTTTTTAAAAAAATAAAGCCAAAATAGAGAAGCCATGTGTGAAAAACTAAATACACCTTGTGATTCAATAGCTTATAGAACCACCTTTAGCAGCAATAACTTGAAGTAAAGGTTTTCTGAATGACTTTATCAGTCTCTCATATCATTGTGGAGAAACTTTGCATTGTGGAGAAATTTTTACAATGTTACTTCAGTTCATTGAGCTTTGTAGGCATTTGTTTATGCATATCTCTCTTAAGGTCCTGCCTCAACAATACAATTGGGTTGAGGGTTCAACTTTGGCTGGGCTATTGCAACACCTCGATTCTTTTCTTTTTCAGCCATTCCATTATAGATTTGATGGTGTGCTTGAGATCTTTGTCCTGTTGCATGACCCAATTTTAGCCAAGCTTTAGCTGTCAGACAGATGGCCTCACGTTTGACATTAAAATGCTTTGGTATACAGAGGAATTCATGATCGACTCATGAATGACCAGCCAAGATGACCAGGTCCTGTGGCTGCAAAAGAAGCCCAAATCATCACCTCTTGACCACCATGGTATGATGTGTTTGTGCTGATATGCTGTTTGGTTTTCGCCAAACATGGCACTATGCATTATAGTCAAACATCTCAAGTTTGGTCTAATTTGTCCAAAGAACATTGTTGCAGATGCAACTTTTCAAATATGAGCTGTGCTGCCATGTTTTTTTTTTAGAAAGAAGAGGCTTTCTCCTGACATCGCTTCCAAGCACATCGTAATTGTTCAATTTTCTTCTAACTGTATTGTCATGAACTTTAATATTTAACATGCTAACTGAGGCCTGTAGAGTCTGAGATATAACTCTTGGGTTTTTTGCAATTTCTCTGAGCATTGCATGGTCTCACCTTGGAGTGAATTTGCTTGGATGTCCATTCCTGGGAAGACTGGCAACTGTCTTTAATGTTTTTCACTTGTGAATAATCTTCCTCATTATAGAATGATAGACTTTAAATTGTTTAGAAATGGCATTCTAACCCTTCCCAGACTTATAGGTAGCAACAATTGCTTCTCCCATAAAAAATGTTGATGTGTTTCCTTCTTTGCATTGTGTTAACACACACCTGAATGTTCCAGACCAGCAAACTGTTAAAACTTCGGCTTTTATAGAGGTGGTCACACTTGCTGATGATCCATTTACTCAAGGGCATTTGGTTAGCAGCACTTGGCTGCTAATTAGCTTCTTAATTCCTATAGAAACAGTAAGGGTGTATTTTGTTTTTCACACATGGCTTCTCAACTCTGTCTTTATTTTTGTTAAATAAATCATGACACAGTGTAATATGTCATGTGTTGTTGCTCACCTGAGTTTGTATTTACCTAATTTTCAGACCTGCTAAGAACCAAATGAATTTTATTATGTCCTGGTATTTAAAACCATAGAAGTCAAAGAGATTGTACTTTCTTTTCCACACAACTGTAAATGGCTGTATAAACACAGTTTGTAGAAAATGCACAAAGTCAATGACAGGCTCAGAGAGGCATATTTTGATCTAATAGGCCAAAATATGAACAAACCTTTCAGCTGCATATGTTGCCTTTTTGCTCCTTCCTTCACTGTGAAAGCAACCAAAACAAGAAGTGTCTAATTAAACATAGTACACAATTTTCTCCAAACTGTGTTTGCTAGCACTGGAATAGAGTAGAAAAAACAACCAACACCAAACCATGTATTAATATCCTGACTTATTCCAAAGCTGGTAACTATCATTTTCCAGTTTGGACAAAATCAGAAGATGATGGCTAGAGTGCACTGAATCCAAATATAGTTAACTGAATATGAGATTGTTCAGGAAGATTAACAAAATCTCAGTGACTTCAGTTGGGAGTATTGTTAACTCAGCCTAGATCCAATCCATTATTACATCCATAGTTCGAAGATACAATATATCTGGGAGTCTCCTACACCTGCGCATTGACTCCTGACATTTCCTCCAGATACATACACAGCACTGAAGCTTCAAAAATTTATGCTACAGTTGAAGAGATGTTATCATTAGAATAATATTTCTAACTTTTTTTGTTGCAAGGAAAGCTCTGAGAATGCAACAATGTTCTGTTCAAGGCTCAGAAAAATGAAACATATCTACAGATATATACAGGGACATCAAGTGTGATGTAGGAGATAAGAGTGACAGACTAGGACTCAAGAGAGCCATGGAATCTCACTGGGGAAGTAGAACTGGTAAAACTACTCCTTAAATACTTAGCTTGAAAACTCTATTAGGGTCACTATAAATCAGTTCCAACTTGACAGCACAAACACAGACATACAGATATACTGTATACTGTACACATAAACAGATTGCCTTCTTCCATTTAATCTTTATGATAATATTTTGATTTCTCTAAACATTTCTGCATTTAGCAAACACAATCGTACAAGAGCTGTACTAAATCTACAAATTATCCAAATGCACACAAAAGATAGCAAGGACTTCTGCAAGTAAAAAGGAGACAGGAATTTTCAACATTCCTATCTTTTATTTGCAGCCCCTATGCCAATGTTCAAGGGTCCCCAAGCTTTCAAGATTTTAGAGGGGGTTAGTGAGATAAGCAAGTAAGGACTTGGGAGTACTCTGTCTGAATATAATCTAATGATTCAGTCCAACACAAGAGACCACTGCTCAGTAAGATGTGAGGATCCCACACTGGGAAATATAAGCAGAACATCATTATGAATTCCATCACTTGACCAAACAATTGGAAACTCAAGCTGTGTTTGTGTTCTAAAGAATGGCTGGCACAAATCATTATTTGATATGATGTCACAGTCTCAGATCTGGTTAGTGCTCTGACAGGGCTGTCGTATTAACATTTATTATTTTGTACAATTGGATTCCAAAGTTCACTAAACTACTTCAACCCCAGTGTGGGACTTTTAGACATTATGCTTTTTCCCTATTTCTCCAGGCCTTTCTGTAAGAGAAATCTCACATAGTCAACACTTCAATTTGAGCAAGAAAACAGAAAAACCACAGAGAGGTAGTATTAGCAGACCAAGCTCCTACACAAAGATACTGTCTCATAAACTGAGATGAACAGTTTTGTAATTTAAAATATTCTTCCAGAGGAAAGAAACAATATTGCTTGTATATTTGCATTCAGTGATGGTTCAGGAGATTGAAAGATAGATTTATACACATCAGTAAGCACGAGAGACATTCATTTAGCTGGCAAGAACTGAAAAACCATTAGAAGGAAGAATGCACTTATAAATAAGTGGTGTGGCCACATCCCAAGTTTTAAGAAGGTGTTGCCTATCAAAAATACTGCAATGCATCAGTGCTTTAGGGCTCCTGCCAGATAAGCTACTGGAGAAAGATACTTGAAATGCTGCCATTTTTTCCGCAATAATAGCTGTGCATCAAATTGTGAGGAAAGAGGTTGCTGTATCAGCACATAATTTATAGATCTGTCTTTGCTATCTATAGACATGACAACTTGTCACTACCTTCTTTTATTCAAATGAGTCACTACCTTCAGTCTACATAGGCGGGGTATAAATCTAAATAAATATATAAAAATAAAATTCCCAGTAAATATAAAAACTTCAGGACTTTTTGGATTCTCCTACCCAACAGAAGGCCATAATCGTTCTTTTGAATAAAATGAATTCTGAGGCAAAAACGTCCAGAGGATGACAGTATATAGTTGGGAAAAAAAATCTGGATTTCCTATTATGATACTTTATTGATTGCTTTTGTATTTTCTGCAACTGGAAAGTATGCATGCTTTTAGGAATACACCCTTAATTTTTTTAGCAAAATTCAGGAAGTAAAGGAGTACCTTTCTTTCCTATAAAATAATAATGTCTGAACACTTATTTTTGTTGGCAGCAACAGCAATGTAAAAGAAAGCAGTCAACCATTTAAAGAAATCAGTGTTTCTGGGAAGCAAGTTATTTTTTTAAAAAAATTTAATCTCACCTGTAATAATTTATATTATATATTACAATTATATGATGCAGCATTCAGTGTAACAATTCTGCAGCAAAACTGAAAATAATTTAATAATAAAACAGATGCTTATACATGCCATTATATTAGTTTAGTACATGCTTCCATTCTACTTGTCACCAGAGGACAGACAAAAAAAAAGCCTTTTCTCTTTGAGCAATATTACCTCCACCCTAAGGGCATTTTTCAGAAAGAAAGCAAGTTATCCAAAAATGAGCATTCATTTCGAAACAACTTCCCACAACAGCCCCTGAATTTCAGGGAGTACCAAACTCCTTTCTGTAGCTATTTCCATGTAAGGGGCCCTGATTTCCCAGTGTCTCTCGCTCGATTTCCCTTAAACCCAATGGGCTGTCCAGAGCGGCTTCGTAAATCCCGGTCTGGCAATTCACTCTGTGCCACCTCTTCATCATATCTATAGAAAGAAACACAGGAAGTAGTATTTCACTTGGATTAAAATAAGGGATAGGAGCTACTAGAATCAATGTTTCTCTTGCTAGGACTAAGGACAGAAAAATGAAGCGTCTGAACACTCTATTTTTTAAAAGTAATGGGCTCTCTATCTAGAAAACATGTCAGAGAGAGGAGCTTCAGCTTAGCTTTCTAATTTTCTGCATGTGAATACAGAGGGCTTTCAAATACATGCAACCCATCTTCCGTCATAGGTACAGTACATGAAAAGCTTTATCAATTATGAAGTACAATGGGAGCTGTAGTACAACCACATCTGGAGCATACCCTTCTCATCCCTGTCTAAAGTAAAAATGCAGATGAATAAAAATATTAACCTGCTTATTGTTATCAAAAATCTTTGGACAAATTAAAACACAGAAGAATCATAGAGTTAATCCAGTAAAACAAAATAAAACAAATGACTTATTTGAATAAAGCATATTACAACTCTAGCTTTCAGACCATCAGATCCAATACAGTATATACTGTGTGTAACAATTGCCACAATGATTTGAAACTTTCTGAAATATTCGTCAGCTACAATGATTCAGATTATCAGAGTTGAAGAGGCATCCAATGTCAACATTTTGCTTTAGGTATGAAAAAGAGAATGAGAGGAAAAAAGAGTCAGACAGAGATGGAGAAATGTCACCAGATGTGCTGAAAAGTACAGAAAACATATATAATACTGAAGAGAGTCCATGGCAGAAGGCAGGAAAAAGGAATGATTCACATAGGTACACTTGGGCTCACTTCAGAGTATTTTAACCATGCACTCCCCTTCCCCTTCTGTGTCTAGTTGCTCTATCACTTTCCTGAGCATAAACTACATTTTGTTGTAATGTCTAAGTAGGCAAGACAAAGGTTATTGCTTCCCGTCCACACTGTCATAGAGATACAGTATATAGATTTGTAGTTGAGAGCATGGTTAGCTCAAAATAAGCTCCTGCATCTGCTTGTGTTCATGTTTAGATTGAGCCATTCTGTCTCTTTAAGAGTTGTTGCACACCTATCTGGCCTGGTGGTAGGGTACTCTTAGAGCCCATTCCCACTGCCAGAATAAACCGTCTGAGAGATCATGCGTGGTTTTTTTTTTTTTCCAGGCTAAAGTCACAAGGAATTTAGCCTGAATCAAAACCTTTTGTGGTGGTTTGTACTCCTCATCCTGGCACCACCTCCTCCTCCTCCTCAGGCATCCCACCACCGCCACAGACTCTCTGCTGCTACTGCCATCATCACCACCTTCTCCATGTCCTCCTCTCAGGTGGGTCTGATGGGGGCAGGGGAGGGAGAGAAGAACCAGGGAGGTGGAGGGGGATGAGAGGGAAAGGGTGGGAAGGTGTGGGGATAAGTGCCTGAGGGGTGGGCAGGTAGATGAGTGAGGGGGTGGGGGTGGAGTGAGACGGCATATGAGGGAGGGAGGCGACTGGGTGGGCACTGGCTTTTTCAGCAAGCTCAGTACTTTTGTGGTTTTTAAAATCCCTCCTATAAAGTAGCAGAAATTTTTTAAAAACTGTATGGGGCATTAACATATGTGGAATCAATTCCACATCCACCCCAAAATAAACGGATCTCTGGCAGGGGAGTGGAAAAACTCACTTCCCTGGAAGAGTGGTGGTCCCTGTGTGCACATACCTCATGTGTATGCTAAAAATTAAAAAAAAGAGAGAGAGAACCCAGTAAAACAGCGAGGAGGGTGGCTGGCAGAGGGATCAAGACCTTTCTTTTTGTCATGCAGAGTTTAGATAACTGCAATGCTGCAGGTACAGATTCTGAAGTAGAGTTTAAAGTGAACTAAGGAAGGAAAGCAGGGAGGGGGAAGGGAAGAGACTGAACACCCCATTCTCTCTCTTTTTCTCCCTTTTCTGTCTCGCTGCCTTTTGTGATCAGCTCTGGAGTGAAGAGTGGCTGCCTGGTCAGCTTGGGAAGCATAGAGAAATGGCCCTTTCCTCAATCACCCCACTTGCTTGTGTAACTCATCCAAGCCACCAAAAAACAAAACATAAACAAAAAAACAAGACTTAAAGAGGCAGTGGTCCTCTCCAGCTTCCAGCCCTCCTCCACTGGCTGGAAAGCAGAGAGAGTACTTGTGCCTGCTTTCCTGATGTGGGGCATTTGCTGTTCAGACAAGAGGAGTGTGTCAAAAGACATCACTCCTCCCACACACACACCTCAACAATATCCTTTGTTGCCCAATCCACCCAAAACAGCCAGTCTGGACAGGATGAAACTGCACCAAATCCATAATCAATTAGAATAAAATAGGGAGTCCTCTCTGAAGGTCATATGAAGAATCTCTTGCTTATATACTATGATATCATGGGCACAAAAAAGTACCTGAAAGACTTGCTCATTTCATATTGTATTCAACAAATGAGAAAACAAATGAAAATATGATTGGGGATAAATACTTCCTCTTTCTGAGGAAGATATTGTTCTTTTAATGTTTTAAAAATGAAGAGAATTGCTGCACAAGGGGGAAATTTTGTCTATCTATAGTCTGTCTGTCTCAGACACCCCCACAATTCAGTTAGGACAACACACTGTTTACAAAACAAAACAAGAAAATGTCTCAAACCAAAACAAGAAAATGGCTCAGAGATATTGTCATCTAAAACAAAGTATTTGTGATACAATATATATTTCTGAAAGTGAAATGTCTCGAGAGTATTTGACACTTAATTTTTAACCACAGTATGCTTTCTCTTTAGAGATCAGTGCACCTTCTTATTTTGATAAACAATTCAACAAACATAAGGTCCTGGGAAACTATCTTCGTCTTGCTTTACAATGTGAATACTGAATTATCACAAGACAAGGATATACTTAAATCTCTGTCACATGGTAGCATTAGCAAGTCCACTTGCAGTGGAGCAAGCAGCTGCTAATCTATTTGTTAATACTTACAATATCTCATAATTTCCAAGAGCTTCCTTTGGAGGTGATTTATTCCATTTACAGTCTGGAATTTCTCCATTTGGCACAGCAATGTTAAGTGTGTCATTAATGAGATTGTATTTAAGTATACGGTCATTGGCAGTACTAGAAGTAAGAGATGGAGAAGCATTGACCTATAGTGGGAGAAAAAAGGGAGAAAAGTAAGTTGCTTATATTCACCATTTACTCTTTTAACATTTATGCAGTAAGTTAATTAGACAAAGCCATACAACAAGCATGGACAACATTTGGCTCAAGGCTTGTGTGACTGGCCCCCTCCCTGGGACAAAAATGCAGTTTCCACTACTGCAGGGCCTCCAGCACCAGGATACTTAAGAAAAATCATTCAAAACCATTGGGGGCCCAGAAATTCCCCATGTGTCCCTTAGGGCAGCAGGGGC
This sequence comes from Pogona vitticeps, assembly GCF_051106095.1. Lineage (NCBI taxonomy): Eukaryota > Metazoa > Chordata > Lepidosauria > Squamata > Agamidae > Pogona > Pogona vitticeps. The sequence goes on along the minus strand of NC_135787.1, from coordinate 105,282,226 downwards.
AACTGTGCCATATACTGAGAAGGATTCAAAACATTGGGTCTCTCTCTCTCCCTCCCCCCACGCACACACGCACAAACAAACACACTTTAAAAAATCCATTAGAGGGTACAAGGGGATTTCTTCAGTTGAAAAAAAAAAGCACAACCCACACAAATATTTTATAAGAGAAAATTTAGAGGGTGGAAGTCAAAGGAATGGGTGAAATCCTCCAAGGTCCAGTGATGAATAAGTGTGTTCTCTAGACTTCTGGAGGTTGCTCACCTGTGCTAAAGAGTGACAACCTAAATACCTGTCCAGATCAGGATTCCCTGGTTGTAACTCTCCTAATAAGCCAAAATTATAAAGAAAGTAATTTTTGGTATGATTTTGGATTGTTAGAAAAACAATAAGTCAAGAATCCCAGTTTGGACAAAATGCTAAACAAGCCACTGAAAAACTCTTAGTGGTTTGTTTAGCTGACCCCAGAAGTAGAAGGTGCCAGCAGGAATGATCAAACATGCTTGCTGGTTCATGATAATTCTCAGCAATTTTGGTTTAGCGTGATATGAAAAATGGCATAGCACATCCTTTGCATCCTGTGAGTTCCAGGTTAAATCTCTAGTACCTCCTGTTGAAACTCTATTCACTACAGGGACAGGAAATATCAAAAGAAGGAACTTTGTTCAAAGCACTGTACAGCAACAATCAGAATAAACAGTACTGCTGTGACGAATACCTTACGTCACTCCTGTCACTCATAGCAGAACCTCATTTGCATGAGCCTATGAGAGAACTGGAGGGGCGGGATCAGAGAGGAAGTTAGAGGAAGTTAGAGGGAGAGTTAGAGAGAGAGAAGGTGAAAGAGAGAATAAGAGTGTGGAGAAGAGAAATTGAATAGTCAAGATAGATAGATAGTCAGAGAAATAGAGAGATCTGATATTATTAAAAAGGTTAAAGTGAATAAATCAATAAAACAAACAACGCATTGAACGTGTAACCAAATACTGTATAAGAAGTTTTAATGAGTGAATCTATACAATGATTAAAAAGAACATCTCTGATTCAAATTCAATCTAAATAAACAAGCTATGTTGGCAGCAAGTGTCTAATTCAAGTACTGTGAGAGCGTGGATAAGGGATATCCACTGGTGGCAGCGTACGAAAGAGAAAATGTTGCCAGAGTCAACCTTGGTTTGGGAAAAACAAATAGGGAACACTGGGTGGAACATCACAACTGCCTTAGAAGAAATAATGCTCAGATAAAAAGAATTAAATCCAAATGTTATTTCCAACTAGAGGAGGCCTATTGGTCCATATCTTGTTGCTTAGAGTAGTAAATCACAATGGGATATGCCTCTATAAGTTCCACTGATTGAAATAAGACTAACTAAGATTTACTTTAGCATAGCAAGTCAGTTAGAATAGCCCCATTTGAAACAATGGACTTTAGAAATTGTCTCACTAAATCCACATTGATTCAATGGGCCTACTCTAGAGCAATTTACTATGCTAAAAGGATTTTGGCCAACAGAAACTTAGTATGTCAGCACTTATCTGTCAATTCAATGGTTTCAGCCTAGCCAGAATGACAACTGAATTTAGACCAAAGCTATCAAAATTTCCCTTCTGAAGTTGCTCTGCAATCCTTCTTTTCTTTAGTCTGTTTTGTAAAAGGGAATCCTTAAGTTGTCAAAGACCACAATTTTAACATGAAACCGATAAAGACAATATATCCTTGTTTACCTCAATAAGCCAGGGTTTAAGTTTGTCATCAATTATGATGTCATATCCATAGCATTCAAAGCAGTGTTTATCATTGTTCATGACAGGCTGAAAGTTGAAAGTGAATATGTATTAGAATAGCAAGAATGCAGTGGGCAAATCTTCACTAGCTATGGAGTATGAAGTACATGAGTATTTTAAAGTACACATTTGATTAGCTAGATGTTACTGGGCTAGAGAAAAAACTCTGCAATACACAGTACCAATAATAATGCTGTGGACTATAAACAAGGATCCATAAAGTCTGTGACTTTAATAACAAGCTATTGTTTGTAGTTGCTTCTATGCCCTTCCTTCCCACTCAGAGAACACTTAAAAGTTATTGTCTCTGGAACTGTTCTGATCTTTGAACCTTTTGCTCACACATCTTCCAAGCAGCTCTAAAGCCTAGTCCAGGAGTAGAAGATATGTGGCCTTCCAAATGTTGTTATTTCAACTGTAGTTCCCTTTGCTATTGCTAGCATAGCTAATAGTGAAGGAAGACAGGAGTACAACATATTGAGAACCATATGTTTCCTATCCCTGGCCTAGAACAAGGTCAAATATAAGACCAAATTCTTATTCTGTGTTGATGCAGGTGGTTGCCACATTCAAGCTACATGATTGTATATGACAATGAGGAGAAACAAATATTTATCTTAAGAAAACATGTGTCAGTCACAAACTATGTGTTTTGTTAGATGTACACAGTCTTCATGCCATCTGATTAATGACCTCTGCATGCTTTTTTTTTAAAGGGTGGTGAAAAGACCGGCCCTCATAATAACAGTATCAGAATTCAAGGAGTTGTGGCAAAGTAGAAGGTAGCATTTTAATTTTTGTACTTTCAGTATCTGAAAACATACATTATACTTTCAATTAAATTACACATACATATATAGTTTATTGTTTCTGGCCATAGACCTTTACAATGTACTGACTACTGTAGCATATAAAATCCAATTAAAACAGGTAATTACCTTAAAACCATTAAAACCAATAAAACCCAGTCTAAGAATATTGTCATGACGTAAAACGTCAATCCAATGTATTCAGCATTTATGTGGCATTATGATCCCTGACAAATCGAAGCCTCAGCTTCTTAGCTGCTAGCGCAAATTGTGCTACAGCATATGTAATGTGCATTTGTGTATCAACAAGCAATCCTACTATTGTTTCAGTGGTGGTACAGTTAAAATATATCTGAATGATGGGTGACAGAAATCTTTCTCTACGATTTTTATAGAGAGGACAGAGCAGTAGATAATGAGTTAGATCCTCAATCTGGTTGCAGCCAAAGAGAAATTTTCGTTCCTCAACTGGACTTCCTTTATATCTCCCTTCAAGGTATGCTGAGGCCATCTGTCCAAATCTAAGTTCTGTAAAAGCTCTGCGAATCTGGGGAAAAGTCAATGACTCAAAATATTTTGGTTTTGCATGATTCACCTGAAGTTGGGGATACCAGGTGGAAAAACAGGACCCAACAATAGCCGCCCTATCCTGGCTAGTATCAAGATCGAAGATCCATTTCCTAAGGTTGCGAGAACTTAAACTAAGGAACATTTCCATTAGAAGGTTGTGAACCTTTAATTTTTTGTGACATTGTTGTGCCCATCCACCAGACTTCAGTTGTTCCAACCAGCAGCACTTTGTCAGGGAGGAGTTCTCCAAACTCTTCAGTCTATGGTAATATCTAAGATAAGCCAGATTGATTCTAGCGGCAATTGAGGGTAGGCCTAACTCAGCTCTGAAGTGAACCAAGGGAGTTCCTGGGGGGAGCCCCAGTATTAGCCTCATGAATTTGTTCTGCAGGATCTCTAATTTGGGCTTGGATGCCTCTCCACATAGTTCTGTCCCGCAGAGCAGCGGTCCCCAACCTTGGGTCTCCAGATGTTCTTGGACTTCAACTCCCAGAAATCCTGGCCAGCAGAGGTGGTGGCGAGGGCTTGGGAGTTGTATTCCAAGAACATTTGGAGGCCCAAGGTTGGGGACCACTGCCGCAGAGCATTCGTGCTAGAATTTTGACAACGAACACCTTGAGAACAGGATTTACCAGCTGGCCTCCTCTGCTGTAGAAAAATCTTTTTAATTGCCCTATTGATCTGGTGCTCAATAAGATGGTAACATTTAAATGCTGTCTCCAGGAGAGTTTCTCACAAAATTGAAGGCCCAAATATTTAAATGAGTGTACCTGCTCAATATCATGAGCATCCAGTGACCAGTTATGCTTAGGGGCTGCCTTGCCAAGACCATAATTTTTGTTTTGGTATAGTTCATTGTTAGCCGTTCCTCTTTACAGAGATGCCCAAATCTGGCCAGCATTCTTTTAAGACCAATTTTATCCAAAGATAACAAAACCAGATCTTCCTACAGCCAATGGTTGGAGGGAAGAATATGGGGGAAGCCATTTGAGGGATAAGGCTGTTTATATAAAAGTTGAAGAGAAAAGGTGCTAAAATACAACTTTGTTTCACCCCTTGGCTAATGCGAACCTGTTGTGATAGAGCTCCCTGTAAGCCTATACGCACTTGCATCGTATTTTCTTTATGTAGTTGCTTTATGAGCCACAGGAGTCTCTTATCAATGTTTGTTTTTCCCAATTTATACCATAGGCGTTCTCTATCTATCAGGTCAAAGGCTGATGAAAAATCCACAAAGGCAGCATAAAGATATTTGTTTGGAGGTTTGGTGTATTTACTAATTACATGATGTAAAACAAAGGCTTGATCTATTGTACTTCTGCCTTTTCTGAAGCCTGCCTGTTCTTTGAAGATGACAGAATGTTTGTTGTCCCAATCTAGAAGCCTATTCTGGAACCTTTTCAGAGTTTGCGGCCAACTCTATGTCCACCAACCACTGTACAAGGTGCTGTTCTTTTTGAGTTAGGCAGGGGTTGTTCTTGTTTGTTTCTAGTGTATGAATCTCACTTCCTGATTGGTGGAAGTTTGAGTCTGGGTTTGGAAATGTCTGGGGTGGTGGTGGTGCTGCTGCTGTCAGAATCCCTGTTTTTATCATGGTGGCTATGAGTTGGAGAGTTGCTTTCAGGTCAAATTTTTTTTGATGTAGTACATGTAGTTTATCGAAGATGCTTTGAGTTGATTTTGCAGATAGGAAGCACTGGTCACGCAACTGATTGTAGATAATTTTGATGTCTTAATTATCAAGCCCATAAGATTTGTCTGTTTGTTCTTCTGTGGATATATTCTTTGGATCGGTGTTTGATAAATTTGGATTTTTCTCAGGCAGGTCCATTGATAAAATTGATGACCTTTCCTGCAATTCTGGGTCCACTGACCAATTGCCAGTCAAGTAGCTAGAAAGGTCTTCTGCCACCATTTCTTCGGGAAACTCTGATGGTCACATTCAAATCCTGATTGTCTAAGATAGATGGAGTACTTGAGACAAATTCCCTTGGTAACCTTTGCCCAGCGGAACTGGAAAAGTCCTGTTGACTAATGGAGGTTAATGGCACACAGAAGTCTACTATAGCCCTTTGACTTTTACTTCTGGGAGCATTGTTACTTCCAGCACAAGTTTTCTGGGCTCTAGTAATGACCACTGATAGTGTTTATACGTGCTGTTGAATCATAGCTGCAACCAGGAGAGTTAGAGCCCTCTGCAAAACCTAGTGCAGATCCTAGTGTGGTTTCTTTATTTCTTTATTACCTTGCCTTCTGTGAGGTCTCCTTATCAGATAGATCAGGCAACTCCCGACATTTGATTTCTAAGTATCTTCTAAATCAGTGGTTCTTAACCTTTTTGAAAGAAACGCCCTCTTGAGCCATTGAGGAAGTTATCATCGCCCCCCTCCCCGCGGTGATATCTTATTTATTTATTTATTTATTTATTTATTTATTTATTTATTTATTTATTTATTTATTTATTTATTTATTTATTTATTTATTTATTTATTTATTTATTTATTTGTTTGTTTGTTTGTTTGTTTGTTTGTTTGTTTATTTATTTATTTATTTATTTAAGACACTTAAATCCAATGACCCCTGAAAATAAAATAAAATTCCAAGAAAATGAAATGCCCCCCAAAAAGTAGCATTTAATGATTTAGTTGCAAGTGAATTTAAGACGCAAAAAGAAATATAAAAAGGGCATAAAAACAAATGCAGGAACTAAAAATTTCAAGACAAAAAGTCTGAAACTAAATTAAAATTGGAGGAAAATATGTATTAATGCACACTGTAAAAAAGGCTGCAGCCATCTTCACAGGTTTGGCTTGCTCCAGCACCCCCCTACTGCCCCCCTTCTGTTCCACCGCCCCCACACCGCCCCTTTTCGTTCTACCGCCCCCTTGAAAAATGAAATCGCCCCCTGGGGGGCATTATCGCCCACGTTAAGAACCACTGTTCTAAATCACTGGTTCTTAACCTTGGGTTACTCAGGAATTGTGGACTGCAACTCCCAGAAGCCTTCACCACCAACTGTGCTGGCTGGGGTTTCTGGGAGTTGCAGTTCAAAAACATCGGAGTAACAAAGGTTGGGAACCTAGGTTCTAAATAACTCACAGTATTGCAGTGTAGTTCTTGTACGGCCTTGAATTTTCCTCGAAACAATCTCAGTCCTTTCCAAACATTGTGTTGCTGATAAACTGCCTTGGGAGAGTCAGTGCTTCTTGCTCTCTTTGGTTCCAGCCACCGCCGGGAAGCAAAGTTCTTTTAATGAATCAACTTGAGCAGTTGAATAGTTCGTAAGTATTAAAAATAAAGATTAAAAAGAGAGCAGAGCTTGATACAAACGCTGTTCCTCCCTCCAGTTAAATTACACTATCCTGCTTAATTTGCATGAAATTCAGATCAGCAGAATATATAAATGAACAAACATGCATTAAGGAAATAAATCAGAATAGTAAGAATATTTGGAAATAATTAAAAAACCTCCAAAAATATTTGCTTGGATACATGTTTAAAAGAATACAGTAGCAAATATGTATATTACAATCAACAAGGTACTGAAGGCAATTGGATGGGTCTTCTGTTTTTCTAGTAACCAAGGAAGCATTCTGAAATTTTTAATGTAAATGAGTTTCTCTACTCACAGCAACAGCCTTTAGTGACTGCACGATTATCCAGTGTATTTCATCAAACAGCTTGTTGGTGACCTCTTTTCCTCGAGTGCTTTCAAGATACAAGCGAAGATTGCTCACTGTCCATTTACCACCATGAATGTGATTGTAATCATCCTATAGAAGACGAAGTTCAAAATGGCATGGTTAAATCAGAATCTGGCCACTAAGGGTTTGGGTACTTGGTTGAAATAAATCAGAACTGCCATGATTTAAATCACAATTTAATATTTTTTTTAAATCAAAGTTTTGATTTTTTAAATATTTTTTTAATTTAAATAGTGATTGTTTTAAATTAAATTTGATTTTTAAAAATCATTGATTTCTATCCACCCTACCATGAAGTCTACATCAGACAAAATATGATTATCACTGATCATAATTTATTTCCAGAGAAAGGAATTGGTGCAACATTCACAAAAAGAGAAATGTGTGTATTATCTCACAGCAAACTCCCAATGGCTTATAACATCTTTTTTCTTTTCTTTTTCAACTGATGTACCTTCTCACCATTCCTTACAATTTTGCCATGTCAGCTGAACCAGATGTATCAATTCTTACAGTATTCTCTCATTTGTGTCCTTCTACAGCAAAGGACATAGCCAAGCTGTCTCTTGAAGTGATTATCTGACAAGTACATTTGTTCTTTTATACAGCCCCTGCATACAAATCAATATTAAAAACCATACCCTATCTTATAGTACTAAACTGAGTTTTTAAGTAGCTTTCCTATATATAAAAAAACCAGAGCATGCCTAAACCAAAATCAATCTATGAATCAACGTAGGAGTAACCAACATCAAGAGTATCAACCCATCAATCTTGACAACAAGCCCTTAACATTATGACAGAGCAAGACTAGTGAATCCACTCTGGAGGAAGCCTTTATTCCTCGGAACTAACCATAAGGAAATGGGATTATTGAAGCAGGCTTCCCTTGGAAATCTTAACTGTATTCTGGGATACAAGTAGGAACAGGCAACATACAATGCCCCAGTGATTTCACCACCCAACTGACATGTTCCACAACTGTTCAGGTAGAAATTTAATGCTTGATTACTCATGGAGTTGTTTGATAGAACAATCATAATAAAATGGCTCATAGAGATAATGAGGTTAGTAATGTAAGTAAATTACATTATCAGGCACCCTTTGTGTTTTTGTTACAATCTTTGAAAGACCTCAAAGGAAGGAAGGTGGATGGAGGGTGCAGAGAAGAGAAGAAAAGAAGGGAAGCAGCAGCCTGCAAACCTTTCAACAGCAATGGATGACTGAAACACTGAGAAAACTGCTGAGATGTTACCTCACACAAACACTAACAACAGTTTAAAAAAAAAACCCGGCAATTTGTAGATACAACAATTAGCCAGCCACCTAAAAAAAGAAAGAGAACTGAGACAGAGAATTAAGAAACATGTATAATCTTTGGGAGGACGTATGCTGTACATCTAAATACAACAAAGAAAACATTCTTTTAGAATCAAAAGAACCAGCAGATAGAAAAAATCAGGATAGATTATACTAAAATCTCTTAATGTGTTTATATCCTTTAAAAAATTAGTATATTTAAAGGCCCCCATATCTCATCCACATTCACTCTAATGGAGTTCAAGTACCAATATCATTTTGAGCTGTATAGTTTTTGTTCCAAAAAGTGCATTATGGATTTTGATGGTTGGGCTTTTGGTACTCACTTCCTGTCTCAAACTATATGTTGCAAGAATAGAAGCCTTTGCTTACTCATCTTGCTGGAAAAAAAACTGTATGCGCTCATCCATAGATTTTCTGCAGGATTAAGACTTCTATTATTTTCCCCTTAAACTGCTAAGGTTTATCCAGAAACTGGTAAATATACTCTCAAATATATATCCCACTGGAGTGGAGTGAGGGAAGCTTCAGCAACAATCTGTGCTAGTTTCTCTTAAGTTTAACTATACCTTTGACCAGCTTGTGAAATGGCTATAATAGGCTTTCCATGCTGGTCTCAATTTTACTAGAAAAGTTTGAAAGCACTGGCATAGATCTCTCAACTTATCATCTAAACTTCAACTCTTCAGATCCTGTGTGAATTCCTCCATTATCTTGTCTATTAGCCACTGTAACTCCCACAAGCAGATATTGAGCCAAAATGGCAATGCAGTCCAGTCTTCAGTATGTATAATTTTAATTCACCATTGTCTCTCACATAACTATAGCAATAAAATATACTATTTTCCTAAGCACTTGGGTACAATGTCATGAGATTTGTGGTTCTGAAAATTTACAGGATGATTGGCGGATGAGGCAAATTCTGCTGCTAGGATTATAAATGTTGAGCCCATTAGGGCACAAAAGATATTCACTCCATTTGGTTATCTCTAGAAAACTCTCTGTATGTCAGGGATGAAATGTATAGCCCTTCAGTTATATCAGTATTGCAATTCCCAAGGCTTTTTACTACTGGCTATACTTGTCTAGAACTGAAGGCAGTTATAGTCCTACAACATTGCGGGGGAGAGGTGCATATATTCTCTGCTCTTGCTCCGTATGTACTTCACATATTTAAGGACATTTAGCAATGCAGTCTTACAAAAGTCTACTCAAATGTAAATACAGTAGAACCAAGATATTCGTGAGGAATTGGTTCCAAGCCCCCCCAGCTGAATAATGTGAATGTACTGAATGCTATACATTGCATGGGCTACAGCTCCCTCTAGTGGTCAGCTTCAGTAAGTACACCCTAGATATATGCACAAATACCCGTATTTTTTGCTCCATAAGACGCACCTGACCTTAAGACGCACCTAATTTTTTGGGAAGGAGGAACACAGGGAAAATATATTCTGAACCAAATAATGTAATAAAATATTTAATAAACTATAACAGAATTTGAACCATGTAAAGTGAACTGCAGTCAACAGTGGCATTAATATAGACCATTATCAGCCAGTGATAAGACCTGTACCACTCTACCTATATTTTACATTTCCTTTCATCCACCTCCTCCCCATGCTTATAGAAATGTCTCAATGACAGATGAGATTGTTGTGCAACTCTGCCCATCTACAGCTCAAGCCTATATTAAGTTAGAAATGGTTTGTCTGATTTAGCACTGCATTGAGAGGTCCCTTTCAGTTGTGTGGAGGATAAATAGTGGAATTAAACTATTTAACAGCTGGTTTTCCTTATTTACTTTAGGTTATGCAAAAGAACAGCAACACAAAGCTTAACCTGATCCCATTCACCAGCAGTAGCACATGCTCGGCATAAGACCAAATCTCCATTTTCTGACATAATTGAATGTTTATAGCATGCAACGCACAACAGGTTAGGCCACACAAAGCCATGAACAATGTTCTTGATGAGCCAAAAAAACTGAATACAAACTATAGTAGCTGAAATCAGGAGGCAGATACTGTAATCCAGTTAGAAGTCACGAGGCACAGTTAGTTTCCTTGCTGCAACACCCTTTAAAAATACATTCTCTATTGGATGCCCAGAACATTGAAAAGTTTGCAAGTTGAATCCAAATTTCCCATAGAAAAGCACTGAAAATTAATTAATGCATTTTTATGGGGGGGGAGGTCAGAAACTTTAAAAAAACTTAAAAGAAAGTCACTTACCAGGTACTGTGGACTGAGCCTTGCTCTTCACAGTGCCTTGGTAGACCCCAGAACAGCCAAAAAAGACTCCCAAACAGCTAAAAGCCAGCAGGCAGCTGGCAGCCATTTTGTGCTCTTCTCCGCTCCTTCTCCTGCTCCTTTCCCCCTCCCCTCTCCCCACCTAACAGCTGATTGGCACTGGTCTGAACACTTCCTAGGAAGCTTTTAAAGCAAGTATGCACATTTCTACACAAGCAGGTTTCAACTCAAGCACTAATCCCAAACAAACAGCTTTTAAATTAAAATTTACATTTTAAAATGATAATACCAGGCAGTCCCAGGTCTCTCTCCCAGCTCTCTAACTGCTTGGACTAGCAAGGAAGCAGACAAGCAGCCTCTTCACTAACTGAAAGTTTGAATTTCCCCGCTTTCCCTGCCTTCCCCTCATATTAGGTATGCTAATATCTGTGCACTGGAGGATTGTGGGAGGAACATCCAGCCCCTGATGGGGGTCCTGTAGGATGCCCCAAAACACTGAGTAGCTCTCTTGGCCTCTTTTGGCACTGGGGCTGTGCAGCCCTGTTCTGATCAGGAGGTGCAGCCAGGGGGTCACCATGCCTTTGGGGGACAGGGCACAGAAAGGGGCAGGAGGTTCAGAGGCCATTCCAACTCATACCTGGCAGGGGAGATACCATGATCATCAAAGTGGTTTTCCCAGGGTGAGGCTTATCTATTGCACTTTGGATGTGCTGACTCCTGTGATTTTCCCAAATATGGGAAAAATCAACTGCCTAAGTGGGGGACTGTGTTTGTATTTCCCCTGGTTTTTCTAGAATTACTCTTTCCCCTTTTGTCCTTGGCTGTTTTCAGTGCCTGCTGCCATAGGCCTGTTGGCCTTGCTGGTTTTCCAGGTGGGCTCAAGAAAGCAGATCCTAGAAAGCCAGTAGTGCAGAATGGTGAGGTCCAAACAGCAAGTATCTGGTGCTAGTTCAGAGGCCTCCCATCATGGCAGTAGGGGGCTTCTGGGTGGTGGTGGTTGAACCCCCTTTTTACTGTATTCATTCCATAAGATGCACATACTTTCTCCCCCACTATTGGGAGGGTGCGTCTTATGGAGCAAAAAATACAGTACATATTTTTGGAGGTTTTTATTTAGTATAAAAGTGAATCAGTGGGTACTGTCACCTACAGATATGTGAGTCCTACTGTACTATGCAGTTCGATAGGTCTTTCTCTAAAGGAAGATGGCATAAGACTGCAGCCTACATCTAATAATCCAACAACAGAACAATTTTTATTAGAAATTATTCTTTTAGAACAATAGAAAATTGGTCACAATTCAAAGGAAAATACAATTCAGTAATATACATTTTCATTTAAATATAAATTCCTGGAAATACTGATAATAATTTTACTTCATGTTATATAATTTTTTAAAAACTTACCCCATGCTTCTGAATAGCAACATTTGTAAGATGCACAAACATGTTATCTAATTCACTTGTACTTGGTGTATATTTTACTGTGCAAAAGCGACAAAATCCAAGTTTATACCTTAGATACAAAAAAAAAGACACATTAGCATTTAAATATTTCTCTCTCTCTCTCTCTCTCTCTCTCTCTCTCTCTGTTGACAACTTTCTTGATCTTCATGGATCAGCTCTTGGCATCTACTTTGCTATCTCTTTGGTACCTACTAGAGTTTTTTTTTTAATTTTCCTTCATCTCTATTGTATCCTTTTCCTACTACTTTTTCTACTCTTTTTGCTTTGATTTAATTGTGGGTTTACTAAATTCTTTATTGTTTCAACTTGTAAATGTATCTGAAAACATTATGTAGCATATAAATTCTTTAAATAGATAACAAATGAAATATTTTGGGATCCAATCAATGAACATTTTCCTAGAACAGTTACTTATGCAGCCAACATGGGAAGGAAAGCCAAATCCACTGCAGCCATCACAGCATCCTGAACAATAACCTTGACTATGAATTTATCTTGGTCTCACAATGGGAAATATATCAGCACTTACTTATTGCCTACAAGGGCTATACCACACTGAGGACCCAATCTGCATGCACCTACCAGGTAATACTTGGCTGTTGGCTTCCACCTACCAGGTTATACCTGTCTGTTTTTCCCTAGCATACTGTACCATTTACAATCAACCTTCAGCTTTTCTGATATGAGGATAGCCATGTTTCTCAACAGTTCTCCTCCCAGCCAAAGACAGGAACTGTCTGCTTCTACAAATGGCAGAGGGAGTACACTGACAATTGATTTTATATCCCCTGAGGTAAAATCTGATACCTGAACACTTCAAATTGATTCTTCACATTTGTAACTTTAGTTTTAACTTCAGATCCTGTAACTACAATCTCTAGCTGGGATGCTTTTTTGCATTTGCCAGTTTCTTTCAAATCTAAAGCTCTGCAATGCTCAGTCTAAACAGTCTTAAGAATCCAGACACTAACATTTGGATCCCAACCAACTAAAACAATGAACAAGTTGACAGATTTTGTAACAGAGTAGCAAATGAGACCAGCTTTATCTATTATTATTATATTATGTTCTGTTGTTTTGTTCTTATTCTCTTAGCCACACAGAGTAGTGGCTCTGCCACTAGTTGGGCAGGATAAAAATGTAACAAACTAAATAGGAGGAAGGACAAACACAATATAAGATATATTTTCCACAGTGGAAAAGAACAAACTTCTGACAAAAAAAAAGTTCTTTAAAAATGTGCCCCATCCTACATACATACATTTCTTGATACAATTTTTTAAAGAATGTTAAGTAGAAAGGCTTTAAATTTGATTGAATTATGCATCCTTCTACTGTACATTGTCAATATACAAAATGAAACAATATGCAAGAGAGAAAACTTGAAATGCAAATTCCCACAAGTCTAGATGAAAATTGCTCTCTGTCTCCTTTATTGATAGAGAGAGGCTTTATTAGAAAACAGAAGAAGAAAAGACAACTTACATATAGCACCTCAGAGGACGGTAAGTTGACACTAATACATAAAGACGAAGATCAAATTTTTTCCCACCAATTAGCAGCGGATTATTGATATACAGAGAAATTACATATGCTTCTTTAGAGGACTGAGATACAAACCTAGGAAACATAATTTTTTATTCAAAACATGCTACTTCATTAAATTGTTGTCTACTTTTGAAACCAGCTACAAAAACTTAAAAATGGGGAACCTTTCAGTGTGAGCGCCACTTTCCCTCTCACATCTTGAGAGTTACATTGCCAATAAGGGGACAAGGCAACATCCTACTCTCTCTCTTCTCCCCACCTGCTTTGTCCTTAAGCCACTCCTTCTGTGGAGAGACGGGGTAAGTGATGATATAAAAGTGTACATTATCCGTCATCACCTGAAAAACTTATTTTGGGGGGCTATAACCCCCAGGATTGCCTTGTCACCATGGTCTGCAGCCATGTTGCCTTGAGAATTCTGGGGACTAAAATCTAGAAGCAACTTTCACAACCTCAGCAGTGTTGCTTGTTTGTCTGCACTAGTAGCTTGTTGCATTTCCATACGGCAAATGCAGAAAGGCTATCCCTTTCTCACCACAGAGCAAGTTGATGATGCACAAAGTGAACAGTCTCTTCCTCGACTGCCAGACCACCCCACTCTCTATGGTGCCCTGGTTTCATTTCTTTGCATTATAACTGCTGCCCAAAGATCAGCTGAGTGAGACTGTAGAGGGATGAAATTGATATCTACCCCTCCTCAGCTCACCAAGAGGAAACACCTAAGAAGAAGGGCAAGGGGATCATAGCTGTGGAGGCATAGGTACCAAGAAGAGTGGTCAGGGCTTGGGAAGAAGCAACTGGACCAAACAGGGAGTTCTGGCAAATCACATCTGTCTTCTATACTAAAGAGCTACATTTTCATGCTTTAAGCAAAATTGACAAACATCTACTACGCAACTGCATAGGGCTACTTAAGACTATCTCAGTACTATGAACATTTAAAATAAGAAATGACTGTTGAAGCACTTACAAAAGTGAGATCACATGACTGCATTGCTTGTTCCTGCCAAAAAGAGGATTATTTTTGCTCTCCCACCCTAATAATGATACTTTGCTACTTCCTAATGCCATGCAGGCCTTGCTTTAAAAAGAACACTATTTATTACTAGAGATGGGTGTGAACTGCCACTTTGGTGGTTCATGCCAGTTCATCCTTTGAATGAACAGGCATTTGGCAGTTTCAAGCCCCGCCTCCTCTGGCAGACGCCTACTCGGAATCAGTGCCTTGGCTTCCCTGCCCTGCCTCCTCAGAATAAGCACCCACTGGAGGAGGCAGGGCTGGGAAATGGCAAACATCTCTGCATCCAAATGACAAACCAGCATGAACTTATGAAGTGGTGGTTCATGTCCATCTCTAGGACTTCATGCAGTAAAGATGGAAGAATCAGTGCCACAAATATAATAAATATTGCAGGCCTCATTCTTTTATATATTTTGGTCTAAATTCCTTTCAATTTGACATACATGTGTACTTGTTTATCTTTAACCGGTAACATCCTTAAAGTCATTTTAGAATGAAGACAATAAATGGCCTTCTAAGTGGAACATCACAAATTCCTCCAGATTTGATAAGCTTTCTTAAAGGGAATTTCTCTCCCCTCCCCCATTGTAACATACGTAGATGTTTTGCTGTCCCGGGACCATTTTTTAATTTGTGAAAGTTTATTAATAAGAAATATTCCTTTTCCTTGAGCTTTTCCACAGGGTTTCATAATCCAAGTACTAGACGGATTTTTTCGGAATTCTTCAACAAACAAATTATAATCAGCTGGAAGCATGAAGGTAACAGGAACAAAGTCTAAAAAGTACATAGGAAAACCAGGAGTTAACACAGCTCTGATAGATATTGTATATAGATCAAAACATAAAACTGAAGAGAAAAATATTTTCATTATTTGTTTTAACTTAATTTCAATTAAGAACAGAGATGGGCACAAACTGCCAGTTTGGTGGTTGGTATCAGACTGGCTCTCTGACCACACAGCTTTTCTGTGGGCACCCCAGCTTCCCAGCCTTGCCTCCTCCAGCAGGAACCCACTCAGAGACAGCGGCATGGCTTCCCAGCCCTGCCTCCTCTGGTGGGTGCCTGCTGAGAGACAGTGCAAAGCCACATCTCTGCCTCTGAGTAGGTGCCCAGCAGTGAGGTGGGTCTGGAAAGCTCAGGCACCCATGGAACAGCTGTGTGGCTGGGGGGGGGTGTCAAATTGGCATGAACCGCCAAACAGCAGTTTGTGCCCATCTGTAATTAAGACAATGACAGTGAACATGGTCCATCATAAATGTATGGTATTCCTTTTAAATTTGAGAATAAATGGGAGACTGGATCATTCTGTTTGTTTCTATTAATATACAGTTCAGGAAAATTACTTCTAGAAATAAACAAAACAATTCTTGGGAGGCTAATAAACAGCATCCCATCATCACCCTCTAGGTTCTTTTGCTAGGAAAAAGTGAAAGCCACTGGATAACTGGTCCAGCTAAGACTAATTTTTCTCCACTTTTTTCAATGATATACCATGTATCATTGTATCAAATGCTGCTAAATGTTCTAACAGTATTAGTAAGGATGATTAATCTTTGATCAAATGACAAAGCAGATCATCCACCACAGCTGCCAGAGCTGTCTCAATACCATAGCTAGGGTCGAACCCAGACTGAAAGGGGTCAAGTGCAGATGTGTCCTCCAAGTATTTCTGGAGCTGCTCTGCCACTATTTTTTCAATAACCTTACCCCAAAAGGAGAGTAAATGGACATACATCTCTTGTGCACAGTACATTTTGTTAACAATTGTCATATGATGGCTGCTCTTAAAGCCACTGGAAAGACACCATCTGAGAATAAGGTCTTGTTTTCGGTCAACAGAGAGTATCTGACTTTCCACAACTAGGCCCTCAGCCACAAACATCCAGATCTCAGGTGGTAGCCTTCACACACCTAGAATGCTATCAATATCCTAACAGTATCTAGTTAATTGCATATCTGATCACATAGTTTGAACAGACATATGGCTTAGCAAACTGTGTAGTTTGTTCACAATACACAGAAATCCAAATCTGAGTGCCATGCCACTGACTTATAAAGCTAAACCATTCAGCACATCTTGTATTTAAGTACATCAACAAATAGTTCCAATTGGCTAAATTAACTCACCTAAATAAAGGTATTTTCCATTTTCATCTTTCTCTGCAAGAGGACTTCCTTCTTTTTCTAGTTCTTTTCTGTATCTCTTGATATTTTTTACCATTAAGTCCTTCCGAGTGAGCTCATAATGGTTTGGAAAATGGTTGACAATCTGATCATCAGAGAGGCGGTAGCCAGTTTCCACACTGAAAACATTTCGAATAGTTTGCACACTCATCCTGGGAAGCAAAACGTGGTAAAGAGTTTCTCTCCAAATACACGTAATTTATGACTTCAATAGAAACAAATTGGTCCTTTGGATTAAACCTTACCAGAATAAAAAGTGATCAAAGATCTTTAACAAATCTCTAAAGAAATCAGTGTCACTTGTTCTATCATGACTACCCCCTCCTCCAGCAGCTTTTTGCTTTTTGGAAAACCTCTTTGAATTTGGACAAACTAAAAACTGGATTAGATTGGACAGATGCATTATGGGCTAAGAAATCCCATGAAGCTTTTCTTCTGATTCTGGGTGATGTTTCACTTCCCTGCAGGAGTTGGACACACAGTCTGGAAATCCTCATGCCACCCCCACATCTATGGAGGTAGTGACAACCAGGCATGCTTTTTGTCAGTTTAAACTGATTTGCCAGCTGTAGCCATACCTGAAGAAAACTGACCTTGCCTCAGTGACAAACATTAATCCAAAACAATTATTATAATGTCTTCACCATGGGCAAGCCTTTAAAGATGTTTTGGAAACTGCAATTGGTATATAACACGCAACAGGTAGAATGCTTATAGATACCAACTAGATCATGTTATATGAATTTTATGACAGTTACATTGGCTGTGTTCTCATTTCTGTGTTCAAACTAAAGTGCTCTAAACACTTTTCCTTACACTCATACAGATGGGCTTGATAAAAAGGCTAGAATCTGGTTGATTTAGGGTTAAAGTGCAATCATGCAAGCACTACCTGTTGGAAGGAAAGTTGGGAAAGAAGAACAGGGATTCCACCCAGAGAACAAAAAAAAAAAAAGAACAAGGATGGAGCATGTCCTTTGAGCTTCCTGTTAAGAGTTTTATTTGCAACCTCTCATGCTGTCTGTGGTTTGTGTGACTGGGAGGGACTTTTTTGGGCTGGGGTAAGTGCCCATCTATCCAGCACTAACCAATTGTTCCTTCTAGCTTCTGAAGTTCAAAGAAAGCCTATGGGCCACAAACGTTTTAACAATGGATACCCAGATTCTCCTCAATGAAAATTTTTTTTAAAAATCAATGCTACTTACCAGTAGAAGTTCCAGTCTTCATTTTCTGACACCTGGATCCATCCTCTCTTTTCAAAGTTGTTTATTAGCACAGATTTCTCTATATCAGTCACCCATTTTACTTTTCCTGCCATTATCCTAAACAAAATCAATGTATTACTATTATTCAGTTTATTTTTAAGCATTAAAATGACAACATTTTTTTTCCAAAAGTGGTCCATGGACTGCAAATTCTAGTCCTCTAGAAAGGAGATGCCAAGGACTGCAGTAATTAGAGGACCAATGATTTAATTTCCCATGCTAGCAGAAGGATGCTCAGTTATTGCATCAAAATGTTTACCCTATACTGTATAAAGTGAGAAATGCCTGATATTTAAGCTGGATTCCAAAAAGGAAGAAGCACTCAAGATTATATTGCAAATATATGCTGACACAACACAGCATTCCAGAAGAAGATTGGTCTATGCTTTATATGCTACAGCAAAGCCTCTGACTGTGTGGATCACGAGAAGCTATAAATTGGTCACCCTTCTATGTTGTACATAGGGCTGCAGTAAACCACATATCTGATACAAGGGAGATACTGTTCTTCTAAAAATCTATTCCTAGATGAACCATAGTTTGATAGATATTTTAAAAATGGAATGCAGGAATTGAAATTTAAGAATTTGTTGAGGATAATTGAATTTTCTTATATGATTATATTTTTTAAAATTGTAAGTGGGAAATGCCAAGGGTTTGCATATTTTCAAATCAGATATTATTGCTACCAACATGAATTTGACCAAACTCCAGGAGGCAGTGGAAGACAGGAGGGCCTGACATGCTCTGGTCCATGGGGTCACGAAGAGTAAACACAACTTAACGACTAAACAACAACAACAACAATTGCTACTGCATTAAAACTCAGTCGAGCAAGGCAATTTATTCTATTCAAGGACATAGTTATAACTCACAGATACAATTTATCAAAAATATGTAAGCTCCTATAGTGGTACTGAACTAAAAGTACAGTCCCCTTGTCATGGTCATGGTCGGACCATCACCTGATAAAATGTAACCTCGCAATGGAGCTCCCTCCCCCACTGCAGGGAGCAGGGACCTATTTTAATGGTCCGCAATCGAAGGTTACTGGATCCCATGAGATTCCAGGATACCATGAGAGGGATCCCAGTGGCACTGTCTGGCGCTCCTGTCGAAGCTCTGGTGGACGGCTGGCTCTCTGCCGCTACTAGGGCTGCTGACACGATCGCACCCAAACGCCCTCTCAGGAGCAGAGCTCGGCCAGGACCCTGGTATACCTAGGATCTACGAGCAATGAAGCGAATAAGGAGACGGCTAGAGTGCTTGTGGAGAAGGAAACTGACGAACTATAACAAAATCGCTGTCAGGATCGCAACTAATCATTACCTGGCCAAGGTAAAGGCTGCTAGAAGATCTTACATCGCTGACCGGATAAGCGATGCTTCCAATCGGCAGGCGGAACTCTTCCGTATAGTTCGCGATCTATCCGGAATTGGCCAGGTTGAAGGGCCTCCTAATAGCATCTCACCTGACCAATTTGCAGCATTTTTTAAATCTAAAGTGGAGACCATCCGCCGTGACCTCTCTCCTTTTTTAAATACAATGGATCGAGCCGAGATGTCCAGCGCTCCGCCTTGCCCAGTTATTCTCGACTCCTTTCAGCCTGTGACACCAGATTTGGTGGACAAGGCGCTTGATCGCTGTCGGGCCACCACCTCTTCTCTCGACCCTTGCCTGGCCTGGCTAATCAAAGCAGCCAGGCCGGTAACAACTGAATGGGCCACTGCAATAATTAATGGGTCTTTCCAGGAGGGCAAGGTCCCCCTCGCCCTCAAGGAGACACTCATTAGGCCCATTAGGAAGAAACCAAATTTGGCGGCGGATGAAATTGGCAATTATAGGCCCATCGCCAATGTTTCCTTCCTTAGCAAAGTGGTTGAGAGAGTGGTGGCAGATCAGCTTCAGGTGCTCTTGGATGAGACCAATGCTCTGGACCCATTTCAGTCGGGCTTCAGGCCGTGCTATGGTACAGAGACAGCACTGGTCGCACTGTTGGATGACCTGTTGAGGGAGGGCGATGGGGGCAATATGTCCTTGTTGGTCCTCCTCGACATCTCAGCCGCCTTTGATACCGTCGACCACGGTATCCTCCTGGGGAGGCTCTCCGAGTTGGGAGTCGGTAGTCTGGCACTTGCCTGGCTTCGCTCCTTCCTGGAGGACTGCCCCCAGACAGTACCGCTTGGGGAGAATGTCTCGGCCCCGTGGAATCTCAATTGTGGGGTTCCACAGGGGTCGATCATCTCCCCAATGCTGTTTAACATCTTTATGAGGCCGTTGGGCGGGGTCATCAGGGAGTGTGGGGCATCGTGTCATCAGTATGCTGATGACACACAGCTCTACATCTCCTTTACACCAACTTCAGTGGATGCCGTCCGGTCCCTCCAGCGCTGCCTGGAGACTGTACCGGAATGGATGCAGTCAAATGGATTGAGGCTGAACCCGGACAAGACGGAGGTCTTGAGGGTGGGTGGCCCTTCCGTCAGCGGCATAGGTGACTCCCTCACCTTTGGAGGGACAACCCTTGCCGCAAAGAGTGAGGTCCGCAGCTTGGGGTACATCCGGACCCGGCGCTTACCATGGAAACCCAGGTGGCGTCCGTGGTCCGCTCCGCCTATTTTCATCTATGGCGGATTGCCCAGCTGCAGCCGTATCTTGATTGGGGGGGCCCTCACTACTCTAGTCCATGTGCTCGTAATCTCAAGATTAGACCATTGTAATGCACTCTACGTGGGGCTGCCTTTGAGGCTGTTGCGAAAACTTCAGATGGTCCAGAATGCAGCAGCCAGGCTTCTTAGTGGGATGAGAAAATATCAGCACATCTCCCCCACCCTGGCTGCACTGCACTGGTTACCTATCCGTTTCTGCATCGACTTCAAAGTATTAATGATTGCATATAAAGCCCTAAACGGTTTGGGACCTCAATATTTGGCAGATCGCCTCCTCCCGCCCAGATCTACCCGAATCACCCGACATAGCCAGCTGGGACGGCTGAGGGGCCTGACACCGAGAGAGGCCCGGAAGGAGAAAACTAGAAACCGGGCCTTCTCAGCGGTCACCCCTCGGCTGTGGAACACACTCCCCACTGAAATCCGGCTGGCACCCTCGCTGGGGGTTTTCAAAAGCCAATTAAAAACTTGGTTGTTTAAACAGGCCTACCCCCCAGTCAATTAAGTCATTTTCCTTTTTTTTTTCCTCTATCTTTTTTCTTTCTTTTGTATACCACCATCTTGGAAACCTTTTGTTTAGAACTAATTAGTATAAATGCATTTTATATGTTTTTTAACTTGTTTTAACTGATGTAAGCCGCCCCGAGTAGACGTTGTCTAGAGGGGCGGGGTAAAAATCGAATAAATAAATAAAATAAATAAATAAATAAAAGGGAACATGAATGTTTATGGCAATGTAGATACAAGATGATGTTATTGTTCAAAAAAACAATATCTATGGAAGGAATGAAGCTTCTTAAATACCAGTGTGAGATAAAATTATTTCCTGATGCTAACGAGACATTAAGCAAACAACAGGTTTAGCCCACAGTGATGGAAATAGCAGAAATCTCATGGTGGGTTTTAGCATATCTGCTGGATTTGTTTCTTTGCAAAGTACTGAAACAAGATAAAGATTCTTAAAGAAAAACTGTGGCATATGATTTTAGAGATCTACTTTCATTACCATGGACACAATATGCAGTTTTTAAAAAGAAACAACAAAATAAACTTGTCAGTTACATTGTACCACAACTGACAAATTATATAAGGTGTTTTACAAAGCATAAACATCCAGAGCTTTTATGTACAACTTTAAGCCACTGTTACAATTTTATAAATATAAACTTTATTTCCAAATCCCCACTTTCACTTCACATTTTTGTAACAAAAGAGAAAACATAAACTTTCAGGTAGTTTGATTATTTTAGGCTACAATCCTATATATTCTTAGTCTCAGTGACTCAAATGTCTCATTCCCTGCAGACACAAACAGGAATGCACTTTTATCAACATGAACAACGCAGCACAACAAACAAACAACAAGTTGGGTCCTTGTTCAGAGAAGAAATAAATATCCATACAGTACATGTATTATCCTTGATTAACAGCTCCTATATAAACGTGGCTAGGTGCAAAGGAGGGCAGCAGGGATCCAGCTCCTTTTAACGTGCACTGCAGAAGAGGAAAACGCAGTAGGGCGGCTCTCCTCCCTCTGACAAATAATAATAAAAACTGCGTGCCAAATCCAGTCAATCCTCACTTTTTTGCTAGGTGAAAAAGAATTCGGAAGTGGTTTGCCATTCTCTTCTTCTATAGGGGTATCCTGGGAGGGTGCAGCTTGCCCAAGGCCACCCAGGCTCACTCCCCTGGCATGGCACACTGGGGGAACTGAACCCCCAGCCTCCAGCTCGGAGCTGCCCAGCCCGCTCCCCCCCCCCCCATGGCAGGCAGCCCCTGCTTAAACGCCCTCTTCTGCACAAAAAGCACAACGGAAGAACCCTTTACGAGAGAGCGCTCTTTGAGCAGGTTAAGGCAGCAGACCGGCTCCCACCGACGGCCCGTGAGGCATATTCCCCTGGAAAGAGTCTTTAGGGTTTGAAAATGTGGGGTGGGGATTGAGCCCCCCCCCGGGAAATAGGGGACCCCTCCCCCCAATCTTCAGCCTAACGCCCGCCGCCCTGGGAGTGCTGGGCGAAAGAGGCTTTGCACAAAAGCCACCCCACCCAGGGCGGCGGCGGCGGCGGCGGGGGGGAACTTTGGAAGGGGAGCCGCTGCCCGGCCTTTCCCACAGAAATGGCTTAATTCTCAGGCGGAGAAGCCCCACCTCTCCGGGCGCCCGGCTTCCACCTCGTACGGCGAGGGGGGAAAGCGGCTCTCACAACGACCTACCCCAAATGAAGATGCGCGTCGGTTCCCGCCCGGTCGCCTGAGCGGGGGGGGGGGGGGAGTGTGTGGATGGGGCGACGGCCCTGCCTTCTCCTCCTCCTCAGAGGCCACCACCACAGGCTCCTGCTTTGGCCGTCCGGGGCTTCCCCATCCTTCCTGTTCAAAGACCCGGCCGCTCTCTTGCTTCGAAAGCGGCTCCCTGCATTTCCCGGCGAAGGAAAGGGAGGCGGCGCAAGAGAACAAACCGGCAACCACACCGAGGCCGCCAAGCCGCTTCCGGAGTCGCTGCCTGGCAACCGGGGGACGCCGCACCCAAGAGACCCGGGAGGAGGAGAAGAGAAGAAGAAAAAACTAGGCCCGAAGGAACGCTGCCCGGTTTTGCGAGGCCTGTTTCTTCCCCTCCCCTGAAGACTTCAGCTACGATACCTTGGCTTGGGGGACTGCGGCCGCGTTTTGAATTTCCAAGGGAAAAAAATAAGCTAGAATTTCTGAAAAGAGTGGTCTTATAGACCAGATGGGCGGGGTACAAATCAATCAATCAAATAAATAAAATATTAAGGCGTCGTGTTGTGACTTGTGATTAATTTGAGCAAATGGGTTCTTTTGCGGGACCAGAAGCGGGGGAGGGGGGGAGGACATGCGGGTGTTTATCGGTTTGGTTGTGTTTTTCAAATCGTTGGTATCTTTTATTGCCGTTTTGTTGGCTTTTATTTGACTGCAGTTGCTGATAGGTCTTTTGAGCATCATACAGTATAGTGGAAAGACGGTATGGATTTGACAACAAAACTACTAACGGATGTGTTACGTGTTTCTGATTATGACATTTTGCTCATTTTGTGCATGAGAAATCCATTCCTACATCAGGCCAACAGTTTTCCCTTTGCAAAGATTCCAGAAATCAGCAAGGTTTCACTAGTGCATTAGAAACTTGCCTGTGGTCCATCTAGGAAGCACAGTTTATCACTAAGAAGAAAGTCTCATTCAGTCCTGTGGGACTACTTTTTAGCTTCCATTTTCGTGGTCATATCTCATATCTTTTCCTATTATACAGTACTGTGCTCTTTCTGCCTGCTTAGACTGTAAACTCCTAAAAGCTGGGGCTTTCTTATCCTGCTGTGTAAAACAGTGTTTCCTGGTGTGCTATATAAATAATAAGTAAAGTAATACTGTAATAAAATAATCATGTGCTGTCAAGTAACTTCTGAGTTATGGTGACCTTTGTCAGGGTTTTCCAAGCAGGCGATACTCAGAGGTGGTTCAATGGGCACAAAATTTAGGATACAATTTTGAGAAGGACGTTGTATAGATTAGGAGCGTAATGTGTATGGTAGTTGTTTTAACAAATGAATATAAGCTGTACTCAGGTGGCACGATGTTAAATCAACATGGATGGATCTTATATAATAAAAAAAAAATTTAAAAAAGGAAGTGGTTTATCATTTCCTTCTTAACGGGGGTGGGGGGGTGGGACTATGTAGAGCCTGGGGCTGGCTCTACTTGCAGGAGGCAAGTGGGGAATCTAATTCCCAGCCTCTGGCTCTGCAGCCAGATACCTAAACCACAGAGCCAACACTGTTAACATCTATTTTGAATATACACCGTAAAAATGCAGATGAGAAGTCAACCAGTATTTTACCCTCCTTAAAACAGAAAATTGCTGTGAATATGCACACCAGCTTTCATTCCAGTATATTTGCCTTCAGGGAATTTATCACAATGGCCAGAATCTTACTGAGTCTTACTCTTAGACAAGTGAAATTGCATAAATTGTGGCTGAGAAGTACAGGTAATTAAGGTGCCAGTCATGTGCCAGGTCATATGCCAGGCACACCATGTTCGTTAGTTGCAGTTTGCTGCAACAGTTTATGGAATTTCACTTCCTCAAGAGTAAAATATCAGTTTTAGTATTCTGGTAAATGTGTTTTGTTTTTATGGCTTCCTTGGAAATTGGTTCTTTCCTTGGACAACATTTTTCAATCTATTATCTTCGACATCTAGGGATATACAGCATTGCATTACATTTCACATCTTTCTTACCTTTGTATTTGCGAAGGCTTTCACGGCCGGGATCTAATGGTTGTTGTGGGTTTTTTGGGCTTCTTGGCCGTTTTCTGAAGGTGGTTTTTCTTAACGTTTCGCCAGTCTCTGTGGCCGGCATCTTCAGAGGACAGCAAACTGTGCACAGTTTGCTGTCCTCTGAAGATGCCGGCCACAGAGACTGGCGAAACGTTAGGAAAAACCACCTTCAGAACACGGCCAAGAAGCCCAAAAAACCCACAACAACCATTTCTTACCTTTATTTGTGGAGATTGAAGAATTTATCTATAAAGCATAGTAATATGTGTCAGCTGCTGCCTAATATTTCTAAAACAAGTAAAATCTCAAATCTTGCTGCTTACAGATGTATAAAGACTTAAAAACTTGTCGCTTATGCTCAGGTATTTTCTGCATTGATTCACGAGCTCTGCTCTTCCATTGCTTCTCCTATACAGACAATTTGTACCATTTCCAGCTGTGTAACATGAACAAATTCAGCTGGTAGAACTTTTACAGGACAACACAGTGTTGAGTAATTTTGCACTGTTGCAAAATTTCCTGCCAATCATGGTGCTGTTATGGGTACGGTTATTGCTTTTGGGAAACAAAGTGCCCAGCTTTAACGCATTTTGAAAACATTTCTTGTGGTTAAGATCTGGTATACTGATACAAATTACATCTTGTAAGTTCACTTCATCAAAAATAAGTCTTTTTGTTATAAATACAATTTTAAATACAGTTGTTTCTAAACCTTTCTTGAGCTCCCCCAAAAAGTATAAGACATGCATTTTTTTAAAAAGCATAAAATGTTATTTAAATTATACTTAGGCAATATAATTATTTTACTATTCTTTCTCAGGTGTACTGTGGCTTTTTATATATTAACAATATATGTTCTGCACCACAATCAGCTGCTGTTTTTGTTGTGGCAGAGAAAACACAGCTTCTCCCTCTCCTGCTTCCAATTATATAGTGTACTTGATTTCTGTAATGGTCATCTAATGTGTCTCTGAGTGCGAGTCAATGTCTCTGCTTCACGCACATCATGTTTAGGCATGGCAAACACCAAGAAAACATTTTTGTAACAGAGTTGCCTTATAAAGTATAAATAATTGAGAATCTGATACAGACTCTGAATTTGAGTTGCCCAGTATTTGCTGAGAGTACTACTAAATCTAATCTCCAGCTTTTATGATATGGGGTTGACATGCTTTTGAGTGCTTCTGCTCCAAGCCAAAGCAGGAGCCATATTCTTTGCTAAAGAGCAATGAACAATTCATTCTTTTTGTTTATAAAGATGGAGAAAGGCATTGATTCTTCATCTCCATAGATGAAAACTAATACTGCCAGCACAAATTAAAATTATTCTTTAAGTTTGCAGTCTCCATCCCAGAACTTTAGTTTAGCTACATATCCTTTAAGTACTGGACTTGAAATCCCACCTTTTATTACCCATGACTGTTGTAAACTCCCCCATTATCAAACTTTTAAAATTTAGGGGGGAAAACACTGGGAGAAGGGGACAATTCCTGCTCTCCAATATGCCTCCCTTTTTCATGGTACTGCTTTGGTGTGTCCATTTCATCTTCTGCCATTGTCAGACTAAGAGAGGGGGAAAAGAAAGGCACAAAGGCAAGGGCACGTGCTTCCTGTTGTGTGATAAGTAGCTGATGGAAATTCCTGAATGTGGTCTCTCAGGTGCATCCATTGGGAATTTTTTATGCTGCAGCTTTCCCCCTTCTCTCTTACATGCCATTGACTTGTATGCTGTTAGCAGCAGCATAAATAATGATGCAAATAATGGGAGTCATGCACAGGTACAGTTGTTTTTGGACAATCAGCGTATCTCTTCTTCTTTAACCTTTCTAGCTTTGTTCCAGTGGTCTTTGCAGAGCTGATACAGCTCTGTGGATTGGAGAAACTAGCTGCAGAACCATGGGACAGGAGTTCAAATCTGTACAGTGTGCCCTGGGAGATGGAGCAGTTGACATTAGATGGTAGCAGAGTAGCGCAGCGGAAGCGTGCTGGGCCCATAACCCAGAGGTCAATGGATCGAAACCATCCTCTGCTACTGGGAGGAAGAGGGAGGGCAAGTCCCAATGTTTCTCCTGTTGCTGAATGTGGCAAGGTGTTTTTTTTCTCTTCTTTCTCACTTGCTTTGTCTTTCTCTGTTTCCTTATCATTGTTAGGACCTGGCACTAAAACTTTATACTTGCAGGTCGTGGGGGGGGGGGTACATAATCCATAGAACCATACAGGATGTTGTTGATCTCAGAGGGACTAACTTTAAGTTTCCTTTGTATTTTTTTTTTCTCGGGCCAGGCTGCTACTGAAGCAAAACAGTCTACATATTTCAGATGACCAGGTCTCTGAGTGCAGGTTTGGAAAAATTTATCTTTCGGCCATGCAGGAATTGGCTAAAGGCCATACTTTCGTGCATAATTTAAATGCTGCACCTCTTTTTGAACCCAGATATCCTGCCCAGTAGGCTTTTCCAATTATCTTTCACATGAATCAGCGTCGTCCCGCACTATCATCGTGCCCCTATTGCAGGCGCCCCTCCCGGCGGCTAAGTAGGTTTTAACCCTTTGCTTTGCTTGGCCAAGCCTATTTTTCCTTTTCCTCACCTGAGGACCCGGGAGCAGTCTCGCTTCACTCCCTCTGTTCAAACATTTAGCTCACGTGCGCACATCCAATCACGCCCTGTCCTTCTGTGCACTTGCTTTCACCCCAAGAACATAGGTGCCCAAACCTAGTTCAGGGATGGGGCGTCTTCACGGAGGGGAGCAGCTGTCACAATCACACTTTTCCCGGGTCCTTAGGAGTTCCATGAAATGCATTCCATGAAACTCCCTGGGAGCCCACAGACTCCCCTTCGGAAAACTTCAATGGAGCTTCCTGGGTTAACGAGAAGTGCTCAGAAATCACCCTTCTGACACTCACCATGGAAAACAACTAGTGGGCCCCCATCAGAGATCTGGGTATTCAATAATCTGTTTTCCCCCATTGTGCACTCAATGTCACCGGAGATTGCCCACATTCTCCACCAGATGTTAGCACCCAATTTTAGGTTTCAATTCTCTGGCAGGGAATAACAGATAAAGACAGTGCATCAATCAGTCTATGTAAGCCAATTTATTAAACATATAACTGTGCCCCGTCCCTAAAAAGGCAGATTGGGAGCCTCATCATACATGTGGTAAAGCATTTTCTAAGTTTCTTACAAAGGACAATAAAGCACAGCATCCCCCCTATTGGTCTCCTGAACCTTATGGGTGCCTGTTGGGTCATCCTATAGGCCGTGGTAGATGTGAGGAAAAATATTCAAAATGCATCCCAGGGTTAGTGGCTGCCAAGTTTGTGAATTTGTGTGACCCATTGTGTAGCTTATCTTTAAATATGTTAATGACAGATTATGAGCCATGGTACAGTCTTTGCCTGAAGCGCTGCAGAGTTGGCCTTGAATTGGGGGGGGGGGGCTGGTTCTCACAAAGCTATGTCAGTTTAAAGTTGTGTCAGTTCAACGGCGGTGTGATAATGTAGGAATGTTTCTGTGAGCGCCAAGCGGGAGGGGTCAGGAGATTCAATACTTTGAGATGAAATGAGGATACAAAATACATTGACTATAGAAAATGCATGCATATAGAATATCATTATAGTAAGGAAATAGTAACAAATCATATTTCAATTACAGGTACAAGGCATGATTACTTGTGTAAAATGCTGTTATATCAGAACCTCATCCTTGCCCCCTATCAGTATCTGTTTAATCTGCATGATCCCAGAAATTCACCAAAAGGATAGGCACATTATTACTATTTTTAAAAAAAACAGGTATATTGAAACTGTTCTGTAGCACTGAGGAAATGTTGCCTGTTCCCATGTTTTAGAATGTACCAGAAACAAGATTTCCTTCTGAGGCAAACAGGAGTATGTCTGTATATAGTCCCAAGTCAGTCTGTCTCCTGGAAACAAAGGTGTCCCTATATGTCTTGCCTTGCCTTAACAATAGCTGAAAGATCATATTAGACACTAAGTTGTGTAGTAGCCCTGGTGGATGGGACTAAAAAGATCTGCAATAGCCTGCTTGTATGGTTACTTCCCAGCTATTGGAGCAAAGCAGCAGCATGCTGTGTTTGAATCTAGAGCTTCTGTGTCTACAGAGCTATATTAGGTTGTTTGCCACCAAATTCAAATAATGGCAATAGGAAGTGTAGCAACCCTCCAGCTCCTCTGTTTGTTTTCCTTAACTCACAGATTTGCCTTTAGGTGCTACTGCCATTTTCACCCTTTAATATGCTGCCACCAGACGATTTTCCTCAATTTACTAAAGTTTAATAATGAGCCACAGCTGTCAACATTAACAAGGTTTATTTATAGGATAACAGTTCTATTATACATGGAAATCAAAGATGGTCTTATTTTATTCATTCAATATATGTTCTTTTGATTTGAAATGTGCTTGCTTAGTTAGGTTTTCTTTAATCACAATGTTACTATATTTAAACAGTTTCTTTTATTATAATCACTTTTAGTTCATTAAATTCTTAACCACATAAACTTTTCAAGACTTGTCCTATTCCCATCTCTTTAAATCTCTTTCCTTATCTCTCTATCTCTCTTCTTTCTAACACAACCATGTCCCTAACTGCATAAACTGTCAATAACTGTCTTTCTTTCTCCTTTTATCCCTCTGGTTCCGCCCCTCCTGTCATGTCATAGGCTCCCACATCCGAGCTCCGACCTGACTGACAGGAGTGTTCTGAGAGCTGTCACAGGAAGCCATTTAATACAAAGTAGGGCGACAACAGGTGTGGCTTAATCCTTCTGTGCTTTCATTCTCTACTGTTGCAGTTTCATTTCTGTTGATGGAGCTCTGAGCAAAAAAGGAGAAGAAAAGTCTATGAAAGAGATGGTTTGAGAATAGCAGGACAAGGCAGGTGATTCATAGACAGGAAATTATCCTTTCCCTTTATATAAATTTTACCCAAATTGGTTTCTGCCAACATATCTACTTTAAGAACACTATTCAATTCTTCAAAACAAAACAAAAACACTATGGTTTATGAATGTGGGATGTTATGCTTCTGTATCCATGATTCAAATATCCAGGAAATGCCCTGATATTGCTGCACAATATCCTGCTAGCTCGGAAAACCTCAGAAAGCTGCAAGCAGACCACATCACCTCCCATCCTTTGCTTTCTGGCAACTGGTAGACCACGAGAATTCAGCCTACAGAAACCATTACTACCCATCAACATATGCCTAACAATCCCTTTGTTGTTGCTGTTGTTTAGTCGTTAAGCCATATCCGACTCCTCGTGACCCCATGGACCAGAGCACACCAGGCCCTCCTGTCTTCCACTGCTTCCCGTAGTTGTGTCAAATTCATGTTGGTAGCTTTGGTGACACAGTCCAACCATCTCGTCCTCTGTCGTCCCCTTCTCCTCTTGCCTTCACACTTTCCCAACACCAGGGTCTTTTTTTTGGGGGGGGGACTTATATACCGCCCCATAGCGCTACAAGCACTCTCCGGGCGGTTTTACAATTTTAATTATACAGGCTACACATTGCCGCCCCAGCAAGCTGGGTACTCATTTTACCGACCTCGGAAGGATGGAAGGCTGAGTCAACCTTGAGCCGGCTACCTGGGATTTGAACCCCAGGTCGTGAGCACAGTTTTAGCTGCAATACAGCGTTTTAACCACTGCACCACGAGGCCAGTCAGTCCTCATCAAATCGCCAAAGTACTGAAGCCTCAGCTTCAGGATGTGTCCTTCCAGTGAGCACTCAGGGTTGATTTCCTTCAAAATGGACAGGTTTGTTCTCTTTGCAGTCCAGGGGACTCTCAAGAGTCTCCTCCAGCACCACAATTCAAAAGCATCAATTCTTTGGCGGTCAGCCTTATTTATGGTCCAGCTCTCACTTCCATACTTCACTACAGGAAAAACCATAGCTTGGACTATGCAGACCTTTGTCGGCAGGGTGATGTCTCCACTTTTTAAGATGCCATATAGCTTTGTAATTGCTTTCTTCCCAAGAAGCAGGCGTCTTTGAATTTCATGGCTGCTGTCCCCATCTGCAGTGATCATGGAGCCCAAGAAAGTAAAATCTGTCACTGCCTCCATATCTTCCCCTCCTATTTGGCAGGAGCTGATGGGATCAGTGGCCATGATGTTAGTTCTTTGGATGTTGAGCTTCAGACCATTTTTGTGCTCTCCCCTTTCACCCTCATTAAGAGGTTCTTTAATTCCTCCTCACTTTCTGCCATCTCAGTGGTATCATTCGCATATCTGAGGTTGTTGACATTTCTTCCGGCAATCTGAATTCTGGTTTGGGGTTCCTTCAGTCCGGCCTTTCACATGATGTATTCTGCATATAGGTTAAATAAGCAGGGAGACAATATACAGCCTTTTTGTACTCCTTTCCCAATTTTGAACCAATCATTTGTTCCATATCCAGTTCTAACTGTTGCTTCCTATCCAACATATAGATTTCTCAGGAGATAGATAAAGTTTTCAGGCACTCTCATTTCTTTAAGGACTTGCCATAGTCTGCTGTGGTCCACACAGTCAAAGGCTTTTGGGTACTCAATGAAGCAGAAGTAGATGTTTTTCTGGAACTCTCTGGCTTTCTCCATAATCCAGCACATGCTAGCAATTTGGTCTCTAGTTCCTTTGCCCCTTCGGAATCCCGCTTGTACTTCTGGGAGTTCTCGGTCCACATACTGCTGAAGCCTACCTTGGAGGATTTGAGAATAACATTGCTAGCGTGTGACATGAGTACAATTGTACAGGAGTTAGAGCATACTTTGGCACTCCCCTTCTTTGGGATTGGGATGTAGACTGATCTTTTCCAATCCTCTGGCCACTGCTGAGTTTTCCAAACTTGGTGGCATATATTGAATGTAGCACCTTAACAGTGTCATCTATTAAGATTTTAAATAGTTCAACTAGAATGCCATCACCTCCACTGGCCTTGTTGTTAGCCATGCTTTCTAAGACCCGCTTGACTTCGCTCTCCAGGATGTCTGGCTCAAGGTCAGCAACCACACTATCTGGGTTGTCCAAGACATCCAGATCTTTCTGGCGTATTTCCTCTGTGTATTCTTGCCACCTCTTCTTGATGTCTTCTGCTTCTGTTAGGTTCCTCCCATTTCTGTGCTTTATCATGTCCATCTTTGCACAAAATGTTCCTTTAGTATCTCCAGTTTTCTCTAACAGATCTCTGGTTTTTCCCTTTCTATTATTTTCCTCTATATCTTTGCACTGTTCATTTAAGAAGGCCCTTTTGCTTCTCCTTGCTATTCTTTGTAAGTCTGCATTCCATTTTCTGTAACTTTCCTTATCTCCCTTGCATTTTGTTTCCCTTCTTTTCTCTGCTATTTGTAAAGCCTCGTTGGACAGCCACTTTGCTTTATTGCATTTACTTTTCTTTGGGATGGTTTTTGTTGCTGCCTCCTGTACAATGTTACGAGCCACCATTCATAGTTCTTCAGGCACTCTGTCCACCAAATTGAGTTCCTTACATCTATTCCCCACTTCCACTGTATATTCATGAGGGATATGGTTTAGATTATACCTGACTAGCCTAGTGGTTTTTCCTACTTTCTTCAGTTTAAGCTTGAATTTTGCTATTAGAAGCTGATGATCAGAGCCACAATCAGCTCCAGGTCTTGTTATTGCTGACTTTATAGAGCTTCTCCATCTTTGGCTGCAGAGAACATAATCAATCTGATTTCGGTACTGCCCATCTGGTGATGTCCACTCTTGTGTTGTTGGAAAAGAGTGTTTGTGATGACCAGCTTGTTCTCTTGACAAAACCCTATTAGCCTTTGCCCTGCTTTATTTTGAACTCCAAGGCCAAACGTACCTGTTGTTCCTTTTGACTCCCTCCTTTAGCATTCCAGTCCCCTATAATGACAAGAACATCTTTCTTTGGTGTCAGTTCTAGAAGATGTTATAAGTCCTCATAGAATTGGTCAGTTTCAGCCTCTTCAGCATTGGTGGTCGCTGCATAAACTTGGATTACTGTGATGTTGAAAGGTCTGCCTTGGATTCGTATTGAAATCATTCTATCATTTTTGAGTTTGTATCCCAGTACAGCTTTTCCCACTCTTTTGTTGACTATGAGGGCTACTCCATTTCTTCTACAGGATTTTTGCCCACAATAGTAGATATGATAATCGTCTGAATTGAATTCGCCCATTACTGTCCATTTTAGTTCACTGACACCCAGGATGTCAATGTTTATTCTTGCCATCTCCTCTTTGACCACATCCAGCTTCCCAAGGTTCATAGATCTTACATTCCAGGTTCACCTAAGATCTACTTAGATGTCAACCACAGAATTTTCAGTGAACCCATGGTTTACCTTCCCCTCCTTCATCACCTTCAAATCCTCCACATCTCCCGCAAGACTAGGAAAGTATGAGCAATCCAGGTTGTTCTTTCAGTTCATCACTTCCTACCCTCGTGTTCTCTTCCTTTTCTCTTCTGATGAGAAACCAAGTGGATCTGGACTGGAGGCTCTTTGAGGACAAGGACCTGAGTTTTGTTTGGCTATAGAAAATATATGTGACAGCAATACATTGGCTGTTGGGGGTCATATTAGTAGTATATCTGGCAGATAAAGGAGCAGGGTCTTCCTCTGTTGGGGTGTCTACACCCCAGGCACCACCTCCTGACATGCTGGAAGAGAGAATGAAGAGCAAAAAATTAATATTGCAAGAGGCAAAGATGTTTGGGTGGAGGAGTCGGTGCCCACCTGGACCATTGCAAAGAGATAATAATGGATTAAACTCCAAACTCCCATACCTGTCCATGACTGGTGAAGAAGTAGCAGTTTGTTCCTGGGGGAGGAGGTTGGGGACAAGTTGAACTTTATACTTTTCTTCCCTCTTCTTTGGATGTTTGTATGGGGATGAGGGACCAGGCGCCCCTTCCCCACCCCCATCCTTTAGGCTGCTCTAAAGGTCTGGCAGAATCTCTGGTGTGTTGCACTGGGATATCTTGAACATAACACACCAGACATAGTAGTAATAGAACGAATAAATGTTTGGATCATAGACATTGCAATTCCAGGGGATGCCAGAGTTGAAAATAAAGAATTGGAAAAGCTTAAAAATACAGAGATCTGGCAATCGAAACATCTTGCTTGTGGATGAAACACCCTTCAGTGGCCCCCTTAGTCATTGGGGCTTTGGGAACAGTATCAAAAAATTTCACACCATATTATAAGCAGTTGCGGATCTCAGAAATAACACCATCAAAGCTACAAAAATGGCAATATTAGGAATAGCATACATACTGTGCTGATATTTAACAGATACTTAGGTTTTTGGTTAAAACTTGTATTTGTTATGTAATACCAGTCGATGTTTTTATAATTTTGATTGACTGTGCTTGGCATTTTATAATAATAATAACAACGATATCTCAAAAGGTATCGGTGGTGGGGAGCACTAAATGTTAGTGATAAGAATAGTTGTGGATTAAGAGTTATTATTTTGTATTCACAATAACATTTTTCTTTTTCTTATCTCTCTTTTTTTGTGTGCATTATGATGTTTGCCTTATAGGTTTATTTTAAAATTTAAATTTAAATTTAAAGAAAAGATTGAATTTTGGACTTTATCATCAGCTAAATTAACTGCTTAACTGAAGACCCACCACTGGAATGATCATGTAATGGGAAGTGTATCTGGACACTGACAAGTAACTTTTCTTTTTGCAAAATGCCTTTGATTCATCTTGAGACTTTGTTTTTTTTCCATTTTTAAACTAAGGACAAAATTGTATCCAATGCCCACCAATCCAGACATGCTCCTTATTCTTTCTCTCTCTTAACCCTTGCTTTCAGAGTTTCCCCTCATACTTTGTGCACAACCTCAGAGCATTGTTGGGCTGTTTTGAAAATCCCTTATTATTTTATTTTATTTCATATATTTTTACCCTACCTTTCGCCTTAAAAGGACCCAAGGCAGCAACAGTAAGTATACAAATATTTAAAAGGATCAAACAAATACCACACTTAAAAAACATTAAATAAGAACAACATCAAAAACACATTCAAAGCACTAAGGCACAACCATCTGTTTAAACACCCTACTCAGGCAGGGAAAGTTTGTGGACGTTGTTGCTCTGTTATGCAACAAAGAAAGTGTTGTTTTGATGGTGGTGATGCTGATGCTGATGATGACGATGACGACCCCTTTTCTAGCCACCTAGAGTGGTCGTTTTGACCAGATAGGCGGGGTACAAATAGAATGAATGAATGAATGAATGAATGAATAAATAAATAAATAAATAAATAAATAAAATAAAATAAATAAATAAAAAGTGGCCTTAAACAGGTTGACCAAAATGCACCTCTAGGACATTGATGGAGGGTGTTGAAAAGGTGTTTTTTTCACTTCTAAATAACTCTGGTACCTATTTTTTTAATATTATGTAGGTCAGGGAACACATCCCTGAAACCTCCAAAAAACGAACAAATCAACGCCAGAAGTGGCTGGAATTTCCTTCTTCTTCTACTATAATGTACACTGTACTGGCTGGGTCCTAGGAGTACAAAAGATGCCCACCTTTGTCCTCCACTCAGCCCCACAAACCCTCCTGGTCACTCACGGTGAATGCTGAGGACATCTTTCTCAGCACCATGATGTGCTGATGCTGGAGAGCTCGGCTAAAGCAAAAGTTTTGCCCAACCAAGAGCCACTGGCAGGAGAGCCCTGAAAATGCTTCTATCAGCGACCTGGTCCAGAGCACGAATGACCAGTAGCCCTGGGCTGGCTCGGAACTGTGTTGCTGCGGCAACCATGTAAACAGACCAGGCTCTGGAATCCAGCAGAGCAACCACCCATTTTTGAATGAAAACTAGTCTAATCTTTCACAGGGCTCAGTGGTGGTTATATAGGCTGAACTGACAGCAGCCTAACAAGTAGCAAGCCTTCTCTTTTGATAACACCTGCAAAGCTGCCTAAGGATCATGTTCACTTCTCACAAACACAAAACACCAGTTCCTCTTGCTTCCCTTCTAAGCATCATGGACCACTTTGCTATTCTTTTTCACTTTCACTACTAGCCCATGCAGAAAGATAATCTCCAGCCTCTCCCAGATGTGCAACAGAAACAATTTATTTCTTTATGGCAATACCCAGGGTCAGTACAAAGGCACAGGATATGGTTTGGGGCAGATCACACATAAAAATCATGTGAATCCCTGAGGATTGATAGTTCAGATCCATGTTTTGCTCCCATTCCAAAGCCATGCCCTGGACACATAATTTCTGTGTCTGTGGGTGCAGATGGGACCTATGGCTGGACAGTGGTTTGGGAATGATCTTACATCAAAATCATGTGGGTCCATGAAGATGCATGCCTGGGATCCATGTTTTTGCCCCACTGCAGCGGCATTCTCTGAAGGAGCTGTGATCTTTATGTTCTAGTCTGTGGAGACAAATGGGACATACTATCTGGCAGTGATTTGATGGCAGATCTCACATAAAACCATGTGGATCCATGAGGATCTGTGCCTCTGACCCATGTTTTTGTGTCACTGGATAGCCATATGCTGAGGGACCCATGATTTCTGTATTGTAGTCTGTGAGTGCAAATGGGGCCTGTAATTGAGCAGTGGTTTGGAGAGGATCTTACAGAAAAATCATACGGATCCCTGAAGATAAAACCCAGTTTTGTAGCAATGTATGCACTGAAGGACCCATGATTTATGTGGTGTAGTCTGTGGGTGTAAACGGGATCTATGATGTGACCATGGTTTAGGGAGGATTGCATCTAGAAATCATATGAAATTATGAGGATCTATGCCTCTGATCCATGTTTTGTGCCACTGCAAAGCCATGTGCCAAAGGGTTCATGATTTTTGTGGTGTAGTCTGTGGGTATATATAGAATCAATGATTTGATGGTTGTTTGGTGAGGATCCCACATAAAAATCATATGAAATAATGAAGATCTATTCTTGATTTAATGGATCCGCCTTTTACTTTCTTCCAACTGTTTACAGCATATAGCAGTACTGTAGCCATAGCATTAAATGTTAACATTCCATACCTGAGTTGTTTGGTTTGGGTTTTTTTTTTTTGGGGGGGGGTGTTGTTGTTGGTGTTTTGTTGTCAACATGCCATTGAGTTGACTTCAGCCTATGTTGACCCTTCCCAGGAGGTGCTAAACCACTTTTGAGTACAGAGTACTCAGAAGTGGTTTAGCATTCTCTTCTTCTGGGGGTAATCTGGGACTCTGCAGCTTCCCCCAAAGCTATACAAGCTGGCTCTTCCCCTACAAGGTACAGTGCAGAAAAACTCCAGACCCTGGTGGTGCTTCAGCTCATTGAGCAGTTCCACCAAGTATGCCAGAACATATTTGTTCATTTTTACCAGCAAGTTACCCCTCTTTTTGCAAGTGGAATTCTACATAAATGTTCCTATGTACTCAAACTAATTCATTTTTGGAGGGTGCGGAGTACCTGTCCTTGACCCAATTTATCATCCTTCGGATGTCTCTATCTTCACTCCCTCCCTTTGTAGCCAATAATTTTTATCCATATGCCAAATATTGCTGAATATATTTGAATAGCTATTATTTTATAGTATAGCATGCCGTAGCATAGCATAACCAATTGAAATGTTGTTAAACTTTTATTTAAAAACAACAAACTAAAATAGCAATTTTATTAACAAGCACATAACATAGGCCGTCTTGGATCCCTTTGGGAAGAAAGGCGGGATAGAAATATTTTAGATAGATAGACAGACAGACAGACAGACAGACGGACGGACGGACGGACGGACGGACAGACAGACAGACAGACAGATAGACCGATAGATCGATCGATCGATCGATAGATAGATAGATCGATAGATAGATAGACAGACAGTCATCTTCCAGTGGAAGGCAATGCCATTTTAATCTTTTGATCTGTACTAGATGGATGTACTATCCCCTCTTTTTGTGGTGCTTTTAAAATTGTGTCTAAAATCGTATGTTTCAGTTTGCCTTTGTTTCATTTATTTGTAGTAATAGCCATCTTGAGTCCTGTTCTTGGGACAAAGGTGAACAGAATGAACTGAATTCAGGCGGAGAGAAGACGAAGGTTTAGATTCCCGTTTGTGAAGGGCAAGAATGATGGAGCAGCGGCGCGACTCCCCGCCCTGAGGCAATAATAAAAGTGTGGGGGAAGGAGCGAAGGGACAGGTGGGTTCTTCAGAGGGGGAGCTTTTCAAGTCACAAAGACGAATGCGGAGGAAGCGGCCGCTTTTGTGGCTGGGCGGCTTCTCGGCTCCCCTCTGCCCTCTTTCTTCTCCTATCTTTTGGCCCAGCGCCCCGCTCGCAGGACGCCGACACGGTGGGGGGGGGGGAGGAAGGCGGGCAGGGCAGGGCAAGGCCAGGGAGGTTCTCCGGTTACCCGGGGCAAGGCGGGGCCCTGAGCGGGGCGGGGCGGGCCGTCGGCGGGCGAAGTCGCCCTGCGGTCAACAATAGGAGCAGATTACAAGTGACGCTGCGGTAAGTGAGGAACTTCTGCAGGTTTGCTTTTTTCCTGATTATTGCCTTCGTTAATCTGCTCTTCGTTAATGTGACCCTCTTCCCTCCTTCCCCCCCCCGCCCCGCCCCGACCCCCCAACTTTTCTCTTTCTCCTACGTCTGCAGGGCAGCTGTCGCTTCTGCACCGAAGCGCGAAGGGGAGAAAGGCAAGGTAAGGGAGGGGCAGCGAGCTTCTCTTCGGCCAAAAGGGCTGAAAGGGTCGGTGCGGGGGGGGGGGTGTTTGCTCTTGGCTTGTTCTCCGTTGAGTAGGAAGAGGGGGGTGGGGACGGTGCCTTTCGACGGGGACGGACTTTGGAGAAGTTTGGAGTGCTTGTACTTTTGTGTCCCGGCGAGTAATAAATAGCTTGGGCGGAGTAACTTGGGAGCCAAAGGACCTGTTCAGTTTGGGGTCCTGCCAGAAGTTGCTGAGACTGTTTGATTGGATGTAGTAGTTTTTATTTAACGTGGGCTGGTTAAAAAACGAACTAAACACACTTTCATCTCAAGAGTTATGAAATAATGTAACGATGTACGGTATACCTGAAAAGTCATATAAATGATCTCTGAACTAAAGCCTGCAGCACCTTTTTCTCTAATTATGTACACCAATCAGACTGCAACTTGTGGATGTAAACGTTTTGATTCAAAAGATCAGCCGAAGTTTTTTTAACCCGTCATTGTTTTGATACAACTGTTTACTGCAAAACAAAACAAGACACTCTTTGCAGGTGCCATTTTAAAAGATGGGATTCCTCTTTCATAGGAGGGAATGCCTCTTACAAGATGGTGTCTTGGTGTGACAGAAATGCGTCCCATAAAATAGGAATAGTATTTCTCCTTTATTAATCTGTGAACATATGTATAGCGAAGGTGATCAAGATTAAAGTGTACACACTTAACTTATTAGGATTTCTGTAATCAGACAATGGTTTTATCAATGCTATGTACAAAAAAAGCAAGAACTCTCCTTTTTGTAGGGTCAAGGGACAGGTCTACTTCCCCTCAGTTGGATACCAAAATTTGGTAATCTGGTGCAGAGGTAAATTATGGAGGGATGGTCCTATTTGTATTTCCTGGATTAGAACAGCATATGCTCAGGGGGGAAAACCAGGAAGAGAAATGCTTGCTACCATATGAGGACATAATAATGTATGTTTACACCTCTAACAGTGAAAAGTGCACATTGATACAGTTGATGAGGTACTCTGATTTCACAGTGGAATTAACCCTTAAGGGATAAATGAATCACCACAGACTCAAAGTGCTATAAAGTTTTATAATGACTGTGCAAGAAGTGTATATCAAAATATAAATAATTTCATTGCTTCACTCATTGCGAAGCAAGTATTTTGTAGACCTCGTTATATACAGTTTATTTTTTCTGGCTAGAGAAATTATTTCAGGAAACACCCACTTGCCTGTTTCTACAAGCTTTATTCACTTACAATTGCTTCTGTGCAGAAACATCCAAAAATTAATAACTCAAAAAGTATTGAAAACATTCTTACAGTTATGAGAAAAATGTTTATATCCTGTTTGTATCATGAAAGAGTAATGAAAATTGTTACAAATACAGTCGTGCCTTGCTTTACGATTGCCCCGCATTACAACGAAACCGCATTACGATGATCTTTTTGTGATCGCAAAACGATGGTCTAAATGGGTTTTTTCGCTTTGCGGTGATCGGTTCCCTGCTTCGGGAACTGATACTTTGCAAAATGACGATTTTCGAACAGCAGATTGCCGGTTTCAAAATGGCCACCGGGTAAACAAAATGGCTCCCCACTGTTTTCTGGGACAGATTCCTCGCAAGACAGGCAGCGAAAACGACTGCCCTATGGAGGATCTTCGCTGGACGGTGAGTTTTGACCCCATTGGAACGCATTGAAGGGGTTTCAATGCATTTCAATGGTTCTTTTTTTTTTTTTTTTTGGCTTTACGATGTTTTCGCTTAACGGCGATTTTCCTGGAATGGATTATCGCCGTTAAGCGAGGCACCACTGTAGAGAAAGTGGCAAATAAGAAATAATCCAACATATGAAACAAATCTTAAGTTGCAGGTAGATACTTGAGTCAGAATTCAGTCCAAGATCCAGTAGCATAAAAGTATAAGAAATATATTTTAAGAATGAAAAAAAAACATGAATGGTTCAATTACGTATACTTACTTCACCATGAGTAAAACCATGAAACTACTGTAGGTAAGACTAATGTTGGATTTAGCCAAAGGCAATTATCCCATTGTAATATTTCAAGCTAAACAACAACAATCAGAGCTACAAAAAAAGCAATATTAGGAACAGCATACATACTGTGCCAATATTTAACAGCTACTGAGGTTTTTGGTTAAAACTTGTATCTGTTATATAATACCAGTCAGTGTTTTTATAATGTTGACTAGAGTCACCGAAGCAACCAACATGAATCTGACCCAACTCCGGGAGGCGCTGGAAGATAGGAGGGCCTGACGTGCTCTGATCCATGGGGTCACGAAGAGTCGGACACGACTAAACGACTAAACAACAACAACAAATGCCTGGTATTTGAATAATAATAGGATTCAGCCTGTATGAGCACAGCATGTAGCTTCTAGAAAAGTATGCTGCTTAAGATACCTTTAATTTTAAAAAGTTCTAAGCCTCATAGGTGACAGGAGAGGAGACATAACAGTTGCATTTTGCAGGCAGAGTTTCTGTATTTGAATAGCATACATTACTCTTTCTTACAACATGTTTACCATATTGTCCTAGAGGAAATTCTATTAATTATAGTGGACAGAATCTTGTTGGTGTTCCCATAAGGTTTGTGTAACTTGCTGTGGCTAGGTGCCATGATATGTCTTGGTTGTACAGTGGTGCCTCACATAACGTTGTTAATTGGTTCCAAACAAAATATCGTTATGTGAAAACATCGTTATGTGAAGCACCATTTCCCATAGGAATGCATTGGAAACCGGTTAATCCGTTCCAATAGGAATGGATTATCCGGTTTTCTCCCTCCCCCCGCGGCTTGGATCTGACCCACGGCGGCTAACTCAGCCATGGCTTGACTCCGTAGAGTCCGGCCATGGCTGGGGTAGCCGCCGTGGCTCGGATCCAAGCCGCGGGGGGAGGGTGGTGGGATTGGAATGCCTTTCAGGCATCCCGGGCTTGGATCCCACCTGCCGCCGGTTACCCTTGGGTAACCGGCGGCGGGTGGGATGAATGGCTGGGGTAGGCGGCGCGGGGAGGCTACCGGCATCGGGGACAGTGTGGGGGGGATCGGAAAGGCTTCAAGCGTTCCCGATCCCCCCACCCTGTCCCCGATGCTTGAAGCCTCCCTGCGCCGCTTTCCCCAGCCGTTCTCGGACTTCCAGGTGTCCGAGAACGGCCGGGGTAGGCGGTGCGGGGAGGCTTTAAGCCGTGGGGAGAGGATCGGAGGCATGGATGGGTTGTTCGGCAGCCGCCGAGGCTTGGATCCGAGCCTCAGCAGTTGCCGAAGAGCCCGGCCATGCCTTCCACCCCCCTCCCCGCGGCTTGGATCCCACCCGCGGCCGACTACCCCAGGCATGGTCGGACTCCTGACAGTCTGACCATGGCCGGGGAAGCCGACCGCGGGGAAGGGGAATCCCGGCGGTGGCCTCTGAAGGACCCTTCAGAAGGGTCCTTCCGAGGCCACTGCAGGCATTTCCCCCCAGCTGAGCTGCGGGAGCGCTCTTGGGAGGCTCCCGCCGCTCAGCTGGGGGAAAATGGTGCCTATGGGGAATACATCGCAAAGCGATTTTTCCCCATAGGCAACATCGGTATGCGATCGCTTTTCCGATCGCAAAATCCGCATCGGTATGCGGATTTGTCGTTAAACGGGGCACTTGTTATACGAGGCACCACTGTATGTCTGAAGGTATGTTTAATTGCACAGCTAAGATACACTGTAGCACCTCATCAGTTACCCTGTTTCCCTGAAAATAAGACCTAACCTGAAAAAAAGCCCTAGTATGATTTTCCAGGATGCTCGTACTGTAATATAATCCCTATCCCAAAAATAAGTCCCAGTTGAGTGAAACCCCAGCTTTCACCATTGTGCAGCAACCAGAAAAAGATGACAGGACTGTATTTGAATCAATGTAGATTGCTGTACATGAAAAAAAAAATACATCCCCTGAAAATAAGCCCTAATGTGTTTTTTTTGGAGCAAAAATTAATATAAGACCCTGTCTTTATTTTTGGGGAAACAGGGTAACTGCAGTTAGCCATGGCATGTTCA
Organism: Pogona vitticeps; assembly: GCF_051106095.1. Lineage (NCBI taxonomy): Eukaryota > Metazoa > Chordata > Lepidosauria > Squamata > Agamidae > Pogona > Pogona vitticeps. The sequence goes on along the minus strand of NC_135787.1, from coordinate 105,239,604 downwards.
ACAAACCTTATACAAACACCAATTAGAAATTGATTTCAGGCATTTTGTATGTGTGAGAAAAACCTTCCAGATTGTGATCTTAGACTTCTTAGTAATGTCCCAACAAAAGAGTTTTCTCTGACAGTTTTTGGTGCTATGCATGTAAGTCTTCTTTGTGCTTGTCAGGAGAGTAGCTCTGGTTGTGTATTCTTCCCTGAACTGGCCTTGGGCCCACTGCGGAAATATGCCCTTTTTAAAAGGCTTGTGAGAAAGTTTCCAAAGGTTGCCTTCTTGCTAATCACTGCTCAAAATCAGAGATCTCAGCTAGTTCTCCATAGGCTTTGGGAGTAAGCATGTTTGATTGTTTGCTTGGGTTAATTTTTGGGTTAAAATAAATTGAGAAGTGGTTCTGTATTTTCTAGCTTTGTCTGAGGGCACTAGCCAAAAGCAGTCAACATGTACCCCTGCTAGTAAATAGGTTCAGGCAAATAATATATGGGCTATGGTATATAGAGGTGCCTCTAATGAGATGATGTACAACTGCTAGGTTACAATGAGACAGTGTATAGTTTAAATTGCTGGATGGTCCTTCCTTAGTATATGAGGGCAACTGTTACTGACTTTGGTGTAGAAATATGTTGGGGATAATTGTGCCTCCTCCTAGTTGACCAATGGGCACCCCAAGAGGTTGGTTGGTTGGTTGGTTGGGTGTGATCACTTGGTTGGACAAGAATGGTACTGAGCAGGCTGGGTATGAGTTAGACTGCTGGACCATCAGCTCTTGAATTTGTGTTAATTGGAAATTTCAGTCAAGAGGGAAGTCAATTAATATTTTGTTGTTCATTGTGCAGTCTTGGCTATTCATTCTTGTATATCCATCAAATTTGTCTTTTAATAGTTTTTGTGGTCGTTTTGAGATTCTTTGTTTCATGCTTTAGGAGTAACAGAGAAAGCACAACTGCAACATTGTAAATTTGGATTAGGAGTTGATTAGGAATTAGGATTGAATTAGATTGTAAACTGGAGAATCTACAAATTCAATGAAGGCTTAGCATCAATATCCTTGTTGGTTTTTCAGACAGAGCGATGGGTTCTGTCATAAATAATAATGCAGAAGAGGGATTGTGAGAGCAAAACAATTTATTAACCATATTAACCCGGAAATGTATTAATGACAGACACATAGAATTTAGAACTTGATCTAATTTACGAAGCTTGAGCTTCTGAGTGACAAGCTATTGAACAATATACTTACCATACAGTGGATATAAAAATATAGTTGCATCTGTGTGCACACCCTTAAACTAATACTTTGTCAAAGCACCTTTTGATTTTATTACAGCACTCAGCCTGTTTGGGTATGAGTCTATCAGTATGGCACATCTTGACTTGGCAATACTGTATTTGCCCACTCTTCTTTGCAAAAACGCTCCAAATCTGTCAGATTGCAAGGGCATCTCTTGTGCACAGCCCTCTTCAGATCACCCCACAGATATTCAATCGGATTCAGGTCTGGGCTCTGGCTGGGCCATTCAAAAACGTTAATCTTCTTCTGGTGAAGCCATTCCTTTGTTGATTTGGATGTATGCTTTGGGTTGTTGTCATGCTGAAAGATGACATTCCTCCTCGTGTTCTGCTTTCTAGCAGAAGCCTGAAGGTTTTGTGCCAATATTGACTGGTATTTAGATCTGTTCATCATTCCCTCTACCTTGACAAAGGTCCCTGTCCCAGCTGAAGAAAAACAGCCCCAAAGCATGATGCTGCCACCACCATGCTTCACTGTGGGTATGGTGTTCTTTTGGTTATATGCAGCGTTGTTTTTGCACCAAACATATCTCTTGGAATTAGGGCCGAAAAGTTCAACCTTGGTTTCATCAGACCATAACACTTTTCCCCCACATGCTTTTGGGAGACTTCAGATGGATTTTTGCAAAATTTAGCCGGGCATGGATGTTTTCCTTCATAAGAAAAGGCTTCCGTCTCACCACTCTACCCCATAGCCCAGACATATGAAGAATACGGGAGATTGTTGTCACATGTACCACACAGCCAGTATTTGCCAGATATTCCTGCAGCTCCTTTAATGCTGCTGTAGGCCTCTTGGCAGCCTCCCTGACCAATTTTCTTCTAGTCTTTTCATCAATTTTGTAGGGACGTCCAGTTCTTGGTAATGTCAGTGTTGTGCCATATTTTCTCCACTTGATGATGACTGTCTTCATTGTGTTCCATGGTATATCTAATGCCTTGGAAATTCTTTTGTACTCTTCTCCTGACTGATCCTTTTTAACAATGAGATCCCTCTGATGTATTCGCGATCCCTCTGATGCTTTGGAAGCTCTCTGCGGACCATGACTTCTGCTGTAGGATGTGACTAAGAAAATGTCAAGAAAGACTTACTAGCACAGCTGATCTTTATTTGGGATTCCTCAGAGGCACTTTAAATGATGGCAGGGGTGTACTGACTCCTAAATTAACATGCGTTTGAATGTGATTGTTTACTACTGAACACAGCTACATCCCCAGTTAAAAGAGGGTGTGCACACAGATGCAACCATATTATTTCAGTTTTTTATTTTTACTTCCCTATCCCTAAAAGATTTCAGTCTGTTGTTCAACTGAGTTGTAAAGTTCATAGGTCCCATTAAAGGTGGAAAAAGTTCTGAAATGATTTATCTTTGTCTCATTTTTAACATCGCAGACACTTGACATTTTAATGGGTGTGTAAACTTTTGAATATCCACTGTAGGTGCAAAAAGTGGGAAATCTAACGGATGTTAGGAATTCTGAAGTTAATCAGAAACCACAAAATGTATTTGCAACTTAAGTTGGAAGACCTCAATTTATAAATCCCTTCACTTCATTTACAGATGTATACATAAAAATGGAATGATGTTTGTGATTGACACATGTGACAAAAGTATAAAAATGTTTAATTAGCTTTGGCCCTTTTAAATCAATGGAACCTACAGAGGACTTGACTAAATTCTCACTGATTCTGTGAGCCTACTCCAGTCAAATTTACTATGCTAAGCAACAGGATTTTAGCCAATATACTGTATGCATAGGGAAAAAAGAGTATAATTTGTCAGGCAAGCAGTTCCTCTACCCTACTACTGTTTGTCAGCTGGAGGCAGCTGCTCAAAAACACAGATAAGGGCTTTCATTACTATTGGAGGTCCTATTTAACCTGTAATGCAAAGCTGCATCTGGGAGCTTCCACAAGCAAAGCATGCATTCTGCCCCAAGTTGTCCTGTAGGCATTCCTTGGGGAATAGAGTGGCCTTTGAGAACACAGATGTTGACTGTTCGTGATCTTCTGTATTCTAAACATGCTTTCTATTGAGGGAGGATATTTATTTGCTTTGATTACTGGCCAACCAGGAAACAAAACTGAGTATAGCATGTCTCACATGAGTGTAAATGGTGTTCTCCCATACTTAGATAGAAGATTTTTTTTTTTTTTTTGGAATTGAAGTAGCAAGTAAATCTTGTCAATAATGATCTAGATTGAAGGTGTTTGCCTACTTCTTGTTACACATGACTGAGTTTCTCTTATAAGTTGTTTAGGGAAGTGGGGGCAGGAAATTTCAGACCATGTGATTTTTCTATGGGAAGATTTATATCTTTGATGATCAGGAAGTATAATGAAAAGTAATGACAACAAACGATTTTACAGTGGACTGCTTTAAGGAAAGTGAAGTTATAAACATTGGTTAATCACTCTGTTTTCCTTTCTAAACAAAAGTACATTTGTGAATTTCAACATACATAACTCTTACACAAACCAGTTTAACTGTTTATAAGAATAGGCACAAGCTGCGTGAAGTCAATTAATAATTCAAGAAATACTGTACAAGCAGTTCCCATATTGTCTGAAATACAGGAGGAGAGGATTCCCCCAACTCTTCATCCACTTTAATTACCCATGGAGGCTGGAAGGCTTATTTGCATTATATGGAGCTTCTGGATGTTAGAGAGTTACAAACCCCTTTACTTTGGCAATCATTCTTAAACTCCTAACTAGTCAAGATGGCTGAGGGGTGGCTGAATTGCTACTAGGCCAGCTGAGGTTGTGCTGAATCCAAAACTCCCCTTCTCTGCCCCCCCCACCTTTTTTGTATCTTCTGTCGGCTTATCTTGGCCAACATATCTGTTGTGCTGTCAGATCTGGCTGTGTCAGCAGATTTGAGATCAGTAAGCACAAGGCCAGTGTGCCAGCATCAGGGCAGTTTTGCTGGCAAAAAAAAAAAAAGTCTTTTGCCCGTTCCAAAACCACTATTTTCTCTTGGTCAGATAGTATGTGGTCATTCAATAAATCTACTGATCCTTAAGCATTCTGATCTAGGCTTGAATTTTCCTTTGAGTTATTAGATTTTCAGGAAGAAATCTCTTGTTTTTTCTTCTCCCCCCACGGCCCATTTCTTTGCAGTATTGTAGTTCTCTTTGTCTCTATGTGGCACTCACTGAAAAATTGCATTCAGGGTTCTGACCCTACATCTGGCAGCTTTTTTTATTTTTTATTTTTTTTGCTTCTTGGCTGCCTTTTGCAATTTTAAGCGTTTCTTCTATTATCCATCATAGTTTTTCTTTTTAGTACAGGAAATGTCTTTTTGCTTTCTTCCCTGATAATATCTCTAGTTTCACTCCATAGTTCTTCAGGTTTATGGTCAATAGAGTAATGCAATTCTGTTCTTTATGTGGATTTTAAATTCATCAGGAATGTTGTTTGGATTATATTTTGGCACTATGATTCTTTTAGTGTTCTTTTTCAGCTTGACTCCAAAGTTGGATAATAGCAGCTCATGACCATTACCAGAATCCACTTCTTATCTTGTTTTGGCTGAGAGAATACAGCTTCTACATCTCTTGATTCCCATTGGATAATCTATTTGGTTTCTATGTTGACTTCTTGGTGATGTCCAAGTGTACAACCATCTTATTCAGTTATTTGAAGCACGTGATTGTTGGCTTTGCAGAATTCTGAGTCATTCTCGGAGCTTCATTTCTGTTCCAAATGCCAAATTTTCCAACACCATCAGGTCACCTGTGATTATAAGCATAGTGTAATCTTGTTTTGGTGTGTGAATTATTTCCTCTTGTACACTTGCACAAAAGCTTTAAATTTCATCTTCAGCATTAGTAGTTGAAGCACAGACTTGAAAGATGTTTATATTTATAAGTTTTCATGGAGTCTGATATTACTTGGTCAGATTTTGCATTATAGCTCCTAACGGTCTGTGCTACATCTTGCCTCAGTATTTCATTTATTCTGAGTTTTTCATTCCCAGAGTGCAACACATTGTAGTTCAGGGGTCTCAAACATGCGGCCCGGGCCTTGCCTGCCCCCCCGAAGTGCCCACGCATCCTCTGCTGTCAAGAGTAAAAAAAAAAAGCCTTGCCTCGCTCTCCAACTCTCTCCCAAGACAGTGCCTCTTTCACCCTCCATCCGGAACTGCAGTTCCGGATGGAGGGTGCAAGAGGTGCTGTTTTGGGGGAGAGCCGGCGAGTGAGGTGCACTGCCAGCTCTTTTCTCCGAGCGCCTGAGCTGCTGCTGAGTGATGCCTGAGAGCAGAGCTCGCTCCCAGCCTGTCCTCGAAGAGTGCCTCCAACAGCCGCCGTTGCCACCTCTTCCAGGGAAGCGGCTCTGTGGCTCTCTTTCTCTCTCAGCACCCCCCAGCCTGGCCAGAAGCCGCCTCAGCACCCCGCGGTGCTTCCTCCTCCTCCTTGTCCTGCTACAGCCGTCTAGGCTCTGGAGGCTGCCTGGGCTTGCCTCGCAAAGTTTGCTCCTCTGTCATGGTGGGGGTAGCTGCTGCTGCTGAGTGCACCTTCTGTTTGAGTGGGGCCCTCAGAGGAAGGTTGCCGGACCTCCGTGTGTGTGGATTTTTTTTGGTGTGTTCGCGTGCGCCTGCAAGCACCTGTGTGTGGGGTGCCCCGTTCTGTTTAATTTTGCGGGTACCGATGGGGGCTTTTCTCCTTTGGCAAGGCGATTCTTTGAGGTTTTTAAAAAATTTTATGTCGTGCCCTCCCCCCCCCCCCCGGCTAGGTGGTTGCCAGCGCTCCCTCCCTTCTCCACTTCTTCATCCTGCTGCTGCTACTGCTGGTAGTGAAGAAGGAGCTGGAGGGGGTCGTGGCCGGCGATGAGGGCTCACGCGCCCCTCCTCCTCCTGCTCCTCCTCGGAGCCCCAGCTGGGCTAAGGAAACTCCTGGGTGGCTTCCTTGGGCTCTTGCTCCACTTGGCGGAAAATCTGATGCGGCCCAGCCTCAGCCAGACTCTGCCTCCATTGGCCCCCAGGTAAATTGAGTTTGAGACCCCTGTTGTAGTTGTTTGACTGAAAATATCCCATTCTAGTCCACTTTAGTTCACCGACACCAAGCACTTCAATATTTATATGTTCCATTTCCTACTTTATGGTTTAGAGTTTACCTCAATTCATTTCTCATGTTCCATGTTCCAATTGTATGTATAATACTGCTTGAGACATTCCTTTGTTCTTCTCTAGTAGCTGCTTTAGTGCTTCTCAACCTTGGAGTCTCATCTTGTAGTCCTGTCTCTCAGTTCATTTTGGACTGTCTTATCATAAGGTTTTCCTGGTAAAGAAATTTCCTTACCATTTCCACCTACCGAATTTGTATATAACAATATATAACTTGTAAAAAGAATTAAAATTTTATATTATGAGTGAATGCAAATACTGGATTGATAGGAAATGAACGTTGTCTCATGCCTGCTGAAGGACCCATATCCCCTTTTCACTATAGGTCTGAGATGGAGTGCAGTGCGAAAGGGGATCTGCAAAATTTATTTGTTATAAGTTTGCACAAGTGGACTTTTCATTTGTGAAAGCTGCTTCCACAATTTTTTCTGACTTTCAGGAAAGGCTGGACAGGGTGGCAGGGTGGAAAGGAGAAGGGGAAGATTTCTGTTTTCAGGGGGTCTAGTTTGACTAGGTGAGTACTAAGAAACAAAGTGTTCAGTGTTTCATATGTGTATGGAGCAGAACTGTCTGTCAAATTAGTTCATTGGTGCTTGTGGCAATACAGACCCATCTCTATCTTCTGCAGCCCCCAGCTATGTATATAGTGCTTTAAAACACAATTTTAGCTGGAATTGTCCTTGTTTTACCGGCATACACATCTGTCATGCAAGTTCAGAACTAGAGCGGAAGTGGACTTTTACTGGATGTGAAGAACATGTTGGCCATTTCTAGGCATTCTGCATGCATGCAGAATCAGTATGTGAGAACAGGCATTGTAGAATAGGCATCAGCTTAGCGATGCTATTTCTTTTTTTGTAGCCTTCTTGTTGACTTTACCAAGTTAGAGATAAATGTCTGTTGGGGCGGGGGAAGCCTTGTCTATTTGGTGGGAACCACCAGTGTGATCTAATAACATGGAAAATCAGGGTTCTCAAAAATCAGTGTTATGTGTGTGTGAAGTTTGCACACGCACACAACACACGAATCTCATGGAGATTTGAAAAATTACTTTTTAAGACTATAAATCCCAAATCACCCAATCTGCATGGCCAGTGGGGGCATTCAGAGAATTATACATCAAGGAATAAATTTTCCAAGCTCTGATTCAGTTTCCCCATGCTGGTCACTGGATCTGCCACCAAGCTTCTGAATAACGTGTGATTTTGCAATTTTGGCATCATGTCTCGATTTTGCCCCATGATATTGGGGAGCATCCCTTAACAAAATCCCTCCTCTTAAACAGTTTTTCTAAAGAACAGGGCAAAAAAAGTGAGTTTCACCTGCTCCTTGAAATTGAGGCTGAATTTAGAAGTTGTCTCAGAATTATCTGAAAAGTTATATTTTAAAAATATGTTTATTAGCCCATGGGAGGAGGATGTTCCCATAATAAATGTGAAGTAGCGTATGCTACACTTTGAATGATATATTGATATGTCTGATTCACATATACAGTATTTGATTTTTGAGTATGTTCTTATGCGTGGTAATCATCAGAATACTATTTTTGATTTATAGAATAGTGGACATTTCTATCTGAGCTGTTGAGCACATTACAATACGCACACACAGAATGTTGAGGATTTGAGGATGGGTTGAATTTAGCCCTGGGGAAAGAGGAGCAGTATGCCAAGTAAAATAGTTAAAGCTGAGAGCAAACTATATTTTACTGGAGACTCACAGAACAACCACCCTGTTAATGGCAGCTGCCAAAGCAACAACCAGGAATTGCTAAAACATTACTTTATTTTATTTTATTTATTTATTAAATTTATACCCTGCCCATTTAGACCACATCTGCTCTGGGCGGCTTACAATAAAATAGCAAAGAGCAATAATTAAGAACAACAATAATAATGTCATTCAAGATGGAAAGGTAAAGATCGAAATAGATAAGTAAAATGAAAGAGTAAAGATGGAAAAGTAAAATCAAGTAGTTACATGAGGGAAGGCCTGCCTAAAGAGCCAGGTATTACGTTGGCTCTTAAAAACACTCAGTGAGGGAGCCAGGCAGATCTCTGATGGGAGACTGTTCCAAAGTCGAGGGGCCACTGCCGAGAAGGCCTGGTTTCTTGTTCTTTCTTTCTGGGCCTCCCTCAGCATTAGGCCCCTCAGCTGCCCTTCCTGGCTAGAACGAGTGGTTCGAGTAGATCTGGGTGGGAGGAGGCGTTTCACTAGATATTGAGGTCCTAAACCGTTTAGGGCTTTATATGTCATCATCAACACTTTGAAATCAATGCGGAAATGAATGGGCAGCCAATGCAAGGTGGCCAGAGTGGGGGAAAATATGTTGGTGTTTTCTTGTCCCTCTAAGGAGTCTGGCTGCCGTGTTCTGCACCATTTGAAGCTTTCGCATCAATCTCAAAGGTAGTCCCATGTAGAGCGCATTGTAGTGGTCTGATCTCGAGATTACAAGCGCATGGACCAAAGTGGTGAGCACCCCACCATCAAGATAGGGACGCTGCTGGGCAATCCGCCACAGATGGAAGTAGGCCGAGCGGACCACTGATGCCATCTGGGTTTCCATGGTGAGCATCAGATCCAGATGGACCCTCAAGCTGCAAACCTCACTCTTCGTGGTGAGAGTCACCCCCCCCAAAAAAGAGAGGGAGTTTCCCAAACCAGTAATGGAGGGGCTGCCCACCCTCAGGAACTCCGTCTTATTTGGGTTCAGCCTCAGCCCATTCTCCTGCATCCATTACAGTACAGCCTTCAGACAGCGCTGAAGGGACAGAACGGCATTCACTGGGGTAGGTGAGAAGGAGATGTAGAGCTGAGTGCTCTGCAAAACTGAATTCTTACAGCTAACCAAAGTAAAGAAGAAAATTAACAATTGTTATCATTTGGGTTTCTGTTGTTGAAGACATCTGTTAATTATATAGTTGATTTGCAATGCCCATTAACCCTGTACTTATTGTATCTTCAGCTAGAAGAAGCTATGATCCAGACAGGGCACACTTCGAGCTGGTTTCTTCGCTCCAGCTATGAGAACTTAATTACTGCTCCAGGAGATGAGATTCACAACAGGTCTGTAACAATTCCAGACACTGTAGAACAAATGGAGATTAATATCAGATGTCATACGGTCATATATATTCTAAGCTTCTTTGATGCAGATTCTTTTAATGTATGTTAGTAACACATGTGAAATTCTGATGTTATCACTTCTGATGATGTGTACCTCAATCACAAAATTTTCTGTAATAAACCAGTGCAACTTTAAAGTTATAGATAATGGCCTTTCACAAGAAGCCCAGCTGTTGTAAAGAGCAGCTGACAAAGCTGTGTTTACTGCATTCTTTAGATACTTCATCTTTTAAAGCCACTGTGTAATCTATCACTTGATCAGATGGTCCATAAAACTCTTGCTATTTCTTCTTAAAGTGGTCTTTTATCTGTATATTTAGAATGTCTAAGTAGCAAATCAGTGTTCTTCCAAAAATAATGTAGTTTGCTTTGCCATAGCTCTGCCACATGAGATTTCCTCACATAGAACAAAATAATTGAAATAGCAAATGAGAAACAACAGAGCCCTGTGGCACCCCCCCAAAAAACTACCTTGTAAATAATTCTTCAATTTTGTAATCTCCCATCTCTTCAAATGTATCAGAAGAAGTCATTCAGACCAGCAGCAAGCCTTGAGGAGAAAGATAACACACACCCCTTTACACCTCACTTACATGGAAACTTGGACAACTCTTGGACAAGGAGAGGGGTGCGTGTCACCCCAAACTTGAGGGAACAGCCTAACCCAGTCATGAATTGTCACTGTCTGGAGGAAATTATTATATGGCAAAGGAAAGTAGTCATTTACAAATCTGCCTTTAGCATAAGCTCTGTGTGGCTAGCTGCTGCATTCTTAATAGACAGATACTGTAAAAATGGAGAAGATTTCTTGCATCTGTCATAGTGAGCTTCGAGCACACTACAGTGCTACAGTACCATATTTGCCGGCGTAGAAGACAACTTTTTTGCCCCAAAAACAT